>NC_090792.1:9402490-10002490 GCF_040054535.1 Antennarius striatus
CCTGATTGTACATGAGCACCATCAGCTGTGAGTAATATGGGACAAGATCACCCGGTAAACAATCAAGAGATAGCAGATGGATGCAAGACCTGCCTCTGCACACACACCGAGGGACTTCAACAGATACCGGAAATCCGATGGAAATGTGTTGAACGAGAATAAGACGTGTCGTGTCTTAAGAATCCTAAATGACTAATCAATTATTAACTGATAACATGCCAAATAATGGATTAGTAAAAAAAAAAAGACTGGCGGTGCAGCATCTCCTTTGGTCCTGCTGTCATTTCCACACGTGCAGCATTCCTGCCCTTCGGGCTGCATGTCCAGCATCATTACAGTGTTTATCAGTTCTCCCATAACGCACTGCCTTTAATGGCCACAGGCCCCCGGCCGCTCGCTAGTAAAGCCAGGCGGCGGCCAGGAGGGTCTGCTGTCCCCTCAGTGAAATGCCCCCCCAACATGCCGCCTCAGGTCAGAGGAAACATCGTAAATTCAGGCCCCTGTTCTTCAGACAGAGGTGAGGGCCGAGGCTTCGGTTACTCCCATCTGTCCTGTCTTTGATGGTCTCGTTTCGCTTCGATTCAAGCCCCACATTTTCACATCGCTCTTGTACAGTTAGTGCTAATTTGCACAATGCCCAGAGGTTGTTAGGCCATCAGAAACAAGAAGCCCACACTGTCAGTGTGTTCTCACTGATACTGATATTAGATTAAACAAGGTCATTTCAGTAACTTGGATTGGAATTTCATGAAGGCGTGGGACTAACTTGGGGCATGCTAATGGTGTGGTTCAAGTTCCAAAAATACTTTTAGTTCAAATGCTGAAACTCTTTCAATTCAAATTTGTGAAATGGATTTTATGTTAACTAATATTTAAACTAATAAACTAATCTGATAGACTAAAGAAGGGCCACACAGAAAGTGTTCAGAAATATTCCTTCAGTCTGTCAAATGCATATTTGACAGAGACATTAAATGAAAAAAAAAACATGGAGCAACCCAGACATATTTTAACTCACCTCTCCTTGGAGATGACCTTGTTTTTTCTTATCCAGGAACTTTTGAAGTCGTTGCAAAACTCGTACCAAAGCATAAAAACGTAACTCGGAGACACTTCTTTCTCCCCAGCCTTTGGCTTCACCCCAAAGTAGTTCACTGTGTCCTGGAACCTTAAGAACAGAGAGGCAAATAGTGAATACTTAAACCTAAGTAATAGCTGTAAATACTAGAACATGTTTGTCTTCATGCACAGTCTGTTTTATTTTTTAAACACTGAACCAACTTTTGTTTAACCCGTACAAGGATGGTAAAAGTTGATTAAGACACATAGAGCGATTGACAGCTGCTCAGTCACAACCGAGGAAGAAGATGAAGGAGGCAATGGAGGAAGATGAAATAGGAGGAGAAAGAAGTCAGATACAAACTAAATGAGAGTCCATCAACCTTATAGTCATGTGTTTCTAATTCCCTCGACACAAAGTCCGCATAGGTTTAAGATGCTCAGTCTGCAACGCCTGGATCTCGATGAAATGAAATATCTCGTTTTGAGAGTTATTCACTAGTTTCTATTTAAATCCAGCCTTCCTGTTTCTATGCCAAAGAAAATTATTTCTATTTTATCATCTTTAGCAAGAAAAAAATAATGTCACTTGTGTTAATTTTTTCACCCTTATAGTTAGCGTTTAGTTTTTAATTTCTCTTTTTCACCAAAACTGAGTTACAATTGCTGTCAAAAATGTCTCTGAGATGCAGTTCTGACATTTTCCACACTTCACGTACCATGTGGAGTCAAACAGAGGCGAGAAAATGAGTTGGAAGGAGAGTGTCCACCCTGCTGGGCCACGGGGGAGAGCAGTAGCAGCAGCTCCATTATCACATTGACCTCCACAGCCTGCAGTGGAATGACTGCCAGAGGAGCCGGAGATGGCCAAGAACAAGCTGCTGCTGCTCCAGACACAGCAACACGCACACGTCTACATCTCCAGGAACATATTTACTGGCAGACCATTCAAGACGTGAATGTTTGATATGATTTATGTGCATGTGATCCCACTCTGGCAGGTGTCCACACTTAAAAATGTAAAGACAAATCAGATCTATATGAAGAAAGAGTCTGGATTCTCTGTTTTCTGTTCAGGGGGCAGGCTGTAGCACTGTTGTAGGCCATCTTCTCAGCCTAATTCAATTGTAACCAACCCTGAACTCTTTGCAGGGCTCTCAGCAGCGCATACGAGGCATGAAAAGCAGCCTGCTGCTTCAGATTCTGTCCGTAACCCAAACATGAAAGACATTTTCTAGCCATGCCTGTCAAAGGCTTGATAAAAGAGGGCTATGATTCAAGGGATGCTCCTTGTCCTATTGACATCCAAATAGGCTCTAACCTCCAGATGCTAGGTGGCTTTTTGCGACGCTAATCTAAGACATGTTCATGTGGAGCCAAATGGTCCAATATGCTACCCAGACGGTCTACTAAAGGCTGGAGAAAAAAGAAAACAAGAGGGGCTTCTGAGCGAGCCTGCTTCCCATTTCCTAGTGATGCGTCATTTCGTTGGGATGATCAGAAAAAAAGAGAGAGCTGCAGACAATTCGGAATGCTATGAAATAATAAAAGGCTTTGGGATTTTTAGGTTACACCAGTCCCAGGTACGTAGTTGTGCTGCAGTCGGCCTGGTCTGGCATGACAAAAAAGGTCTCTCCTCCATCGCCTCCTCTCATGACCCTGGGTCATTGTGTCAAATCACTCACAAATCACGCAGCAGTTCCACACAAAACATGCAAATACAATCACACATGTAAGCATGCCTACGAGATGTAAACGAAATGAAGCAGATCTTTGTTTTCTAGTGAGCGCAACATGATTGCAGTCTTGCACACATGCACATGAACACAAACTTCTTTAATCCCTGCTATGATGCCATTACTGTGAGGGTTTACTGCAATACCCACAGCCAGCATTCCTCACTGACAACTAAAACTTAAGACTCAAAAACCACTAGCAGACATGAGAATTAAGGAAATATAAGGGCAGGCAACTCTTTCATTAATTCATTTCCTCTTGATTAAAGGGGTAAACATCGTGATTCAGCAAAGGGACTGAGTTGTTTTGTGCCATTGTCATACATCAACCAAAGATGGCATCTATGAAACCAGGATGGTAGGAGAGGCAGTTTGGTAAAATGTAATTGAGTGGGATGTGGGAGACGGAAACTTAATGAGACGGAACTGAGGACAGAGTCACAAAACCTCAATGGAACCCAGATACCAAGCAGACAAATTAGGGCTGCATATTGGGGAAGCAGCCGCTAGAGACAGACGTCTGTCCATTTCCTAACACTGATCCGGGGTCGGGTTGTGGTGGCAGCAGTGCTATGCAGGGCATTTCTCATGTCCCACTTCTAAGCAACCCTTTCCAGCTCATTCTGGGTGATTGTCAGGTTTCCCTATGCCAAAGCAGACATGTTATCCCTCCAGCAAGTTCTGGGTCACCCCAAGATCTCCCCCTAGTTCTGTTCACAGTTCATGCCTGAAAAATCTCCTGGGAGGAACCATGAAAGAGAAGAAGATCCAGTACTGATGAAGTCAAGGACACTGAAAGAGGAGAGACGCTTCTGAGTCTCAAAGCCGACACTGTCCTCAACTCAACTGGACCTTCAGATCCTATCATGAACATCACAAGAGGTTTGGAGACAAGGTCAGTAGAGTTCAGCACCCACTGAGGACGCCTTGTCATCTGTTTCACTACCGGGAGGGAAACTGGAAAACCCAGCTAACGCAAGATATGCTTCAAATGACCCACAGTCTTTGACAGAATAGGTACAAGTTTTTAAACGGAAAATATTTTTAAATTTTATAGATAGCAAAAGGTACAGCTCCAGCATTTCATTAAAATGTATGTCAAGTGTCAGGAAACTTCCTTCTATGCTTCCATCCTTCCATTCATCCATCCATCCATCCATCCAGATAAACTAGATAATCGTCACTGCCTTCTGTATAGTGACTTGTCCTCCTAGCGGGTCGCAGGCTGAAGTTACTATATTGCAGATTATTTGAGTGAAACGATATAAAAAACGTCTACAGTCAAATGGACTGATAGCTGAAACCTTCCACGTAATAATCTGAGTAAAAACTGATGAAAGAAAAATTGATTTTTTATAAAATTAATGCCTGTTTATGTGCTTTTTTATTTACAAACACATATTTAATGTTGTCCAAACACAAGCAGCCACACAATAATTTGGTTGAAATGAAAGTCTTAAGATGGTAAAAGTCCAATTTATCAGGAATTTTTAGATCAAAGAGTGAAATCGGGTTTATTTAAATTCCAACATGTGGTGATTAACAGCAGAGATGAAACACTTCATGACATCCTAGTTTTCTGAGAGAAAATAAACTGGCAGGAATTTTGATGACCAGCAATTTAAGGTGTCTCTGGAAGGAGGATTAACACTTTTAAATTTCTCCTATTTTTTTATGGCTTAAACAGTTAATCATATCATACTGTATTTTTTATTTGATTAACCAACACAGTTTGGTTTGAACGAACCTCTGATGTTGATTCACTTCAGCAGTTATATTCACTACTGGATGGTTCTGATGTGCAGACATCTAAAAGTTTGACATATTTGGTAGCATTAAGGAAGTGTTGTTTATTTCCCTAACTAACGCCGGGTCGTAACGTTGCTGCCACTACTGCTGTCACACGTTAGCACGGGGATCCCTCATCCAAGGCGGATGTGAGAGCCCACCCAGGGCCCGGTGAGCCCGCTGACGCCCGTATTCATCAACAGCGTGTCACATTTATGAGGTGGCTCTGTGGGAACCTGAGAAAGACCCCCCCCCCACACACCCTCAACCCCCACCTCCCTCCTGCTTTGCCTAGCACCACTCAGCCGGTCTCCCCTTTGGATGAAATTAAAGGGAAACTTCATTAAAGGCAAAGGTGCTGTCAGCTGCGGGGCCCTTTTGATCAATATTCCCCTCCAAGTTCAACACCTTCATTACAGTGGTGTCACTCACACACACACACACACACACACACACACACACACACACACACACACACACACACACACACAGGCAGTGAGGGCGATAAGGGGCAGTACTCCCTCAGGAATCCTTTTGCCGTACAAACAAGAACATGGAACAGAACAGTTTGGACCAACTGGCCGAGCAGAAGTTTTGTCCAAAGCAATCAAAGTCCTAATTGTTTAAAGTTTCCATTATCCTGCCTCCAGCTTCTTTCACTTTCTCCTTCATGTACTCTCATGATTTATTTTGGAAGTGGGAGCGTTACGATATAAAGCAAACAACTCTGGTCTCTATCCAAACAAGGCAAATATAATCAATTTGCTTTGTTTGTCTACTTCACCATCTTTTTCCAATATGAAATGTTCCAGATATGATTTTCCCTCGGACGGCTCGCTCAGCGGCTGCCAGTGTGTCTTACTCTTGTAAATCAGGTGCCTCTCAGAAATCTCATGGGAGTCTTTTGCACAAAACATGGCAGATAAGAATGATAGGAGCAGCAAGGGAGGAAGTACAGAGCATTCACGCAATACGGTGTGCTGCACGTTACGGGTGTGTTGACATGCACTGCTGTTTCTGGTGAGAGTTTATTCTTCTTTGAGACAAATAACAAAAGGTAAACAAGTTAGTTTATAAGTTTTTAAAGTATTGAATATATAAAGTAGAAATATTTTCTGCAAAATCAATCACCTCCATATCACACCTAATGATTTCTGTCTTGTTAAATTCAGTCTGCAGTTTTATGAAAAATCAGCTCCTGCTAATGACTGTATGCAACAAACATGAGCTATATCACACACACACACTATATTATCTATGGACGTTTGCTTAATAATTAAATGCCTTCATGTGATATTAACAATCCCCAAAGTTTAACAGACTTTTTGCTGAGGAAAAAAATCAACAGAAAATGTAAATAACTTCTAATAAAAAACAATTTTTCATTCAGGATTTTAAATGCATCTTGATGGTAGGTCTCCTACCTTTTCTGTGCTGCATTGAGCCTGTCCTCTTCAGCAGAATGCTCCATTTTACCTGTGAAAAAACAGAAAATGTTGGTTTATTATCGATCATGGGGCAGATTGTAGGGGTTTTGATGACATTGATTTCCAGTGATAGAAATTGAGGACTGATCTCAGAAAAACAATGTCCAGAGGGCGGCGCTGTGTTCACTGGTCAGCCTAGGATTGTTGGTTGAGGAGCAAAGAAGAAGAAGGGCTCCTTGGTTAAGATGTCACTGATGCAGCGAACATGTTAACAAGTGACAGCTCAGCACATTGTAAAACCTGAGGTGCTTCTGTGCGTCGATGCAGGACAGCGTAGGGCTGTGCCAGCTGGGCTCGGGGCGGGGAGCTCTGGTCTATTTGTGGAGGTGTGTGCGTGTATATTTTGACATACATATTGGTGTTGTAAGCAAGGCCGAAGCAGGGAGCTGGGCTGAGCAGAGAAGCTTGGGAACTGAAGGCTCCTATGGACTCCTGCCATGTAAAAGTGTCTAAATGCAAGGCAGATGTGTGTAGCAGGCCAGGCTGAGGTGCAAGAATTTATCTAGGGCCAGAGAGTGCCTGTGATCTCAGATTTATTGCATTTTTCCAGATTCATCCTTTTTACAATGATGGGGTACCTTTTCTACTTGAAGATTTAAGAGCGGGAAGCCTCCCAAAAATTGTTCAAAGGCAAGTTTGGGGGTCTTTTGGGAGAAGGTGAGCTTAAGTCTCTGACCAACCACCCCTTTTACTTTTACTCTTTTTTAAAAAAATGTATGTGGGCAAGAAGTCTGAGGTAAACCTAATGAAGGGAGGTTGTGGCCATGTCTGGGATAAAGGAAGGAGGGGGTAGAGGGGCCGTGACCAATGGCGTTAGTCTCAGTGGGGGTCAGGCTGGCGCCTGAGGTACCCCTCTGGTGCGACTGAATAAAGGTGGCACTGGAGCCGAGAGGCTGGGGGGGGGTTGGAAAGAGAGAGAGCGAGAGAGAGAGGTAGAGGTAGAGTGGCCCAGAGAGAGAGGATGTGTGAAGTTTCTCTTCCTCCGCTCTCTGTGTAAACATGAAACCAGTAGTCGCTAACTAGAAAGTTATGAGATGTGCATGCTGAGAGCGACAATAAATTAGGGCTTTAAAACTCTGACACACTTTTCCAAACTGCGGTTACACCAAGAAGCTCGATAACAAACACTCGGGAGGCAGTGTAACAAGGATGCTGAGGATTACCACAAAGCATCCTTCTCCGTTTCCCAACACTGTCTCCATACAACACACATCCATCTCCAAGACACCCTGGATGGTCACAAATTCTACTTGCTGATTGGTGGCCTTTTGAACAAACAGAACACTGGTTGTTGGGATCTGATTCCTTGTCAATAAAAATGCAAGGAGGTGATGATACACAACTATTTCCCAACAGAGCCAGTGGAATGAGATTTTCTCAAACTAAGATTAAAAACAGGAATTTGCCTTCAATTAGTCATGGCTCACATTCAATGTGAAAAATATGCCTCTCAGTGTATCCCCTAAGGTTTCAAAGAGCTGCTATTAAAATGAGAAATAAAAAGTGTGGATGATGGGGTGTTGCTCACAATCTGCTCTAGGAGGTTGTTTTCTACTGAACCAGAGAAGAGAGAAGAAAGGAATCTTGATAGAGAGAGCAAGATGCTGGGGAATATTTCAGGAACATTTAAGAGGGTAGGGAGGACTTGGCTCGAAACCAGAGCGAAATCTGTGGAAGAACGAAGAGAGTAACGGCCTTACAAGAGGAAGGATCAGTGGGTTTCGGAAACAGCCCCTGTTGGATCTGGTAGAGATCACACAGGAGAGTTTAAGAGACAGCACGGGGGGCGTTTGGGTTCACCTGCTAGCCCTGCTGCTAACTATTCTACAGTCAGTGCAGTTCAGAGACACAACTCTCAGCACAAAGTCTATCTATGGGGTCGCTGGTAAACTTTGATCCTCTCACAGAAGTTTCTTTTCGGATAAATTGGAGATCTGAAATCACGTGTCAAACACATGCTTTTGTGGTCATCCTCCTGAACGTATACCTGGGTGAGATGTGTTCTCATTGGCTCATGAGTTTAAGGGCTTTTGCTGCGAGAGCTGTTGCTTTGTTTTGCCTTATGAAGTCATGGAATCATCATGAACAATGATTACACGGCACTCTTGCCAAAACATGGGCAATACAGCTCCAGGAATTCTGTTTATAAAAGAAAAGTTTATAAGTATTCACTGGAAAGTTTATGCTCAAGATGTGTCTTCAGAAACTGATGTTATTGTGAGTCCAGTGACAAACACGATGGTTTAGAATATTCTGTGATACTGAGCAAAGTTCAAGGGAGGCTTTGGCCCTCAGAAGGAGTAAAAAGGTTGACAAACCCACTACAGCAATGCCAAGGTGCTTTCCTCCAACAAGACCCGGTATGTAATAACAAACATCTTTTCAGAAATTGTAAGGCAAACATGGACTCCCCACAAATTTTCAGTGCGCTTCAAACATATGGTTACAATCTTGCAACAAAATACCTCATCTGACTCTTCTATGATTGAGTGAGTCTATTGTTTCACCCCTCTGTGAAGTAACACAGGAAATTAGTCCTTAA
The DNA here is from genome assembly GCF_040054535.1 of Antennarius striatus. Classification (NCBI taxonomy): domain Eukaryota; kingdom Metazoa; phylum Chordata; class Actinopteri; order Lophiiformes; family Antennariidae; genus Antennarius; species Antennarius striatus. The sequence continues at coordinate 9,411,103 of NC_090792.1, forward strand.
ATGAAGTGAAGTCCTTGTGTGATAGAAAGACTCAGAAAAGATGTTCCAGTAACACACTGCAAAAGATTAAAGTCTTAAAGGATTGATTCACATCTTTTGTCATTTAATCATGGTATTTAATCATGCAGAAATTTTTTGGACTCTGCTTCTCTGATATTTGATTCAAGGCAATACAATGGAGGTGAGCAGAACGCTGGTTGTGGTGCTCACAGCTTGTGTTTGTAACGTGTAAATCTTCCAACATTTTGGTTGACTAGTGATTTCTGTTGTTGACCATATGACACAAACGTTGCTGTGGTTCTTCTATTCACCTCATGTTTTCTGCTTGCATTTACAGTTTAAACTATTACATGAATACATTTTGTATACTAGTAATAAATGCCAAAAATAATAATCATCAATTAACATTGAAAGGAAATGTTAGCAGTTGCTATTAGCAGCTCATATATCTTTCTGACAATGATTTGGAACGAGCATTTTTTTGGTAAAAAAAACAGCTAACAGAGAAGTTAGTGGAGCTTTTGGAGGAGCAGGGACATTGTTTGTAGAAAGTGAGCATGTGAGCCAAGACTTCTTGAAAATAATGCCGATCTGATCTGTGATCTCTCTGCTGATTTTGGGAGTCTGCATTCTGCTAAGTAAGCTGTACAGTATCCTTGATTCTCTTAGAACACCAACATTCTGATATGAAGCCTTACACGTGAACTGGACCTCCATCAACTGCTCAAACCCAAATATGAGAGGATTCCACCCTAGAGGTATCAAAAAACCTTCAGGGCTAAGACTGAAAGACTGAGCACATTCAGACACAACTGAATTAAGTGAGGCGACGGTGGAAGAAAGAGATGGAAGCATTTGTCATGAACTAAAGATGCCTTAATGGTATTCGCTCAGATGGAGGGGAAGGTTTGTGTATAATAAAGCTTTGGTGAAACAAACGCAGGGCACCATATGCGTCTGTAAGAGGCGGCACAGACCGTCATTTTCATGATAAAAGTGCCATAACTCACAGAAATGTTTACACGGTCACCTTCATTAGTTAACCAAAAGCAATAAACCCGTTTGCTCCTGCAGAACAAAAGTAATGATGGTTTAACAGGGATAAAGAGGGAGTCTGAGCAGCTTGCTTTCTTGGAATCCACAGCTACTGGATTCGAAGAGGAAGGGATCAGATGGTCACAGCGAGTTTGAGAAGCTCTGCTGCTGTCCTGGTGGTCCCGAGGCTCGATCACTGAGGCTGGCCAGTCTTTACAAGGCCGCCGCCAGAGATGTCCCGCCAGCTTTATGGCAAACTAGAGTACATGAGGATCATGTAAGAGGCAATGTGATCCCTTCTACAGGCCTGTAGACTCCTGTCATCATGCTGTCTCACAGCACATCGAGACGCCCTCTCCCAGCAAGAACGAAAACACACACAAACAAACATACACACAGGCAGATGCTGCATCACCCATCTGACTGTCTGACTTGGCAAAAATGTAATTATACCTTCCCCTTTTTAAAAAGGATCCATGCTGCGCGTCTGGGAGAAAACAGAGCTTTTCTAACTCTGTGAGTTGCTTTCATGACTCTGTCCTCGGCTGTAAATCTTCTGACCAAATGAATGCTTCATCTTTGAAGACACCAACAATTTTCTTCAAGGCCTTTCACAACTTTACATGAGATGGGACAGAGTATGAGCAGTCCTGAGGGAAAACATCGCTGTGAATCTGGGAGGGTCATCACCCCTGATTTCAAGGAGGAATAACAAACAACTGATGTTTGATATTGACTGAAAAGACCCTAATTTCTGTGTGTCAGGGCCAAGATGGACACATAAAGGTGAACATGCATTTTTGTGTTTTGACAAAAGAAAAAAATGTCAATCTGTGAATTGAAATATTTTCCAAAGTGATTACATTAATCCCTCGCTTATCGCGCTTCAAGATGTGCAGCTTCACTACATCCCAGATTTTTAGTCAGTAGTCACGTGGTGAGTTCTGAGACTGACAGTTCCTCCTGTAACTTTTCTTTAAAAGTGTTTTAAAGAGTCTGTGATAACCGGGGTTGTTCTGTTGTGTGTGTGTTGCCCTGAGTTGGCCTACGTGTGTGTGTTCTGCACGTGTTCGCAGGACTGAGAAGGGGCCGTGGGAGCGAGAGTGAAAGTGCGAGTGTGAGATCGTTGTCACTTCTTGTTTGTTCCTTGTTAAGGCTGGAAGCCAAATAAAGGGATATTCCTTTATTTCCGTTCAAGGAATATTGTGAGCGTCAATCTTGCCCACCATAAAAAACACCAGTGGGTGGTAAAAGTCAATAAGAGTGTGGGAAAAGGTAATAAGGTGGTTTAATATCAGTATGTTTAAATGTTTAAATGATCATAAATAGTAAAATAAATACTTATAAGTATTAAGTATTAAGGTGGATAATAGTTTTTCACATGTGGTCGTTGAACGCATTAACCACAAGTAACGAGGGATTACTGTGTATTTATTTTTATATTAGCTGGTGTTTAAGGAAGAACTTATTTGTTCCTCCGGGCCCCAGCCCACAACCCAGTGTACTGAGGTACTGCCATCCCAGAAGTGATTTATGAGTTGTTTTTACATGGTTTTATACTTTCACATTACTTGCATCTATTCCACTGTGAATGAAGATTTTTTCCAAAGTTATCTTTGGTGTGTTTGTAAAATGTAAAATATGAAAACTACAAACTTAAGAGCAAAGCCTGTTCAGAATGATAAAAGCCAGCACATAATATGTGGAAAAATGCTTCCATGAATTTACTGACTTTCTTTTCCCAGAGACAAAAATCTGTGCTTGACTCACCAGAGGAGATAAATCCTTCCATCTTTTCCTTAAAGGGCTGGAGGTTTTCTTCAGACGAGTTGGCACACACCCTCTGCACATCCTTCTCTCGAGCTGGCAGAGAGAGAGTAGAAAACAGAGGAATGTATCTGTGAATAATGCAATCGCACTGAAGAATGGGAATGGAGGACAAGAACAACTTACGACATTTAAATTTACGATCACTTTAAACACCATGAAATTAGGTTCATTAAAATGCGGTCAAACATAAGTCAAATATCTTTATTTTCATCTTATTCCATAAAAAAATTCTTGTGCTGTATATTCAATAATGTTATTTGTTTTTCTGAAAGTCTTTTTTTTATGATGTGTGATCTTAAACCAAAATAAACAATCTAATGGAGATTCCCACAAGTGGAAACCGCAAACACACTCTCCTCATTAAATGATGAGAAAAAGAAAATAAATGCAAGAACGAGAGGGATGACAAAACTGGGTTCACCACAGGATGCAAAGGAGTATCCACGGGTTTACAGTTTCACTTGTGTTTTAGGTGTTTAACCTTTTTCCCCTTGTATTCGTACATTTCTTCAGTAGGTGGATAATAGTCTCCAAATCAGTTTCTCTTGAAAGCTGATTTCCATGCTGCTGCTGTTTCTGATGTCTTAATATTGGACACGTGAGCGCAGCAGATGTGTTTTGCTGTTTGTGGATGGATATTCCGAGCGGCGCCAAATGACCCAACTCACACAAGCTCAGAGGAAACAGCCGTGACTGACCGTGTTCCAGCCAAACTTTCCAATTTCCTCTCCACTGTAAGCCTGGGTTACCATGCACACACAGATGCCTGGTGGAAGAACTTTGGCACATTGCTCCAATCTGCAAGTCATTAATGGCTGCAATAAATACCTTCACTTATTTTTGACTGAATAGCTAAGTAGTTCTGCAACACAACAAGAGCATTAACAGGTCTGGCCAAGCGTCTCGCTTCACTGCGTCGCTGGTTTTAGATCCAAAGTTGGCACTTGTGGGGCTGCTGCACCTGCACCTCTCTAAACGCAGTCTATTACATATTTTATCTATTGGCTTAATGAATTAGACTGAAAACACATCATCTGAGCATTAAATTAGTTAAACAGCTCTGTACAGCCTCAAAGTCTGCATTCCAAGACACATTTTTAAATTTGTGGATGGCTGTGGACTCAGCAAATAAAAAACAGAAATCTGCAACTACAAAAAACATGACAAACAAAATTTCCTGTTTCGACAAACCACGTTTCCCCACCAGAAATCCCCTGACTCAAAAAGACCCATTAAAACAGTGTTCAAAACAGCAAGTCTACAATTTAAAAGCGGCACTTTTCCAAATGCGGTCCAGACAGCTAAGGCCACAAGAAGGAAGCCCACAAAAATACAGCAGCTGTGAAGTATAAAAACTAAAAGCTCATGGTTGACGCGTCATCTTGGAGTTATAATTCACCTTCAGAGCAGAACATTCTAAGGCAGAATTCTCCTGCATATAAATGACTGACATGTATAAAGTTAAACAGAAGACGTTTCACTTGAACTATTAGAGAAAATTTATTGGAAAGGAAAGTGTGACAAAAGGATCAGTGAGTGTTCCTCCAGAGAAAAAAATCAAGACAAAATGAAATTTGCTCAAATGCAATAAAATCTGAACATAATATGGAGAAAAAACAAAGTGATAAGTTAATAAAAAAGATGTAAGTTGGACTGCTGGTCTGGAATATCTTTTGTGTATTTATCAGAATATGAACAAATAATGACTTAAATAGCAAAATTTGAAGCAAGGATTTAGTTGCCAACATGTGCACAATACCATGGACAACAGTTGGATTTTAGACTCACAAAACCACTAATTCTACTGCTCGAGATGCCTTTGACGGTAAAGTAAAAGTTCAAAATTATAACAGACAATTTAAGAAACTTGAAAAGATTTTTTAAAATAAAAATACATATTTTGACTAAATCTGAGGATGAATGTACAGATGAACAGAAAATGGTCCCAAAGAAAATGGTCTGATTTATTGGAAATAATCAGGTTTAATAATAATGATAACAACAACAACAATAATAATACTAATACTAATACTAATACTAATACTAATACTAATACTAATAATAATAATAATAATAATAATACTCTAGTAATGTATAATTAATAATTGAAGTATAAACGGAAAAAGATATGATTGTCTGATTCGGATAACCATACCTAAATTATGCAAATCTATGCATTGTCATTTTTATATTGTTTCGATTTATGTTACCATTGGCTGAATTAATTTTAGTCAAACACACTGAAGCTTCATAATATGATGATCACGGTTTTACACCATGCAAAATATAAATGCATAAAATATTATCTAAACATTTGGAATCAAAATTAAAAATAAAACTTCAAGGACCACAAGACTTACGTTCAATAAAAGATTACCTTGCTTAATGTAATGTGATTTTTTTTTTTCACGCAATGACCAAATTCAAATTTAACCTATTAACCCTGTTGTTAACTGTTACAGCAGCCTCTGACTAATGGTGATGTACAGTACGTATATTGAAACCTAATCACAGCATAGACCCTTGAGTGCTGGTGGCTCAGTTTCTCCCATAAACCTCTGTAAGATCACGCTGGGAGCCACAGCTCTGATCAGTAAAGGCCTTCCACTTGTCCATGAAGAAAACAGATGAGTGGATTCAGTTCAGCTGCTAATATTTCCTATTGTCCATGAACAGAGGACGAGGTACAAACACATCAAACTGTAGGCATGAATGCACTAAAGCTGAGCCCTCACAAACTCCATTAAATCATTGCCCAATAGATCATATTCAAATGACAACATCAGATGCTACTGTGTAATATCACTTAACAGAAAATAGACACCAGACTCCTGCTGCAGGACTTACACCGTTATTTTACACTGTTATTTTATTCTAACATGTCCTAATTTCTTGTCAGGAAATCACAGAGTACCAAGACAGCAAATGACCACGTGTGTGAGAACGACAAATATATTAAGATGAGGGAAAATAATCATATCATGAATGTATCTGCCACAGAAATAGCATGGATAATTTTTCAATATTGCTGTAAAAAGTTAGTTAAAATTTCTTAACAATGCAATAATTAATTTCAAACGGGACACCATCATCAATACGACAAATATCCAACTTCAGCTGATGAAGCACTCCTAACATTTTATAAAAACAGATAAAATTGATGAAGACCTTTCTTGAACTCCGCATCTCAACCAATTCATGACAAATACATTACCATTCAATCTTACTTTGTGGTTTTTTAGACAGAGCTGGTTCAGCATTCCGTTCAGAGCAGAGCCTCTGTCGTAAAAAAAGCTCAAGCCATAGGCTCTGCCTTAACCTGACATTAAAGGCCATTTAAAACCAGTACACTGTCTGATTTGCCAGAGTGATGAATGCCTAAACTGGACCAGGCCTTCTGTGAAACACTAAACTCCCATGAGCAGCAAATGAGCTCTGACTGTTTCTTTTTATTTGATCGGTAGCGTCCCTGCCTCTCTGTCCAGTCCAATTAAGCAGCACTTATGTGGACAGGATGTTATGTGGACACAGAGTTTGATCAGCCACATCTTGTGATAGAGATGTGGACGATTATTTACATTTTGGGCCTGGAGAACTGCTGGACTCCATCTGAGACAGAACAAATGATATTCGTCTTCATCGGAGCTGAGAATCCTACAGTAGGTTTAGGTCTTTGAGGCCTCCCGCTCATCACTCTCCCCCTGAGAGTCACAAAGGGAGGTCATCACCTTCTACCCAAACAGGAAGTCCCATCAAAAAAAGGATCATGTTTCTGCACAAGAAAACACAGGGCTGATAACTGGACAGCGATCGTCTCCTGATCATCATTGATGGTAACATATTGCAAAGCCACGTGCGCACACACACGCACACACACACACACACACACACACACACACACACACACACACACACACACACACACACACACACACACACACACTTGTGTGCACACCTTGGCAAGCTGGGGTTTTTGTGAGTTGCGATGCACAGAGAGATGAAGAGATGACATCTGAATGCTAACATTGAGTCTCCTGACCTTTGACCAAAGTCTGGAGGGCAACACACAGCAGTCGCCACCTCAGGATCTGCTGAGGGCGCGGCAGCCTTGCTTTTTTTTAACTCAGTCAAGTGAGTCACTCCTTTTTGAACAAAATTCACCAAGTGGATGGAAGTGATCTGCGTTGGCTTCATAATTAAGACCACTTGCTTTCTTTGGGCTGGTTTATAATAACCACGCATAAATATTTATTCCTCCCGGCGGGAGAGGATAAAATTTGTGAGAGTCAGTGGAGGTGGAGCTCACCAACATCGAGAATTTAACATTTGTGCTATGATGCTAATCCCCCTGAGGACTACTGTGCCAGACTGCGCTGCAGCAGAGATCAAATACGAAGGCCCTTTCGTTGCATTTATTGTCTTCAGGTCTTCCATTTTTCCTAATAAATGAGTGACAGCTTGAGGTGAGACTGGGTACTTAAGTAGACTCTTTGTATTTTTCCCCCAGGTCAGAGAGGAGAGAGCTTTAACAGCAATCTAGAAAATGCTGGGGAGAGCTGGAGAGCATATCTAATTGCTTTCATATGCCGTATTATTGGTTGATTTAAATAACCGCAGACACCAGGGGCACTGGGGGACGTCGCCTTTAACCTTCACATGGCCCTGGCCAAGACTCACTGGCTGTCTGAGTCTGAGCGGCTCAGCACTCATGAGTGTTTCACAACAGAACACCAAAATCATATCAGCAAAACAATCGTTTAAAGGAGTGTTTTACTCCTCCACAGCGGTTTGGAACAAAGAAATGGATGCTTAAGAAAGAGAAGAGGCTCTGGTGAGACAAGACATTTTTGAAAACAAGGGAAAGTTTAATCCCTCTTGGATTCTGGCGATGACCTAAGCAAAAAACCTGCTCTGATCAGTCATAATAACCACAGAGAATGTAAATTTACCGATCAGGTCTTTCTTCAGCCTGTTGATGTCTTTGGTGAGGTCCTCAAACTTCACCTGAGAAGCCTGGAAGAAATCCTGAGGCTCCGACAGAGGGAACACACTCTTTTCTGTACCGGCATGCTGGAACAGTGGTGAAAAGATATAAAAATATACATTACTGCTGAGAAGCAGATGTTTTAAGAGTTTAAAACTCTGTGAACGTGATGAACAAGACCTTACCTCATCAAAATTTTGCAGGTAGTATAAAACAACGTAATCCACCAAATTCATTTTATTGTCCTGAAGAATGAAATGATGTCTGATTAAGATGATATTTATCATGACGTCATGACAGGATGAGCGTAACATGTGGTCCCTTACCCTGCTTTTGACGTCCTTGAGTTTGGGAAGGATCTCGAGTCCAAAACCATCTGCTTGACCTCTGGTCCTGTTCCCTCCATTCATATAGTTCCCAAAGGCCAACACAAGACCCAACACAACACGCAAATGATTACGCTCCAAAAGATCCTGACACACACACACACACGCACACGCACACGCAGACACATACACAAACACAGCCGTTTAATAAAACCACCAAATCATTTATCAGCACTTTTTGAAAGTGTGTCGATGTAACGTTCTCACTTTGCAGACATTTAAGATGACGTCCACTTTGCGACGGATGGAGGAGATGGTCTCAAGGAATACTGCCTGGAAGATTATGCACTGGGCTCGGCCAGCAAAGTCAGGAATCTGGGAGAGCTCATAGAGAAACCTGGGAAACAAAAGGAAGATAGGAGGAGGAGGAGGAGGAGGAGGAGGAGGAGGAGGAGGAGGAGGAAGAGAATGGAGTGTGATATGTTATGACAGAATTAAACAAAACGTCTAACAGGAAGAACTATTTTGGGGGCCTTGGCAGACCAGGCTTTCTCCATGCATGTCGGCTGAGTCAGTGTTCACAGGAAGGCAGGCAGCTGATAGTCATGAGCGGCGCTGCTCGGCTGAGTTTGAAAAGTTCGCGGGGTCGGGCGCAGAGAGAGCAGTGAGCGGCGCACAGGGATTGATCAAAGGTAGCTGTGGTCTGATGTGGGATGACTTATGTAAACAGGACCGTGTCAGAGGGGAATGGAGAGGTAACATCCTGTGTGATTAGGCCCTGCTGATGGAGGGAGGCTCTGAGTGGAGATGACTCCGGGGGCAATAGTGACAGCTCTGGTCATACATGGAAATAGGAAGTCCAGGCTGAGCGGCACCGCTGAGTCCAAGCCTCATTAGCTGGCCCGGACTACTTAACCTTGACAGAACTATTAAACTACTGAAGCAATTACAATTAATGCATACTAATAACACAAAGTTGTCAAAAATAAAGACTTTGAGGGAACAGAGAAACAATAATCCAGTCTGTGTGACCTTTTTGTGCGATAACCAAATAGTGAACAAAAGTCCTGTGAGTTTAAATTAACAATTTTTCATGCTTTAACTAATTAACTGAACCTATTTTCAGATGTCCATGCAAATTAATTTATATGTATAATAATGAACGCTACATACAACAAATAGTAATAGCATTTACCCAACAGCACAACTGCAAATTCTGAGAAATACCAGCAATTTCTTACAACAAGGTAAGAATCCTTTTCTTGATAATTCTTACTGTTCAGGTTTGTCCAGCAGTTTGAGTTCATCTTCTTTACACTTCTCATATTGTTTCATTATCTTGTCCATCTCATCAGTGGTGGCCCTCTACGAGAACACATCAAAAAACAAGATGGTCTATATTTCAAAACAGCTGAATATGTTTAGCAAAACAATGATATTCAGAAGAAATGTGAGTAGGAAGAAAATATGTTCAATGGTAATGGGCTTCATATGATTGTAAATAAGATATTATAATCCATGTCAGATGATTTTTACAACCTTGAGTTTCTACATTTCTTTCTCACCATGGACAAATTGATTCCTCATACTTACATTTTCATATAAAGCCTCAATGGTCTCCAGATCCACCACAGAGTTGTCCACAGTAAGAACAGCTGCAAACGAGAGATATTCATGATAAAAAGTCTTAACCAAGGATAAGATCTCGGCTGACGCACGCAGCCTTTTATGTTTTACCAGTACAGTACAAGGATATATCTGTTTTGCAAATTCGAGATGCAAACTCACGACAAGCCATTATTTCAATACACCTTGATTAACAGGATGTGGTATTTGGGACAAACCATATGTAAGACAAAATAAATAGGAGAACAAAACAGACCCACTTTAGGCCAGGACCAGGGTTCTCTGTATGTTTAGTTTCAACTTAACTCTTTAATTTACCACCTACTTAAATTACACATCCAATTTAGCAAATAATCTTGATGTGGTAAAGCTACATCAAACTACAGAGGCAGAGGTATGTGGGGCAGACTGGATCTGAGACCACAGATTTCCTGTCTCCTGGAGAAAGCAGACTGAGAATGAAACTTCTTATCGCCGCTTAAAAGAGAAAGTTTGAAAGTGCTTTAACCTCTGGGCCAACATCTAGAACACCAGGCCTGAATTTTAACGGGCTTAAGAACGAGGCAGGAGGAGCTAAACTTCAAGCAGACGATGCAGGAGAAAGTAAAAACAAATGGAGAGATTTTAATGAAATGAAAAAGGAGCCATTTCTCAACGTCCTTCTCTTACACATCACCTCTCGTTCACCTTGACTCACAACGAAACTAAAGTGAGGCAGGAAAGGCAAATTATAGAGGATGACACAATGAGAGAAAGTGACTCCTGCTCTTTATCTTAGAAGTGTCACAAGTTTATGGCTTCCTCAGGGTGGAGGGAGGCCAGCGTGATGGGAGGGATGGCTCCAGTGCTGGAGGATCAGCTGACAGTTGTCTGGACGGTGTCAGCTGAGGAGGGCTGCACACCACCTAATGCTCTCAGATCAGTAACTCAATGTGCCAAAAGAAAGCCACCGAGACCCAGCAGACTCCGAGGACAAATGAGGTGACAACTACACAGGAGATTTATTCACTGCTAAAAAGGCTGGGTATCAGACTGGAAACGGGTTTTAGCCAATAGGAGTAGCAGTAAAAATCAGAAACTATCTTCAGTTCTTTAAGACGCCACCAAATAAAGCTTAGACTTTAGACTTTAAAGTATCCATAAGTGTAATCATGGGCCTGAACGGTTGCTTGTTTCTGCTCTGTGGGGGCCCTTGGATGAACTGGCGACCTGTCTAGGGTGTACCACGCCTCTCACGGAATGTCAGCTGAGATAACCCAGTCCCGACCTTTTCAAAGCAGATCTAGAACAAAATAGAAAATGCACAGATAGATATTATACTACATTTGCATCCCTACCATCTGGCACAATGAATTTTCTACAGCACACTGCCTCCAACTAACAAGGTGATATTTCGCGTTTTGGTCTCTAGCTGTTCCTGAAGAAGAGAAGCTGTCAGTGTAGTCCTGATATGTGGATCACAGGGAACCCGAAGGTCCATTTCCTACATCTTATTAGAGTGGATTATTCAGTTCCTCAGCCATGCAGCCGTCAATCACACACCAAAGGGGGGTCCGCTCTACTGCACACAGGAGCACTCTGATCCAAGGGGGTGGGGTGGGGCCGGATATCTCTCCACACCCACAGATCAAAGCCTGCCTGCCGACCGCCTCACACCCTCTCCTTCCACTTTCCACTCATCAGCTTTGGTGTGGAAGGGTATGTGTGGTGTGTGAACATGTGTACGTCTGTGTGGGGGGGAAACCTCCTTGTACCCGTGAACCATGGTGGCCCTTGAGGTCCCCCAATCACCTTCCTCCCTCCCTGTGTGCCAGAGTGCTACCTTTTCTTTTTGCCCCCCCCCCGCTCCTTTTTTTCTCTCCCTCACTAGTGGCTCTAATTATATTACATGTCCCATGTCATTTTAATTTCACAACAAGGGGTAGATATGCAGGTGAGGTGAGGGACAAACATTATGGACATATTATTAAAGATCCTAATTATCAGATTCATATTGTTAATTTGTTGTATTGTTAAGTTGGGTGTGAGCCGGTCTTTGCAAACAGACAGTGGAAAGTGAGACAAGGATGGAGAAGGAGGGAAAAATGGAACAAAATGGGCACACTATGTGTGTTTGGCTTGTGTTTGAGGTGTTTTTATGTGGTAGCACAGTATCTGCTAAATGTGAAAGCTGGTTTTGTACATGCTTAGATCATTAGTGGGGTGTCAGTCCCATTAGGCTTGTGGAAACCGTCACTGGCTACAATAAACAGATCTGCTGGCCGCATGCTCAGACTAGCAGGCGGCAGGAACTTTCTGCCACAGTCCCAGGACAGGACCAATTCCTGGCCCATCTACGCTGTCCCCAACACACATATAATGTCTTTACACACACACACACACACACACACACACACACACACACACACACACACACACACACACACACGGTTGCATTTTTTCCATAACCAAGCATGTAATCAATCCATGTAGCTCTTCAAATGAAGTAGATGGAAATTTGATTTTAACCAGCACAGCAGAGATGTCAAGCAGTTCGACTTAGAAACTGACGGCTGCTGTCCTCCCAGTGCTGCCGTCTTCACATTCTGACAAATCAAGGCAAATTTTTGCCTGGAAAAGTTCTCCATGTTTCACTTGAAACACAAACAAATACAGTACACCAAAATGGGTCTCTAGTTACAAATTAGTAGTTGTCATGAGGTTGGAAATTATTCTCCCCTCCAGGGCTAGCTATTTAATCTCTAAAAATAACTCCATCTGCATTTCATCAGGAGTCATCCTCAATTTATTGTTAAATGGGACTGTAAATTCAGTTTATTACTGCTGAATCTAAATAGGAAGCTCCCAAAGAAAGATCAAAATGATGCACAACAGAAAACAGTTTGTACCTTGCTGAATATCCTTCATCTCCAGATGCAGGCTTGATATGAGGATGCCAACTGCTTGAGAACGCTTCCCATCCAGCAGCTTGATAATCTGGAAAAAAGGAATCCTTTATATTGAAACATCAAAACATGAGGTAAGTTTCAAATTTTGTTGATTGCACTCCAGACCTTAATTTCTTATCTTGACTTCAAACTCTAACTTTGATTACTTTACACCCACATTCACCATGAATTCTATTGTTCAAACATTCATGAGACAAACTGAGGTGGGCTTCATTTCTGCGATAAGAGGCTGGGAAAAAAAATCACTTCCCAAACAGTGGAAGAAGATGATAGATGATGAGAGAGGCAGAGCGTCCCAGTTCGTCTAAGTAGTCTGGATTTTATCCGGAGTGACCCAGAAGAGCAGACTAATCAACAAACATTGTCATAATAACTCAGTGACATGACGAACAACTAGTAAATGTAACAACGCAAAAACAAGAGAAGAGAAAGTTAAAATAAAAACCACTTTCAGATTTCCAAAAGAACATGTGTGAGATATAATCAAACAAATATCAAGTCACAGCGAAAGTGGCTCCATAAAAGGACAGTCTAGAAGAGCAAGGCAAAGAGAAGCAGGGCTTTTTATAACAAACTATAAATTCACAGGATTTTTATTTGTGCCTACACATGGACACAATTACTTATGACTGAATTAGCCGTAAAGCCAGGGAGAGTTTTGGCAAGGTAAAGCCCAGCTCTAAAAGTTAATGTGTTAGGCTTCTTCATTAGGTATTATGGTGTTGCAGGATGCTGGGCTGTCCAGTGGGAGCCGGAGAGCTGAAGCCTTAGAAGTGGGTATTGCATTACATGGCGTTAGTGGGTGCCATGCTGCTTCCAGCTCTATTACTTGGATCACTGGGGATCTCCCACTCTAAGGACTTGAGACGGCTGAGTTTTCCCAACACCTCTAATTAACCACTATGGACGGGCCACACTAAAAGCCGCCCAGGAACCCTTCCTGCTCGCCGTTGCTGCAGAACTCACCAATTACCCAAAACAGTTAGGTTAATGGGAAAAGACAACTGATGCTGGATGGTTGGTTTCAGACTCGCAAACATCTTGGCTAGGCAGGGAGAGCTGTGTGATGCTGATGCTGAAACAGGTAGATGCAAACAGCTAACAGCTCCCTCCTGAGGACAAGAGGAGTACTGAAAGCATGCAGAAGCTGAGGACACTTACACAAAGACAGGCAAAAAAGAGAAAGAAGAGAAGAAGAGAGAAGAAAAAACGAGCAGCCTATGATAACAAACAAAATGATGGAAGGAGACGCTGGGAGTGTCAGCAGTCTGAGCTGAAGCAGGTGGCGAATGTTCGGCGAGGTGTGCAGGTTGATGCCCGTTTAGAGCGGGGCAGATAGTTTACACAGCCACGGCTGACAGGTCTGCCTGCTCCGGGGTGACCTTCGTCTGGACTCACCAGGACGATGTTAAAATAACAACTAAATTAGGATTTCCCATCAATAACCACCTACGATACACTCATCAACCACCGTCTCACTCAGCGGTGTTAGTCTTACACCCAAGTCATGATCCGGGGCTTCAAATATGTCTTCAATAAACACTCTATGATTGCTCATACGTTATTCCCATAAACCAGCAAAAGCTGCTGTTTGTTTAAGGAGAACCAGGACGTCTAAACTTGATACATGCTTAATTTATGTGGGTAGAGGACATATTTGCACTTACACAGTCTGAACAGCACATTTAACATGATTTATTCCTTCTCTTTCTTCCATCTCGTGACATGCCCAGCCGCACTGCTCCCCCATTCCTATAGATGCCCTGTTTTCTTTGCCTCCTCTAGCCAGTGGAGTGGAGCCACATGCCTGCAATTATACCCCTGGTCCAGTCGGGTCCGGTCTGCTCTGTTGGGAGAGCTCTCTTCCATGTCATCTCCTTCGCTTTGATATGCTAATCAGACGCGGGAAAAGGCCTCCAGAATAAACAACAGCTTTGATTTTTTTTCTGCAGCACACATGATAAAGATTAACTTATTCATGTCGGCATCAGCCCCTCTCTCTCTTCTGACTTTTGGCGTGTTGAGTTGTTGGAAAGCGGGGAAGTAGCTCATATGCATAATGTACACACACATTCCATTCTCTCATACTCATCTCCTCCCACCACAGAGCCTCCCGGCGCTGCAGTGTAAGCATGATCTGGCAACACTTTCTGAGCAAGTGCATAATGACTCGTCAGGACGTGCCGTCATCACACACGTGCAATCAAGCACGCAGACCCATGCACGCATTCCGAAACAAACACATGTGGGTGCATACACAACCACAAGGAGAAACAAACAAACAAACATTGCAATAAAAAATCACTCTAAACCAGATGCACGCACAGATACAGTGGCAACATAAAAAGTGGATCATGTGCAGCAGGATGTGTTGACAGATGCAGGAGGCAGGTTGTCTGCATGAGTGTCCACTGGTATTGGTAGTCACGCAAGGGATGGAGAGCACTGTCTGCTCCGATTCTGCAGAGTAAGGGGCCAAGCTGAGGCCCAAAAATCTCTACAGTGGGCACAAAATGATCAGACTTAAACAAATGAAGGTTTAAAATGTGAATTGAAGATTAATCAAAGACACATTCTGAAACAGATTGAATTGAAAGACATCAAAGGATTATTGATAAGGATACAGTACACTGGATCCATTCAATTCTGAAAATACATATCTGTCCAAAATAGATAGATAGATAGATACTTTATTAATCCCGGAGGAAATTGCATATCTTGTCATTGCTAATTCCTTGATATTTAATACCGCCCTTGATAATTAATGATCAAATCTATTATTTAATCAATTATTATCACAATGAATATAACTGAGCAAATCCTGTTCAGACAGACAAATTGTGCCACAATGAGTACACAATATGACTCGCCACATGACAGACCTCAGTCTTGACATCAACACACTCTCCCAATCAGCAAATTATTTAATGCAACAATTTCTTCTCCCTCTGTTTTACTGACACATGAGCTCTGTAATCTTCTGACAGGCTGCCATTTTTTATTTTTGCGCATACTGCCCAAATGTCTAGTTAAATAGGTACCCTAAATATACTGTATAATTAGTTACCCTAGAAATGGACAATTAAGCATATAAGCATGGAAATAGATTAAGATAAAAAATACTCTAGATTGACAAATGTCTTAAGGGAAAAATGGAATAATACAGAAAAGCAATGACTTACAGTCTAAATAGACTGATCGAGTAGAATGGATGTCAGACAAAGAATCATAAACTTACATTTTTTTTTGCACACAGTAACTGTCATGACAGACACTGAAAGGAAAGTCGCAGCTACATCTGGGAAGCAAAAACTGTTTGAAGATTAGGATTAAGATTTTTGGTTTAAAAAAAAATACATGGTAGATTTCAATCAGCGCCCCAAATTAAAAAGAAAAGAAAAGACTGCAGTCTTGCCAAAAAAAAGATGGTGTCAACATGATTTCCCAAATGAATTTGACATTCTGACATGTCAGACCATAGGAGTTCCACACATTCTCTCAGTTCATCCTTAATGAGCTTGGGCCCTGTGAAGGTGGCGGTATTTCTGGTTCCAAATTACATACAGATTCTTCTTTGCATGGTAGAGTTTGAGCTATTATCTGTAGAGGAGGAATGAACTGAGTTCACAGACAATGTCTTTATCCTGGGCCCATGGAGTGATGACTTGATAGATTTTATACATGTGATGATCAGATATCATCTAGATATTATCATTTCTGTTGTAATGTGGTACTGCCACTAAAGAATCACATCTGTTTTCAATGCTGTGGTGTCACCACAGAATCTGTTTTTGTAGTGGTGTCTGACACTCTGAAGATCATGACCAACCACACACAGATTTCTTTTGATTCTCAGAATTTTTTAACAATATTGTGACTCTAGACAATAAAATCCCCAACTTTTTAAAAATTTTGTTTTGAGAAATATTATTCTTAAATTTGCTGCTGCGGAATTTGCAGAGCAGTCTTTCACAAAGTGGAAAGTGAAATTTTATTTTCCACACTACATGCCATTTTTGCATTTTTACAATATAACATACGGAGTTTTGGAGTTAAAACTTTTGTAGAAATACTGTTGTATTGGAACTACAATTGTGGGAGCTACAATTGAAGATATGATGTTTATCTTTCAGCACAAACATTTAGCAGTCTGCTAACAGCGGACCTTGTATCTGCTCGATGACAGAGAAAGACTATCCACAACTCCTTCCTTGTTTCCACCATCCTTCTCTTCTCCCTCCATCCCCATGATCCATTTCTCCTCAAAACAGACACAGCCAGTCTTCAACCTTGCTCCATCCTTTGTAAACACTCTTTTTTTCATTGCTTTTTTTCCTTCTCTTTCACACTAACATATTATTTGGCTGAACTTCTTGGACATCATTAGCATCTGGTGACTCCAATGATTTCTTTCTTACAGGATTTCTCTTAATTTAACTTGGAGTGTAATGTTTCAAGGACAAAAGCTGATTACACAAACAATTTTGATGACCTGAACAGTGAGTTACATTCCACAGTGGGTTGAAAACAGCCATGCTTTTGTGCACTCACGCTCCTTCCTTAAAGGCTCTTGCTGATTCTAAACAAAAATAAACACAAGACTAAACAAGAACCAAGGCAGTCAGACACTGCAACATCCCGCTAAGGGTAGGTCAGGGTACCCTGAAAGTAGTACCTGACAAGTGCATAGCTTTGACCTTTCAGGGTAAGTCAAAGCTACTAGATTTGACCATAGATCAAAACTAGTACATAGGTAGATCAAAGCACTAGCTTTGATCTACGGTCTTACTCACACTGGCCTTCTCCCTCGTCTTTCTATCTTATCTGGTTCCTGAGTGTACAAAAATTGAAACTTGACCTTGACCTAGTTTTCTCAAGGTCAAGGTCATCATCTCATTTTCATCCCCTTTGCCGCCTGACTAATCTGCTTTTTGTTTCATCTTTCTATCTGCAACGGTTGCAAAGATATTTGGTGGACATACAAACGAACGAACACACGAACGAACAAACGGATGAATGGACGAACACACAAACACTGACAAGTGTCAGTGTCGGCCTCGTTCTCTTGTCTTGTATTTATTTTTCTTATATTTTCTGTATAGTGTATGTTTTTGTGTTTATTTTAGACTTCCTCCCCACCCCCACACCTCTAAGAGCCACTGCTCTTAGCTCAGGCAGCATTTGTAAATGAGAACCTGTTCTTAATTGCTTGCCTGGTTAAATAAAGGTTAAATAAATAAAGTACAATACATCATCGCTTTGAAGCGGGATGTAATCAATCACAAATATATGGCTCCTACTATCAAATTGCTGGGGATTCATACAGATCTTTCTCTCAAACGCTCTTCATTTTTCTCAAACGCTTTTGATTTCTCCTGTGTCTCCACAAGAGGGGTAAAAAAACTAGTCCAGACTGGAGACGTCGACCGTCCCCCACCACACCCACACCCACACACACACACACACACACCCTGGAGCAGAGTGGAGCCTTAACAAATTGATCAGAATAGGGGGTGCGTATAGATTTAGAGGGACGCCACAGTGAGGACCACGAGCCAGCCAGGATGCTGATGCAGCACTGGCTGCAGCAGACGTGCAGAGTTGCAGCATTTCAACAGACACTAACTTTGGCGTCTAGGAGGAACGCTAGATCAATCTGGCAAAAAAGCACATCTTAGATTATTTTTCTTAACTTAACTTCATCTTTGAAAACTAAACAGTTGATCAAGCGCAGATAAAAAATATAAATACTTGTGTATCCACCCATCCTCATTATAACCCTCTTGCACAGTTTAGCTTGTCCAGAGAAAAACAAGGGAGTGACCTCATGACTAATGTGCAAAACCTGGCAAATGCAGGTCTGGAGGAAGATCTGATGAGACTCACAATCCACTTCATCCCACTTCACCTTTTGTTATTTCTTTCTTTGATTTATAATTGAACTTGACAGCAGGCAAAACTCATTTTTAAACAAACCTTAATAGGAATTGAACAACTAACAATGCCCTGAGGCAGCTACAGCAACATCAAACACAAAAGAGAATGATGACTTACGTTTTCCACACAAGCAACGTCAAGGAAAAAATGAGATAACAAGATACAAGAACCAAAGTGAGATGTAGGGAAAAGTATTTACCTTCTTTGCTTTGGTTTTCTTCTCATAGGTGTCCGACAGAGGTTTCTTCTTCGGTTGGAGTGTTGCTTTTGAGAAAAGATCTTCAAAGTCATTGGCGTTGACAATGTTTGGTTCCTCCAGAGAACCCCATAGCGTGTTGTTGCTGGAAAAAGATGTGGAAATTTCAAACTGTGACTTATCACATGCTGATTTAACTTAAATTGATGAATCAAAACAAAATGGAGAAGCTTAAGACCCGATCATCACAATGACAGCAGCTCACAGGACAGGAGACAACCAAGTTAACTTTCTTGAAAAAAAAACCAATGAATTAATTTGCTCTATCTGTGGAAGCTTATTTGATTTTTATTCAACCTTCCTGCTGTTTTTCATTTTCCATTTTGGCATCTAACAAAAGCTTGGATGGAATGTCTGTAATCACAACTTTTAAAAGCACTGTTTATGAGCTGGGGAATAGAAATAACAAAAGTTTAAGACACATTTGTTTCTGTAATAAAGGCTCATTTCCAACAAATGAACAGGAATACAGGAGGTGATGCTGTGTTTCAGAAGTTGCTGAGTAACATAAAAACAAACAGAGACAGAAAAATGAACAAGTGATGTCTAAAGCCAAGAGGATGTTAGGATCTAAGCACTCTGCTGTTACCGGGACATCTACTTTTCTTATCTGCCTATGCTTTCCCTCCCTAAGACTGCTAATGAAATGGACATCACCAGTATAGAAAACAGTTGTACAGTACTAAGAAATGGAGGATAAACTTGGAATGATCTAAGTGCTATGGTTCTTCGCACGTTCTTGCAGGTCATACTTCAATGACATTACATTTGAATGTGAGCATCGTCAGTGAGCTGATGACATTGGCAGGTTGGCCTCTGACAACCAGAACACAACACATTAACACAATGGCTGGCAGGCTGATTGTAGCTTCAGCACCAGAACAATGGAGACTAAAAGTCCATTTGTGTCTGCATGCAGTTAGCTTCCTGGAGCAGCACAGAAAAATTATCTGAGACAGCTGAGGGGTTTCTTGTTGAGGACATAACTATGCTGTCCCTAGATCCTCTTTGGATTTTGCACTCCTTCCCGAGAGACTGAAGAAAATAAGTGCAATGAACAGCTCCTGACAAAACGTACAACCAAACCCCAAGAAACGTTTCCACGCAAGAAAACGTTCTAATGAACCAGATCATGACAATAACTGGCTCCACGTCTCCTTTACGCTCAGCTCCTTTCTCTTCGTGGCTTGTCACACACTCCCTATAAGCTTGCCAACTGTACTTCGCATTTGAGCTTTGACAGCTGGCACACTTTCAAACCTCACAATGTTCCCCCCTCATAACTCAAAATGTCACTCCATTAACAGAGATCATACAGCTGATCCTGCTATAGTTAAACATCTGACCCATTTAATGCCCTTAACACGGCCCTTTACAGTTAAATTTATAGCTGACATGAAACTACCCCGGTGTTGTTAGTCAGCCCTTCACTGCTGGCCTGGTGTGGAGACAGTGTGAACCACAACACAGTTTCCCTCTGTAATTCAGCCATGGAAATACAAGGCTGTAAAGCTGGAAGCCATGCACTCAGGGGCAGCAGCCACAGTGGCTGCAAATGAGCTGAATAATCCACTGAATTAGAGACTGTCTGGAGTGGCAAACATATCTACATCTCTCTGAAGGTCTCCCTGTTGGTCTGTGAAAAGACCCCATTAGGCCAGCGCCAATGAGGTTCAGAACCTTATCAGCCTAATCATAACAGTTTCTATTTCATAAGTATTCAACTTCAAGTAATGGATACTTTCATCTCACCCAGAACTTTCTGAGCCTCATAAAACAGAACCCCCAAACATAATGAACTTAAACCACAAAAAGACAAAATCATGTTGAACTATCCACTCCACTGTTAATGTGTATTCTGAACATTTCAACAGGTTTTTCAGAGTTTCTATCACACGCATTATATTTTTTTGGTCACTTATCGGCCAAAATATACACCGAACCAATTCATCTGCAATGAGCTACTGTGATCCAATTCATTAAGGGGCGGCAGTGGCATGAACTAACATTATGTAATTCCTGTGCTCTCACTCTCTCTTCAGGGAGAGAATTTTATTACAATTTTTATTATGCTTTTGATTATATTAATAAAGTGAATCTAACTGTACCGGAACCAAGCAAAATGAGAATAAAAAAAATCCAGGGAACACAGTGATATCACTGCAATGAAGTCGATCTGCTTGAAATTCTCTTTTCAATAAGTTTGTTTTATCAATAGTGACACTGCTGTATGATCTATTTTACTGAAACACACTAGAGATGAACTAGAGATGAGATATGATCCTGTATCAGAACTGTTCAAAGTAATGTGAGTAACATACTTATTGTCCTGAATCTGTATTCTGGTCCAGTACAGAGGCTTCATGGGACATGCTGGCTCGATGGCAGGCTTCCTTGGGGCCTTCTCTACCTTCTGGCTGAAATTGAAGCCCCCCAGAGGGGGAGGAGGAGGTGGACCAGATCCAGGTAGGCCAGGAGGAGGAGGTGGGGGTGGTGGGGGTGGCAGACCACCACCAGGCGGGGGAGGTGGGGGTGGGGGTGGTGGAGGTGCTCCCATATTGTTCGGCATTGGGGGGGGAGGAGGAGGAGGAGGTGGTGGAGGTCCTGAGAGGCCTGGTGGGAGAGGGGGAGGCGGTGGTGGTCTGGGAGGCTCTGGGGTGGTTCCAGGTTTTAGATGTAGTCCAATAGAGTCCAGGATATGTTTCTTGGGGATGCTCTGGGTGGGACTTTGAACAGTCTCGCCGCTGACAGCCTCAGGGCTCTTGATGAAGGTCTCCTTGTTGGTCTGGATGCTCACGGTGCGGCACATCTTGAGGATTGGGTCGTCTGCAGTAGACACAGCAGCATCACGGACCTCTCGCCATCTCGGGCCTACAATGTACCCCCTGTCACTCTGCATCTTGGAAATGATGCCCTCTAGGTGTGACAGAGACACTGCATTCTCCCCTCGCAGCTGGAAGATCTGAAGCTCAAATTCGTTCTACAAGAAGCAAGAGCAGAATATAATAATAATAAATATAATAATAATTATAATTATAATAGTAAAACAAGAACCAATGCAGTCAGACTGCAACATCCCGTTGCAGTCTTTCTATCTGCAACGGTTGCAAAGATACTGTATTTGGTGGACATATGAACGGACGGACGAACAAATGAACACTGACAATTACACTACATCACCGCTTTGAGCGGGATGCAATAATATTAAATAATAGCACACAGCACAAGAAATAATCACAGACTTCAGTTTTCCATAGTGTAAAATAAAAAAGAAGCTAAAAAATTCCTTGAATGCACAGCGAGTACAAATATTCTTGTGTGTTTTAAACCTTATTACATCCCGCTTCAAAGCGTTAATGAATTGTAATTGTCAGTATTTGTGTGTTCGTCTGTCCGTTCGAATGTCCACCAAACATTTTTCGCAACCGTTGCAGATTGAAAGATGAAACAAAAACATATTACTCAGACAGCAAAGGGGATGAAAATGAGATGATGACCTTGACCTTGAGAAAACTAGGTCAAGTTCAAATTTCAACTTTTGTACATTCAGGAACCGGATAAGATAGAATGACGAGGGAGGCCAGTCTGAGTAAGACCATAGAGCAAAGCTAGTGCTTAGATATACCTACCTATGCACTTGCTTTGATCTTTGGTCAAAGTAGTATCTTGTCAGGTACTACTTTGTCAGGTACCCTGACATGTCCTTCATGGGATGTTGCAGTTTGTGACTGCCTTATTCCCACTGGTTTTCTCTACTGATGTTAATATCTGACTCACATAGTAAAAACATGTAAGCTCTCATTTGACATCTCTAACAGTATAAATGATTGACTTCAAAAGATAGATTGCTTTGCACTAAAATTTACACATTCCTCCGTAACTTGCGACACTTAAGAAAAAGAATCAGGCACAGTGGGGTGATAGTGGTCCATGCTTCTCAGCGAAAGAACGTGCATTAAAATGTTATGATAAAATTAACAGAAAACATTCAGGTCAGTTGGAAGAAATAATGGAATATGAACTTGAGTTGTTCTCTCTGTTGAACTGTCAGGCTGACTGTGGATGACGTTGTCAGATGTGGCTTCTGGTTTTGATGAATGAAACCAAATGAATTTAGAGTTATCATGTCAAGAGAATAATCTTCAGACAAGTTCTTAACATGTGAGAAATCATTAGTTTTATTTTGTAAAAGCATTAGTGAGTTAATATCAATTAATTCACATTTGAACAGGTGAAGCAAATGGAAATGATATCCTGTTCAGTACTGTACAGTTGTGGATACTGAGTATTTTATCTGAGGGTAAAATAATTTAAAGTACTTCATGACATCTCAAGGCTTCCAGTGTTCTAACGAAATGATCAGTAATTTCTTACATCCCCTCAGCCACTGACCATTTCAACATTTTATGGTTATTTAGCACCACCTTGTGTTCAGGAGGGTCACTTGCTAGGAAAACTAGAACCAAGGCAGTCAGACTGCAGCATCCTGCAACACCCTCTTAATTCAAAATTTTACCCTGACCTACTTTCATAGATCAAATTACACTCTGGTTCCTGAGTGCACAAAAGTTGAAATCTCACCTTGACCTAGTTTTCTTAAGGTCAAGGTCAGCATCTCATTTTCATCCTCTTTGTTGCCCGAGTAATTTCCTTTTTGTTTAATCTTTCTATCTGCAACGGTTGCAAAGATATTTAGTGGACTAACGAACGGACGGACGGCCAAACACACGAAAACTGACAATTACCATACATCGCAGCTTTGAAGCGGGATGTAAATACTTTCTTACCACTCTGAATGTTTTTGTAGTTGAAAGGTGATATAAAATACACCATGAAAAGCCAGGGCTGTGATCACTACAATCCATGGACCAGTTGACTATTCTTCATGTGTTTTCATTCAGTTTGCTAATTGCTGTACAAATGGGAACTTACATGCATCCTCTCCACCTCTTCCTTGCACTCTCTCTTCAGCTGCAAGAGGGCTGCCTGGTGCTCTGAAAAAAGACAAAGTAATTTATATGACAACACACAGCCACTCTTCTGTAGGTTTATACATACATACATAATACATAATATATACTGTATATGTGTATGTGTGCAGATTAACTTTACAGTGATTTTTATATATATATATATATATATATATATATATATATATATATATATATATATATACACATACACACACACACACACACACACACACACGCTCGCGTATATACTGTATGTATACATAAATCACTGTTAAGTTAATCTGCAAGTGAAACTAAACTGGAAATAAGATTCAGTAGACTTCTAAAGGGTGGATTTCTTTCACTATAAATATTTATCTGCACAACTCAACCAACCAGTTCTAAATCAGTAAGGAAATACCACATTAATAACCAACGTGTGTCTATTAAGCATATCTCTAAATCGGCAGCCCACAGCAGCTATAAATGCAAGTTAACAATTTTACCATGTGGAGCAACAGTCATATGTTAACATCCAACCTGTCCCTAACTTCAACCCATATATGTGTGCGTTTCAATATGTGTATGTGTGTTTATTTATGTATAAAACACAATATATTTATTTAAAAGTATATAGTTTATCAGTTTAAACATAAAACATATTATTTGTTCTGTATTTAATTTCATTTAGCTTATATGAAAAATTGAATTCTATTTTCATTGACATGTTAGTTAATGTCCAAGCTTTTTTGGAGTTCTATTCTGAGGGGTGAGAATACATGCACACTGAGAGCTATTGTCACTATTATACTCTTACAATCAATTATTAAATTGTACCTTCCAGGGAAAGCTTTTTCTTTGTAATACATTGAACTCGTAGTGTGTGTGAGTGTGTGTACAACCTATCTCTGTGTGGTTACACCTTTAAAGTAAAAGGTGAGCCAAACCTGGCATGCTGCCTAGAGTGTATTTCATTCCATTAAATGGTTTTGCTTCACTAACGCCCACACGTTGTTGTCCTGTGGTGGTAAAAACTCACAGCCACACCAACAGCATCATGGTTGAGACACAGCTTCACTGTGTTCTTAAATGGATTTAAAGGACGCCTTACAGTATGTGTCAGTGGATTAGAGTAAAGCCTGATTGCTCAAGGAGCAATGATACTGATGGCTTAACTGTTGTTTTAGTTTTTCCATGAGTTCCCTCCTGAATACCAAAATATAAACATTAATCATGGGGAGGGGGAGGTGTACCTATAAGCTGGACTGGTCCCTGTCAGAATGCCTTCGAAGTAAATGTGTCTTTAGCCACAAGCTTTAGATCCTTACCTGCCTCAGTGTACTTGAGTCCCACCTTCTCTTCCTCATCTTTTGGTTTGGGTGGGGGCCACACAGCCTGGAGACGTCCTGGAGTCCGATCTTCACTGTCTGTAGGAGACGTGGTCTCTGTCTGCGGGAAATACAAATTTAAAAAATGTCACTGTGTCACTGCATCAGCCTGTTGGTTATTTGTAAAAGACAAGTGGGAAAATTGAAAACTGATCAAGCGTTATTTGGTGATTTCATACATTAGCCTCTGCAGGACTCTTGATTTCCTTCCCAGGGGATTTGGAAGTTCTCTCAAAAATAGACTTCAAACTTTCCTTTTCATTTTTGATTTTCTGCTTCACTGCTTCCAGGTCCAGATCTTCTGTCCTTTCCTTTTTGATGCTTCTGGGGCCAAAAATGCTTCTAAATGTTTCATAGGCCAGGTCTGAAGTTTTCTTTCTCTCTGGTGTGGATGCGGAAGTTTCTGGAGCTACATTTTTCTCTTCCACCTTCTCTTCTCCACTCTCTGGCTCTTGTTTGCTGTTATTATCAGTATCCTGCGCAGTAGCAGGTGTTTCAGTGCCATCTCTGTTGTCTTGATTGAGCAGTTGACTGAGTTGTCCCATTAAAGTGCCTTTATTTTCCACAGCAGGTTTAGGCTCTGCATGTCTCTTGATTGCAGTGGTCGCCTTTTGTTCGGGGAAGAACTTCGCTTTGTTCACTGGCTTCTTCAGATTGAGCAGGGCCAAGTCAGCATCCTTCTCCTTCTGCTTAATCTCTGACATCGTCTCCCTGTCTTCCCCCACAGCTCCTTTCTTCAGCACTCTCAGTCCACTGAAGAGAGCTGGCATCTGGAAAGAAGGGGGATAAGAGAGTGTTGTGTCCTTCGGGGGGGATGAGGTAGGGGAGGTGTCAGAGAGGACCACGGATGAAGCTGGAGGTGACATGTTTTGTTCTGGTGTCTTTGGAGACCTTGTAAGGTGTGGAGCGTCACCTGGAGGAAGCAAAGAAGTTTGATTCTTGATGCCAGGAGAGTCTAACTGCTCTGGAATGGAGGCTGATAGGGCTAAACCTTCAAGAGTCCTTGGAGTGGAAGGAATAGACGAGATTCTTCCTTTAGTCTTTATCTCAGTATCTTCTGCTTGTTTACTATTGATATCATCGTCCTGCTTTGAAAGGGACGCTGCAGTAGCATCATGACCTGCAGCCTCAAGAGAACCATGTCCTGAGACGATGGAAGGAATAGGCAAAGAACAATCTATACCAGCATACTCCTCACTCTCATCTTCTCCCACATTATTGCCACATGTTTCTGCATTCACAGACCCAATGGAGGTCTTCTCCTTGGGTTTAGAATCATTTTCCTGACTGGAAACTGAACAGATTATAGCTTTCCCTGACTTAACTTTGCTGACATATCTATCTGAATACAGAATAGTTTCTACAAGGGATCTCTCTTTAAATCGGTGTGTTCTGAACACAGGTACTTGGCTTTCTGTGCCTGCCACAACATTTGGTTCATCTCCATCACCATGGCTCCGTTTGATACTGTCTTCCTCAGGTAGGACAGGTTCCCTGGTCTTTGACAGACTATTGTTGACATGGGTCATCCTTTCTTCCTCATCTTCATTGTCACTGTATGTTTCCACTCTCGTGACCTGGACCAAATCTTTGTCAACCAAGGCCTCATTTGTAGTTTTGACCTGGTCCCAAGACTTTTTGTTGGTTTCCAAAGATTCGAGCCTTTCCTTTGTATGGTTGGAAGCAGTAACATCATCTTGATGCACATCTCCCTTCCCTTGTGTTGATTGATTTTCCTCATCTGACAGCACCTTGAAAGATGTCAGCCCAGACGACTTCATGTCTGTAATAACAGATTTATCACGGCCGAAAAAATTACTGAACACATTGTTGAAGATGGAATTAGGGACGTGCTTCCCGTGACTGTCTGAGCTATTTCTTCCACTGTCCATTTTCGTTGAATATCTCCTACCAATGGAGAACAAGGTAAGCTCTAGCTCCAGTGTCTGGTGAAAATGTCACAAAAGATTTATCTCCCCCACCTTTGGTTATCCCAGCTGCTCTTATTTCCACCTGTCCCGTCGGCTGGGAACAAAAGGCTTTTGTGTGGACAAATCAAACAAGCTCTTCTTACCTCATCCAGGAAAGCACCAATTCTAACAACACTATCCTGAATTCCTGCTGAGTGATACAGAAACAAAGTAGACTTTCATTGTACCACACAGAAACTAACTGTACAGTACGTTGTCAGTGCATTCCCATGACGCTACATGTAAAGTCAAGCTGCTCAGCGGCTGGAAGCTTGTCCTGCTGTAATCTCAAGAGAACAGAGTGAGCAGAGTTCACCTGCTTTCACACAAAAATATTTACAAGTGCTCCAACAAGTTCTGCAAGATTATCCATAAAGTCCTGGGTTATCCTTCTGTTCCATGACTTCACTACTCTTCTAGTTTGGGTCAGTCTTGTTTAACTTGTCTCTCAGTTTACAGGAAAGTCCAGAGAGCTATGTTGCGAGAGGAAAAAAATCCCTCAGGTTGGCAAAAATGAGCCTCTCAAGTCTTCCGAGTCCAGGGACGCCTCTCTTCAGGTTCCTCCCATGCTGGGAGGGGCTTTAGGAGCCTGGCACTGCAGGTGTCTGATTACCTCTGCTCACTTCCTTAAAATGGCCGCTGCAGTCAGAGAGAAAAAGGCAGAGGGGGAGTCCGTCTGGGCTCAGGTGGAGAACTGCAACGAGCCACTGGCCCATGCTCAAATGTGAGATTAGCACCCTTGAGAGTGAACTGAGAACATTTAATTCACTTATTTTACATTTCTATAAGGGCTAGCAGTTTTTAATCAAACTAGAAATTTTGTTTTTCCAGGATTTTTTTAAGGTTTATAACTAAAGTTTACAAGCTAGCTAAAGGAAACACAATCTTTATGTAAAAAATGATTTTTTAAGTCAACTAACTGATTTATTATGTATTTAATCTGAATTAACCTTTGGACCAAACATCTCAACAACTAACTGAGTTCAACTTAAAAGACTTCAGCAAAAAGTGACAAGGAAAAATACCCAGGAACATCGTCATGACAACATGTAGGTGAAGATAAATGAGTACAGGTTGATGTTGCCAAAGTAAATTATAATTCTTCTAAATTGTAAATCTGACGCACAGTTCAAATTTAGAGTCATTTCTCAACAGGAAATGACTTCACTCCTGGTTTTGTGAATGTACAAATCTGTTTTAAAAATATGGAATTGTTTTTCTGATCTGCTCCAAAAGGGAAATTACCTGCCATAATTAGATTAATTTCTTTAGAATGGGATAAGGAAAACAAGTCCTACGTAGAAGGCAAAAGGCAGCAATTCATGAGCTCAGTGTTGTTTGCAAACTTTTTCATGAAAGTATACTGAAAAGGTATTTTCCAGAAATAACCAAAACAGCCAAAAAATTGTAATAAACCACACAATTGTACTGCATGAATGATGAAACTAGTGTTGTAGAAACATACTAAGATAAATACTATTTTTTCACTGATATAACTCACAAACTTAAAGAGGGTGTCTGAGGATGAGGAATGTTGTTATGCAACAGTGACAGAATTTCAGAACACACACTGTAAATCCCCCAAGTGGTTGTACCATAAGGGACACCGCTGTTAGATGAGAATGTGACAAGACCTGATATGGACCTGATGCTTATTAGCTCAGAATAAAAATAAAATCAATTGCAAGTTGCAGTTCTGCAAATAGTGCAGCTACAATAAAAGGAGCAGACTCATAGAATTGTATTGAGTCATCATAATCATCATCATCTTTTTGAATTGAACTGTTATAACACACTGCTTACAACAGTTTGTGTTGTCATAATGAATCACACAAAAATTATGTTGACAACAAAGTTGCATATATGAAATGTATGTCTGTCACCGTCAAAACAACGCTGTGTCTAATTCTGTACAATATGGCCTTTGTATTGGAACGCTGACTGGCTGCTTGCAGTCCGGGCAAACAATGTGTGGCTCGCACCCATGCACATAATGCTTACAACCACACCCGGATAGTCCGCCTTGTTTGCCACAGGAATAAAAATACTAAGTACTCCATGGAGAAATCTGGGCGGACAGATATGAAAATTATTTTTCAAATCATTTTGACAAACAGGTCTGTAGTTAATTTAATTACATTACATTACTCAATATTATAGTTAAAGCATATAAACACCCAGAATTGTTTGTTTGCTGCAGGCTTCATTTTAGAAGACACAGATGTTGTACTACTGGCACATGCTTCCAGAATATCTTAAGTTGATATGACAGCAGCCAACACCCCTGAAATAAGACTACAATATTAATGAGAGGGAGACCTTCTTATTTCTGTCTTCTAGATCAAATAAGAATGATCTCAGTCAGTTTGGCCTTGAGACCCTGGCCTACGGATTAGAGACCTGGTAATTCATTTCTAAGAATTAAGAGTCAGGTGCTTAAATGCCTGAGTGGAGAGAAATCCAAGAGTCCCATGAAGGGGAAAATAAGAGTGTTATGGTTCCCTGTTCTGTGAAAGTGCTTGTGCTACTTGAGGGCACTCACCGTGCACTCCAGCTTAGGACGGTAGGGTGTGTCTCCAATGATGTCATCCTCAGGTGGTGTGATGCGTAGGAAGTCAAGATGATCAGGGCGGGGAGCGCGATTAAGGGGCTCTTGGGAGTCATCGCCATCCAGCATCCAAATGTCATCCTGACGCAAGAGGGAATGCTCTGGAGTAACACAAAAACAAACACACAACCACAAAGTAATTAACACTATCTGTTTCAGTAAATCAGAGCATTGAAAAAAATACAAACAGTACAACATCAGCATAATAGGTCTGACAAACCTAAATAAGCACTGGTGGAGACAACTTGTTTTCTTTCAAGTGTAAGCAGCCATCAGAATCTTTCAGCATCAACCAGGGAACTAGGGAGACTCCCATTTCATGCTTCAGAGCACACAGCTATTTTTATCCGCACTTAGCCAACCAGTTTTCTCATCGTCAAACCCAAACCCGTAGTAATCCAATAACAAAAAATGACTGCTGGGCACTGGCTACAAAAACAAGCACAACATCGACCTGCATTCAAGTCATGTTCACTGTAACAGAACTCTGCCATGGTGTGGATTAGCACTATAATACTGTACAACACAGACTACAATACAGTCAGCTGCAGGTGGGTTTGTGTGAGTTGTGGGGTCATTCAAAGGCCTTGGAGGACGACTACCAGGTAATTTAGGTTAAGATATACTGCCCTCTCCTGACCAGACAGAGACATGTAGGGTGATAAGTGAGCTGTGATCCTGAACATTACTTTGAAAACAGCTGAAAAAAAGTACATTTTACTCTTCTACCCACTTCGGTTGAATTCATTCGCTGCATTTCAGAGCGCCTGGTGTTTGTTATTTACCACTCAAAGAAACAGACACAGCCTCCACCTGTACAGCCTTCCTCGTGTCCTAAACCAATCACATGACATCAACGTCAGGCAGCAACTATACTGATAGACAGAGCAGAGCAGAAACGTAAATTCACATTGTTCTTACATACATGTAAACATGGTTTATCTCTTCTTGACACATGCATTAACTTGCTCATGAGCTTCAGTCATGCAAATCATACAATTTGAGAGAAAAAGGAAGGGACAACGAGGTAAATGACAAAGGAGAGGAAACAGGGAGAGGCAAGAACACAGTGTGAGAGAGGAGGACGAGAGATAAGGTATAAATCTTGAAGCTTGGTGACCTCACTTTACCCTGGCTGTAAGACAAAAACTCAACCTGAGCAGAATAAGGATGCAGAAACAGATCAGATAATGTCCAGCCAATAAGATGCTAACCTTCTCCATCTTGATGTTTGTGATGAGTATGCATGAAGAGGCTCAGTGTTACTGCACTGCTGTCCATCCACAGTTGTAAAGACTAAAGGAAGTCCTCCTGACACGCACGCACGCACACGCGCACGCACACATGCATGCACGCACACACACACACACATTATAAATTATAGGATTTCAAATTTTGAAATTCATCCTGAGAGTTCTGCCGCAATCATTCATCATGGGGAGCAGCAGCTTCAGTTATCTGGGACTTAAACAGGAGGAGAAACAGGCTGGATTAGATTAATAAGTTTTCATTATGGTAATGCTGCTCTGCACAGTCCTGCAGTGGAGCCTGCTGACTGCAGACTGGGCCAATTCCAAATGCTGAGCTATGGCCAGAGCTATGAAAGAATTGACTCATCAGACACAGCCCTCAACCCCAGTAACTACCTGTCACTTACACATTAGAAATAAGTGAAAAATGAACTCTTTGTATTTTTTCCACATGTGTCCATGCAGAATGAAAACCTGTCAATTAAATATGCATAAGATGATCCACACTGCCACCGTCTGAACTGAGGTAAGAGGCATTGCTGTCTGCCACACACACTGCAGTGAAGCTCCTGGATCACTGCAGTATGTGAGAAATAATACAGGAAATGCAAAAGGCTAGGAGCACTGCAAGAAACTAATATCAAACAGACACAGAGGGCTAAGTACACAACCCATTACGTAATGAAGCCACTGCATTGATTCAAAAGCTGATTTATCCCTTTCTTTAGCTGTCCCACAAATACACACACGCAAGCACGCACACACACACACACACACACACGCACGCACGCGCGCACACACACACACACACACACACACGCATACACATGCTCACACACTAAAAGCAGATACTCAATCACAGTGTCCATAAGTGAAGGGACACAAATGAGATTGCTTTTTGGCTTGACAGTCGGGATAACGTTCAGTGACCAAATACTCCCTGTGACTGCACTCATAACACACTTTACTGAAACTAGAGCACTTGCAGACATATTTTGCATATACGGGTGTTTCTAGCCTGCAATTGCTGAATAATAATATAACAAGGAAAATCACAGCACAGCTGTTCCACATTGAGGGTTTTCAATGCTACAGTAAGTATTATCGACTTAACAATAATGTCTGATCTTGACAGTTGGATGTTGTTGGTGGTGATGGGTTAAACCACCCATCACTCTTTCAATCATCACTTATCTGGTGGTCAGAGAAAGCTTTTTGGAGGTTACTTTGAGCACAACAACAGAAGCCACAAATTATCCTACAAAACATTAAAAGTAATGATTATCTCTTTGTCTGGATTTGGTGAACCTGATATTAAAAGGCCTATAGCAAACAGAGTATGAAGACATTCTGTGTTTGCACACATATTTGCATATAGAGACAAGCTTACTCCACACATGCTACAGTCTCCCATTCTAATAGCAGACACGACACCTATGGTTTGTATTATCCATGAAAAATGTAATCTCATCATTAAAGTAAAACAACTGCTTCAAAAAGAGTGCATCTGGCAGGATCCACCATTTTTGACCGGGAAGATGGATTGTATGCTAGTATAAATTATCAAAATAGCCTGACACACACGGCATTGGTTTGTTTTGCAGCTGTTTCTCCATGCAGGCTTGCTGGATATGCATGAATGTCAGACAGTCTGATTGACTTGATTGACTGTCTGTTTGTCTCTTGGTGCTGGGGCCATTTAAATCAAGACGCAAGTGGAAACACAAAGAGCTAATGAAATGTAGCGCGGCATGATAACTATACATTTGAATGTTCTGACTGGTAACCAAAGAGCAGAGGAGGGAACGCTGCTTTCATCAGGCTTTGCAGGCCATTGATTGGGAGACATGACATGTATTTTAGATCTGCTGCAGTGCGCCAGTGGGTTTATGTTTAAAATATTAGGACACTGAGGAGAAACTGCTCATTTTGATATCATGAGGTGGAGCCCCGCTAGCCAGCATTTATTCATGAAAACAAGTTGGATGGTATATAAAGACTGTCGTTCTCTGCCCATGTGTGGGACGAGTCTTAAAGCAACATTGTGAGGTGGAATGAAGCTAAGATAGAATCCACTTGATTATCAGTGAAGAGCTGGGCCTTGTCCACACAGAGGGGAACAGTGTTTTGTGTGAGCGCATGTTGTGTTGAATGGCAGCTGGCAGGAACAGCAGGGTGATACACTCTTGCTCTGGACTGATCAGGTTCATGTGACCTTTCTGGAATGTATTTGGTAATGTGATTACAACATTGTCTATCATATGTGGGACAATGAGAGAGAGACAGAGAGAGGCATTGGTGGATGATTGGTCTGAAATGAATAAGTAAGTACTTTATACGAAAAGCTTCTCAATCAGCTGTGTGAAGTGAAAAAAATCACTGCAAGAACCCACATGTATATATCCAATGCTGTGGTTCCTCTTTTCTCCATAAAGCTTCACGACATTTTATAGCCTGTCATTCTGGTTTTCTCACCCATACTTCTACTATTTTTGTATAATCATACTGCTTTAATCATTGTACACACTAAAGATGACCTTTTCATGACACGCATACTAATGTTGCTGTAAGTATCTGGTAAATGTACAATAGTTATTGTCAGCAACTGAAGATTACATATATTGTAACACAGTTCTACTATGATATGCTACAAAAATGAATCATAGTCTAGAAGTTTGTCACCAAATTGTTCCTGTGAAAATGCAAATGCAAAATTTTTTTTAGCAAACAATATTGCAAAATATATGTTTTGCACAATACCTGGTGCTACATGTAAAATGTGTAAAAGAAAGACAACACAGTTGTGGAATAGATTAAATTGTTGGCATGGAAACGCATCCATCTGTCTGTCCGTCTGTCCATCCATCCAACCTCCATCAGGTTGGAGGCTGTGGGTACACCCTGTCCCAGTTTATTATTTATTTATTTATTATTAAAAATTAAATAATATTAGAATAAATTCTGGAAAAGAGCAAATTGAAATTTATTTGCATAAACCGATGTGGATGCATGATTTGTTTTAAAAAATGTTTAAAGACAACACCAGATTGATGTGTGTCAAATTTTAATGGAGAAATATTGATTGATGTTTGAATTATGCCCTGGACAAAAATGTTTTAAGATTGACTGACTGAGGCAGCATTCAATGGCAGGGGGAGTAAAGTACTGTAATTTGCATATATTAAATACTTTTGGCTTGTGTGATGACAACTTCATACACATCTTAAGCAAATACATTCTGTTAGATGGTCTACAGTGCAAGTGCATGAGCACATTATGCAACTAATTTATATCTACATAATGATCATTCATTAGTAACGGCGAGCTTCAATAAGAGTGCTCAGTAATAGTGGCTAACCATAGCTCAGAACCAGTTAGCTGGTTTATAGCTGAGCTTTCCTCCCTCTGGCTGTCCCTGATGTCACTAAGCATTACTGATTGTATTGCTTGAGCTGTTGCTGGCCCATGATGTAAAAACTCAAACTCTTCATTAAAAATACAGCAGAGTTGTTAAACTATGGGTAAAAGTCCACTAACATTGAAAGAGGTTCATCCATTATACAAGTGTCTATAAATAAATTACATAATGGAAGGGGTTTTCATGCAGTAGCAGATTAAAGAAAATATTGTGTTTGCCTGACTGACAGGGACGATTACCCACAGTACAGAGCTAGCTTATGCAACAATGAAGATGCCAGCTCTGAGGTCAGATGAACAGCAACAGTATCAGTTCGGACTGCGTAGTTTAAGGTAGTAAAATAATGTATATGTGTACGTATAAACCAATACTGAAAGGTTTTCTAATGGTCAAAGAGAAAAAAGCTAACAGAATCAGGATTATCAATCAACCTTCAATCAATCAATCTCTATTTATATAGCGCTTAATCACATCAGCAGACATTTCAAAGCAAGAAATACAATTTATGCTAAATGCAAGTAAAAAAGTAACACTGGGGATTTAAAGATGCAAACTTATAAAAAGAGAAAAAAGATCTCTGTAATGAGGAAGTAGTAATCCTTTCCTCTGTAACCCCTGTGTCCATTGGGTCCTAGATCCTCTGTCAGTTTCTTGTGAACTGAATAGAATGTGTGGGTTTAGCGGAGGGATGGCAGATCTCTCCAAATTGGCAATGCTTCAGTTAACACTGCTCCTGAGAAACCCAGTCAACTCAAACCCCTTGTCAACTTGAACTGTTTGATCTGGGATACTAATCTGGACCTTACCAGTGGCACTGAGAGAGTTAAAATGTATCATCAGTGAAACTATTCTCAGGCCCTGCTTGCCTCTTGTGCAACTCTGTTGGGTAGTTTTTAATTTGTGCTCACATTTCTAAGCCTAAATGAGAACCCAACAGTCCAGAACTAACATGACTAACAGAGAAACTTTGGGAAGCAGGTCTGTTTTATTGCTCCAGCTGGTGTTGAAAATGTTTCTCAGTTTTAATGCTGCAATACAAATTGCTGGAGCATTTAAACAAACCTCAAGATGACAATCTGACACAAAAATGTACTTGCACACGAGAAAACTTTTCTTCTTCAGTTCTTTAAAATCTATCGATGCCAGTTGAAAGACACATTCTGACAAACCTTTCTTGCAACTGAAAGGATAAAAGCTCCGGTATCACTGCTCACATCAAGGCAGGCATTCTGAACATGAATCAGCGTGCTCAAAGGAGCTGTGTTATTTCAAGTAACTCACCTGTTGAAGATTTACTGAGGGTGCTCCACTGGTAGCTGCTGGGCTGCCTACTGAGGTTTAGATCCAGATGGGCGACAGTTCTCTTGTTGCCATTCCTGTCAAAAACCTCAGAGAAGATTTTGGGATCATCGGTGTTACTGGAGCTGTCTTGATCATGTTCCACATCCTTATCTGAAAGGAGTACAATGCGGTGGTTGAACTGTGGGCTTGTCTGCTTAGAAGAAAAGGGGGACAAGACCGGGGACATGCTCTGTAGGGTGTTTGAGGCAGGGAACGATGAGTTGAAGACTCCCGCCAGAGAAGGTGAACAGGGGCTCTTTCTAAGGGATTTGTTTTGGGCGTAAGGTTGAGAAGAATGGGACAGAGGCAAACATAGTCCTTCAGGAAGCATGCTACCCCTCTTTCCTCCATTGAGTTCTCTTTGCTTTCCATGCTCCTGCTGGCAGCTGCTAATCTCTGGGTGTAGCCCTGTTGTGTCTGGGCTCGTATGACTCACATGTTGCACTTTCCCTTCCACATCCTGCACTTTGGCA
This sequence comes from Antennarius striatus, assembly GCF_040054535.1. Classification (NCBI taxonomy): domain Eukaryota; kingdom Metazoa; phylum Chordata; class Actinopteri; order Lophiiformes; family Antennariidae; genus Antennarius; species Antennarius striatus. The sequence continues at coordinate 9,447,445 of NC_090792.1, forward strand.
ACAACTCGTATGCCCACATTGCTCTGGTTGGTTTCACCACACACCTGTTGAGAGAATGTGACTTTTGATAAATTTTCAGGTAAAGTTTCACCCACGGAATCAAACCTCTTCAATGGTCGAAGGTTGCTCCCGCTCTCCCGTCGATTGAGACCGTCCATCAGATTGCAAAAGGATGACTCGTAACCAAGCTCACCATCATACTCTGAGAAGTCATTGCAGAAATCCACATCAGAACCAAATGTCTGGTTGTCCTCCGTGAAGTCCCAACCCTCACGAGTGATCAGGAAGGGTTCTTCCATCGGCAGGAGGAGATTACTCACTGCGCTGATATCAGGACCCGTGATTGAGCTGTCAGAGAGATTGACAGGTAAAATACCAGGGGTCTGTTCTGCTCCTGAAGTTGAGGATACTGACACACCACCGTTAGCTGGAATGTCAACAGATGAAGGCGTACTTGAAACTTTCCTTTTCATCTTATTATGCAGGACCTCCCCAACACCGTCAAGCTTTTTACCTCCAGACTTCTTCAGTTTTTTATTCTTGTATGTGGCTTTTTTAGTTTCTGGAGGCACAGTGACAGAATAGTTACTGGATTCCTGACCTCCAACATAGTCTTCCTCATTCTCCATGCAATCCTGAAGTTTCCCATCCTCATTGCCCATCCTGATTTTGTTGGCACAAGTGTGGCACAGCGACAAGAGATCTGCCAGCAACTGGTGGTGCTCCGCCACCAGCCAGCACAGTTCTGCAACAGCTTCCTTTATTGCCTGATTGGAGCTGAGGAGTCTGCCTGAGGAGTGAGAAGACTGGCCTCTTTGTTCAGACACTGCAAGATCATCCCTTCTCCAGACATGACCATTACCAGCCCCTTCTGAATGAGGGGCGTGGTTCTTATACTTGAACTTCTGGGCCTGCCTCGTGGGGAAATAAAGGCTTATGTTACATAGCTCATGGATGGGTGGATACAGGAGCAACACAGTATGTGTGCCCTCCATGATGGGTGCCATTTGAATCAACCAAGCACACTGTGTAAGTGGTCAGTCCCCAGAGAGAGTGATTGGGCTTGGACTGCAGAAGGGGATATCTGGCTATTCATCACCTGTTTTGTCTAGAAAATGCAAGAGAGAAAAATACAAACAATAATTGGAAAATATATCCCAGAACATGTTTATCTACTAACATTTATACATGCTTGGTGGCTGATTTTTAGTTTTGTGTAAAAAAAATAAATCATGATAAACAATTGGACTGACAAAACATTTTTGAAGCACAGCAACACAAACTGGTCTTTCCCAAAAATGGACCTTCACATTTTTAAACTAAACTCAGTTTTAATTTTAAGCCACTTGAAAAGTGCCAACTTCTGCCAAGCATATTTAAAAATCCTCTTATGGTGACAAAATGACCTGCCGTACTCTGCATCTAGTAGGCTTGGAATAACAATAGAGTTTCCAGCTCCTTAGCTACTTGCTATAAGAAGTGACATCACTGTACCACGTCAGTACAAAACACAAATAAATAAAATACTATCCGAAAAAGATCAGCATGGTAGTGTAGTGTGTGGTGCTGTTGTCTCACAGCAAGGAGACTTTGAGTTTAATTCCTTTCTATGGAGAGTTTGTATGTTCTCCCTGTGTCTTTGTGGGTTCTGTCTGGGTTCTCCAGCTTCCTCTTACCTCCAAAAATATGCAGGTTTGGTAAATTGTTCAATCCAAAATTGGCCGTGGACGTGGCTGAAGAAAGGATGATTACAATCATCCAATCTTCCCAAAGATGAATGAAAAAATATATGAAATATTCTGGATCTATACCAACTTCCGGATCACCTGTTGCCCTCGCCAGGGCAAACAATTTCCAAAATTTAATTGAAATACTTCCAAAGATTTTGAGTTATTCTTCTTGCAAACAAAAACACACTTAGACAAACAAATACCACTTATCTCATAGCCTGCTGCAACTTTCAGTGGCAGAGGTAGGTCCAGCAGTTGCCTTAAATTAAATTAAATCTTAATCTAATGTCCAACAAGATGTATGTCTATCGTCAAAATGACTGCCTTCAGGCATCTCTTAAGGTAGGAGAAGAAGAAAAATCATAGATCTACCCTTTTTTTTCCATATCAACTCCAAAATGTAATGGTTCAATTTCTGGCACATGCACGAGAACCCTTCATCCTTAGTTTATACATAACTGACAAAAATGATAAAATAATTACAGAAATATTCTGCAACTGCCCCTTCAGCCAGATGCACTCCAGAATCTAAAATTAAATCTTCATTCATTAATATAAACAGTGATTATAGTATAATATACACTTAAACCCCAACCCTGCATTATCTTCATCTTCCTTCAGCTGTATGAGAAGATGAAAGATTTCTGGGCCATATTTAATTTTTATTAACATTTTATAAGCTACCGCACAAAAAGCAAAGAGTGTCACACAATATGACGGCATCTCAGTAGTATAGCGTCTATTTGGGATGTTTACAAGAAAACCAAGCACGCATTTGACATGAACTTCAATGAAAACTCTTTATCATACACGCAACCTTTCTGAAATGTTTATGTCATAGCATAATCCCGCGGGTTACTGTCACCTTGCAACGGGCACCAGTGAAATGTAATGAGACGGCAGTATAATGACACTGTTCTGCCCTGTCTGCTATCCTCTAACTACTGAAATAGAAAAATATCCACCAAAATTTATTACAATTTAAAATGTAATTCATGTAATTCGTAACAGACTCGTATCAATTTCATTATAGTGTGATTTTTGTTAAAAGCAGAGAATACGATCTAGTCGACGTGAGAACGTAAGTGTACCTTCAGCAGGTAAAAGCACTTTGAAAAAAGATAAACATGACTTACCGATTGAGAAGCATGGCAAATATTTCTTCACATCTCTGCAGCGCAGCCAGCCAGGACTCAACGCGGCTCCACTGGGCCGCTCCGCCGTGACTGACGGGAGTACGGTCCAATAGAAACCCGCAGCGCCAGCTCACTGCTCTCTGATTGGTTTGTTAGCTTCCATCCCCGTCCCACAATTCGTGTCGGTGCAGCTGCAGCTTGCAGGTAGGCCATGTGATGGATTCCAACGTGCGCATCGAGCAAAGGGAGCCAAGTGTGGCTGGAAATAATTTACATGTGGCAGCACTTTCCAGCGTTGGCTGAGACACCAGGGGCATATCGTTACACACTCAGAGACGCTGAACATCACGGTCCGGGTGGCGCTGTTCGTCACGAAACAGCCGCACCTACTGGTGAACACACGCTTCTGTCTTATTAGTGTCCATTCAAAACAGGTATCTAGTCATCCATTCATTCATTTTACATACCTATTCCTCCGCTTTCGCGTGTAACGGGGGTTGCTGGAGCCTATCCCACTGGAATCTATGACATTATATATTCATACCTACCAAGGAACGTATATTTTCGGTCCAGTTTTTTTCTCTTTCAGCAATAAAAAAGGTCTATCTTTATTTTCTTACTATTGAGGTCACTGTAATAAATCACAAAATATGGACATTACTTATTTGTGTGCAGACTAATGTAGCCGAAAGAGGACACAAGCCAGTGTCTTATTGTGCTGGTCCCAAGCCCAGATAAATACAGAGGGTTGTGTCAGGAATGGCATCCGGCGTAAAACTTTTGCCAAATCAAAGATGCGAATCAAACCAATGACTTCCATACCGGATCGGTCAAGGCCCGGGTTAACAACGACCACCATCGGTGCTGTTGACCTACAGGGCGCCGGTGGAAATTGGACTACTGTTGGTCGAAGAAGGAGAGGATGAAAGTGTGTCTGTAAGAAGAGAGAGAAGAGGAACGCCAAGAGTATAGGACTGAGAGTAGGGACGTTGAATGTTGGAACTATGACAGGAAAAGGTAGAGAGTTGGTTGACATGATGCAGAAGGGGAAGGTAGACATACTGTGTGTCCAGGATACCAGGTGGAAAGGTAGCAAGGCTAGAAGTTTAGGAGCAGGGTTCAAGTTGTTTATATCATGGTGTAGATAGGAAGAGAAATGGAGTAGTAGTTATCTTGAAGGAGGAGTTTTTTAGGAATGTCCTGAAGGTAAAAAGAATGTCAGATAGAGTGATGAGTCTGAAGCTAAGAAATCGAAGGTGTGATGTTCAATGTTGTTAGTGGGTATGCTCCACAGGTAGGATGTGAGCTGGAGGAGAAGGAGAAACTCTGGTTGGACTTTGATGAAGTGATGCAGAGCATACCTAGAAGTGAGAGAGTTGTCATTGGAGCAGACTTCAATGGATATGTTGTGCAGGTAACAGAGGTGATGAGGAGCTGATGGGCAGGTTTGGTGTCCAGGAGAGGAACGCAGAAGGACAGATGGTGGTTGACTTTGCAAAAAGGATGGAAATGGCTATAATGAATGCTTTCCTCCAGAAGAGGCAGGAACATAGGGTGACCTATTAGAGTGGTGGTAGGTGCACACAGGTAGACTACATCTTGTATAGACGGTGTAACCTGAAGGAGATCAGTGACTGTAAAGTAGTGGTAGGTGATAGTGTAGCCAAACAGCATAGGATGGTTGGGTGTAGGATGAATCTGGTGGTGAGGAAGATGAAGAGGACAAAGACAGCAGAGGACGAAATGGTGGAAGCTGAAAAGGGAAGAGTGTTGCATAACTTAGGAAGGAGATAAGACAGGCTCTGGGTGGTCAGGAGGTGCTTCCAGATGACATGACAACTACAGCCAATGTGATCAGGGAGACAGGTAGGAGAGTACTTGGTGTGTCATCTGGAAGGAAAGTAGATAAAGAGACTTTGTGGTGGAATGAGGAGATACAGGAGTGTATACAGAGAAAGAGGTTAGCTAAAAGAAGTGTAACACTGAGAGGACCGAGGAGAGTAGACAGGAGTACAGGGAGATGCAGCGTAAGGTGAAGGTAGAGGTAGCAAAGGCCAAACAAGGAGGTTATGAAGACTTGTATGCTAGGTTGGACAGTAAGGAGGGAGAGACTGATCTATACAGGTTGGCAAGACAGAGAGACAGAGATGGGAAGGACGTGCAGCAGGTTAGAAATAGAAATAGAAGTGAAACTTGACTAAAAAACTCACATGCACATTGAGGACTGGTGTCCGTTCACGTCATCAACACTAGAGGGCGATATTGGATCATGATTCAGAGGTGAAGTTCAGTTCATTTCAGTGGAAGAGATGAGTTATTCCAATATGACAACGGTAAGGATAGTTTGTCCAGACTCACCGTTTTGACTGGGTAAGATTTTTTTTTAAAAAAACTTAAATTTTTATAAAATTGAATGTCAATTTTACAGGCCGTGACACGTTCTATCTCCTTAACTCCTTTCCGGAAAAACACTTCACAGTTTCACCACCTTTTTAACTTTCCTGTGCTTAATGTCACAGAACAACGACAACACTCCGAACACTGTGTGGACGTATTACGTAATTTAGCTTGTTAGACCGAAAATATCACATGTTTGTGTCTTGTTTATCCTATGACTATGTTTTCCCTCTCTTTATAAAATGCGTAATAATGAAAAGCTACAGAAAGCCATTTTGTTAGCTAACCGACACAACGCGCTTGAACACCAACAGAAGCGTCGTGTTTGTGGTGCTGACCGTGGTGCTGAACCGGACCCACGCACAGGAACGGTGGCTCCCGTCACACACGTCCGTGTCCCGCGTTAGCGCGTTATCTGTCTCCCTGACGAGGAGGCAGGGCGGGAAACCACCAGCTAACGGCACGCGGGCTCCTTTCCGGTCACTCCGCTGCATTTAACACACCTGCGTTTGAATATTCGCGCGTTCCCGGTTGTAATTAATAAGGTCTGCCGGTGACGTCGAACATAAAGACCCCGCTGCTGTATCCGGGCTACGCGGCTTGTCTTCTCCCTGGTTCCCCTCCACACCGTCCCCAGTTGCTCCAGCCCACCGATGCTGACACGCTCTCCTCCTCCGGGGCTTGAGCACAGGGGCTTGAGTGACACATGCTGCGGTAGTCTCCCCTGCTCCGTGGCCGTGGATTAGCTATATGCTAATATCGACAGGAGAGAGGAGCCAGCGGAGGCTTCTGAACTGCCTCCTTTGCAGCCATGGCTGAAGGTGGAGAAGGAGAGGATGAAATTCAGTTCCTCAGGACCGTGAGTACATTTTGGACCTGAAGCTCTGCCTTACTATCTCTTTCACTGTACCCTGTGCGTGGATTTCTCCGCTCGATTAGCTGCTATCACTTCTCCTCAGTGATGTTATTTTGTCAGGTAGCCTGTGGTAACCATTTGCAGATCTTACAGGCGCTGATAGCGCTCCATTGTTATGCGCATCGTTCACTGACAGCTCTTGTCTCTTCTGCAGCACCAGAAGTTGTATCCCATGCCATATCAAACTTACATTATGTACCCTGCTGCACGGCTATAGCCACAAATCTTCACTAACATTAGATTTAATCAGTCATCAAATAACTTGTATACATGTAAAAAGCTTCCTGTTGCATCATTGGAGGATATAAAGAGTTGTATATGCTGTAAAACAATTCAAACGTGGAAGCCTGACAGTGTCCAACAGAAACTCCAGGGTTCCTGTGCAACAGCTAAAGGTCTATGTTCATTGATTTTGTCATAAATATTCTTGCTGCACCCGAACAAGAGTAGTAATGTTGTCCTATGGGACATGATCCAAAAGTAGATGCTACACTTAAATGAATTAATGTCACTTAAAATGAATCTTAACATTCAACATTGTCCAAACACTTCCCACTTTTGACAAACAGAGATGATTTGATGTGATTGTGCATTGACAGGCATGTGTGTGTGAGAGGAGATCCACTCAGTGACAGGAGTTGAAGGAGCAGAGTGTTGGAGGTCTTCCAGTCAGACCCAGAGACTGTAGGAGGTGTTTGGTTGCACATATCACTGCCTCTGCTGCTCGTGGTTTCCCTTTATTAAGCTGCTCACTGATGCACAACCTGCTGTATTTGGAGATAAACGGAGCAGTGATGTACTTGATTATTCCTCATTATACTCATCCACTCTTGCTTTTTTTTTTTTAAAGTCAAATCTTCCTATAAAGACTTTAAAAATAATTTGACAGAGAAATGCATCTTAGTAATGAACCTCATTTTACTTCAATGTGGATTCAAGCATAAAAAACATCCAGTAAGTGATGAACCAATTCTTGAGCGAGTCAATGTTATACGGCTGATAGGGGTCTCTATCCCCAGCAATCTTAAAAATTGCCCCGTCCTAGAAAAGCTGACCCCTGCTCTTCATTTGCCCCACGGCCCCCCCACCCTTTCAACCATAGCGCGTAGAGGTCATTACATCAGCAGGCTTGCCACTCCACAAAGCAGCTGACATTTCAGCATCGTTCCTACCGTCAGAAGGGATTTCTTAGAAACAAGATCCATAAAATTTGTGGATTTTTTTGCTTTTGGGACTGTTTTATTCCAAAATTTTGATCTGCATTGGTGTGAGCAATATGACATGATTACTTTTACAAATATTGAAATTGCAATATGATTCCAAAATGTAATAGGAATGGTGTTGTTATTCCTCTGATGTCTAAAGAATTGATTGCAGGCTGGGGCATCTCTTAATCACCACCATGCTTCATTTATAATTGTATGTTGTGACACATTCTACCCCTGGCAACTGCGAAGTGGATATTGCACTTGGCCTTATTGGAGTTTCATTAAAATGTCAATTAATTGTTTGGCCCCTTTTCACAGTGAACATTTCCCCCAGAAGAAGCCCTGAGAGAAGAAGCGAGAAGACGTTCTGATGTGAATGTGTTGCGATATTTTTATAAAAGGCTTAGCAGCTTGTTGCATCCCTCCACACAGGGAAACAGCTGACAGCTGAGATGATTTTGGGATGCGGGTGCAGGCTTGGTGTTAGTGAGTGTATGTGTGTGTGTATGTGTGTGAATGTGTGTGTGTGTGTGTTGAATGCAAATGCTGAGCTGTAGCTCTGTGGTGCAGTCAGGCTGCACCAGACGTGCCACAGCAGAGCACAGTGCAGAGATTATTCATCATTGTAAGCGAGGCACAGCAGACCTACTCATTGTTGGGCTGTACACTGTGTGTGTGTGTGTGTGTGTGTAATATGTATGTACAGTACATATGTATAACTTTGTACGTGTGTGTAATAATATGTATGCATGTATATGTATATGTATGTCTGTGCGTGTATATGTGTCTTTATGAGTGTGTGTGTGTGTGTGTGTGTGTGTGTGTCTGTGTGTGTGTGTGTGTGTGTGTGTGTGTGTGACAGTCTTGAATCTTTGTTGCTGAATTTTAGATGTTACTTGTTATTGGAGTCAAGAAGTTTGATAAAGAAGTTCACAAACCGCCTTTTCTAACAGCTCTCAGTAATTTCCCTGGAGTGGTCGTAGAAATTACCCCGACCAGTCTGCTGCCTATAAACTCAACTCAGTGGGAGGAAAGGGAAGCAGCAGAGAGTAAGAGTGAAAAGATTTCAGCTATGGGTAATTTGATGTTACGGGAAGAGGAACGATGCTGATGGTGAGGCAGGACATTTTTAGGAAAGCCTTCCCCAAACCCTTTTTTGATGTTAGTGGGCCACGGAGCTGCAGGAACTTTATTTTTCCCTCTTTGGAGATTGGTTACATTCACAGAGCCATCAGCTCTGGTGGCACGGCCATCATTAAAAGCAAGATAGAGAATAAGATATCAGATTATGGTTACACAAACAGCTCTTTATGTAAGAGCCAATTCAAACAGGAACTTCTTTGTGTCATCAGAGCAGATGAGAGAGAACGGTGATAAACGCTTACTCATTTTGGTTTCACACCTGGACAGAAGGCTGCTTCTGGGTAAAAACATGTTCTAGCACGTGTTACGATGTCAGCGTAGAAGCACACGTGAACGGATCCCTGCTAGGTGAATATCAGATCGTGACAGTTTTATTAGCGGTTAGAGTGGGAGTAGCGCCTCTGAAACAGCCTGGCTGGAGCTTTGAAGGATGCACTGTGACACTGCTTGTCTGTGAGAATCCATCAGTATCATTTTACAAAAAGGCAATGATTGCTACACAGAAGTAACCACAAGAACAACAAGAACAAAAACAAGTATGAGAACAGAAACCCCTAACAAAGTCATTACCTGTGTGTGTTCTTTAGTGACTCCTCACCCAGTCTCAACTTTGTGAACTTCTGCTTGTTTCTTTCTGATGCTCCTTTTAGCTCCTGGTTGCTCATCTGACCTTTAATACTATTCACTTTTATATCCCCATTTCTCCTCTTGCCTCTATTTGGCCCCTCTCTACTCCACCAGGGGTGTTGTATGTTATAAACAGGTATTAGCTTGTGTACCTGGCAGATGCTACCATTGGACTGTAATGTGACATGAGTGAACTGTGAGGGTGGAGGCTGTTTCCAACTGCTTTGCCCTTGCTCACACGCTACCAAAGGTGTCCTTGATCTGATTATGGAATCTATGGAATGAAGTGGAGGAATTTTTTGCTCACTTCAATGCAGACTATAGCTGAACTATTATAAATATTTTCATCATCAACACTGAGTTTTGTGAACCAGTAGGAAGGTAACTGAGATAAGTTAACTTAAACACATCAGGCTGTGACTTAACTTAATTTCCGTAAATCTCATTCTAACATATTTCACTGTTTTATAAATTAATCTACAAAGACTCATTTCTCTGTTGAAGTGTTACTGACCTTCCATAACATGCCTAAAGTTATTGTTCAGAGTGTGTCATCTATAGTTTAGGATGCATATTGTCATCATCGTACATATGTTTTTAATTATTACAGATTATGGTGAAATTATTCCCACTGGTGGGAAATCAGTTCAGTACACCCTCACATTCTTATTGATTTAAGGAGGAGAACTTTAATGCTACAATGAAGAGGCCTGCCGTCATTTCACATCTGAATCAAAAACATATTTGCTCGATTTAACTGGTGACGGAAAGAAATTTTGTACTTTTTTACTGCTATAGATTTCAGTTGTTGCGATGAAATGATTTTATGGAAAAACAACAACAAATAGAATCTTTCCTTGTGGTGTGTAACAAGGAATCTTGCTTGTCTGGTGTTATTACATCCCATAAAGCGGTGATGTATTGTAATCGTCAGTGTTTGTGTGTTTCTCCACCTAATATCTTCACAACCGTTGCAGAAACATGAAAGAAAAAGCGCATTACTCAGGCGGCAAAGGGGATGAAAATGAGATGATGACCTTGACCTTGAGAAAACTAGGTCAAGGTCGAACTTCAACTTTTGTACTCATCGCAGATTTTTGGAAGGCAGTCATGTGATACCGTACGTGCAATCTATTGGCTGACGGCATCTGGAAGTGCGCTACGTTCTGTGAGTCTCAGACTTCAGTAAGACACAAAAGTGTTAAACAGTCGATAAGAGTGTGGGGAAAGGTAATACAGATAGAAGGTGGTTTCATATCAGTATGGGGAGCGTTCATTAAAATTTAAATTACCGTAAATAATGAGACAAACAGTTTGTCGCACTATCGTGGAATTCGTTAATTGTGTGTGGTTCCTGGAGTGCATTAGCCGCGAAGAATGATGGCGCACTGTATTCCTTATTTGGTACACATTTCTGAAACCTGATGAAATATAATCACAAAACAACTGCAACATTTTCAGGAAGGCAGAGGCACAAAAATTGTGTAGGTCAGGGTAAAATCTTGAATTCAGGGGTGCCGCAGGATGTTGCAATCTCTGACTGCTTTGTTCCATCCCGCTTCAAAGCGGTGATGTATTGTAATTGTCAGCGTTTGTGTGTTTGTCTGTTAGTCCGTCCGTCTGTCCGTTAGTGTACCAAATATCTTCGCAACCGTCTCAGATGGAAAGATGAAACAAAAAGCACATTACTCGGGTGGCAAAGGGAATGAAAATGAGATGATGACCTTGACCTTGAGAAAACTAGGTCAGGTTCAAATTTTTACTTTTGTACACTCAGAAGCCGGATAAGATAGAAAGACGAGGGAAGTAAGACCGTAGATTAAGGTTACTGCTTTGATCTATGGAAGTAGGTCAGAGCACTAGCTTTGATCTTTGACCTTTGCAACTAGGTCAGGGTATAATTTTGAATTCAGGAGTGTCACGGAATGTTGCAATCTCTGACTGTATTGGTTCTTCTTACTATCTGTTTTACCGGCTTTTACTGCGTGGCCGATGACGCACAGAACCTTTCTATATCTATTTATATTTATATTTATATTTATATTTATATTTATATAAATGTGTGTTGTGGTTTTTTTCTTGGTAAGTTTTTTAAACTAACAAAATGCAAAAGTTTGTCTTGCATATGTCCCCACATACCACTACCACATATTGGGGTGTGTTCCGATACTCAGATTCTAAAGAAGGACGTTTCATCAGATGGCTGTTTCTCTTGTGTGTGTGATGAAGTTGATGCTGGAGATAGGCCTGCGAGATGGAGGGCATTAAGCCAGAAGGCCTGCCCAGAGTGATCCCAGTGTAAAGCTGCTGTAATGAGCTATTGATTGGGTCACCAAATGAAGACGTTTCCTCTGTAATGTCACTGACATGCAGCAAGTGGGCCCTATTGATGTGCTATTTTAGAACATGAATATTTAAAGAGGGAAATTTAGCACTCTTCCTCCCTGATAAGACCCTTGCCTTTTGGATGTTGACCTCCAACATGCTTAGCATTTAAGTGTCCAATTCTAGAAGAGGGAGTGTGCAGAATCAAATTGGTCTAATAAGAACAATTGTTTCAAGCTGCTGAAAAGCTGCTGGCTCGTACGATGGAATGGTCGTGTTGGATACTATGTTGAAGGGGATTAAAGCAACTAATTACTATTTTCCTCATTGGTGAATCAGTGGGCGATTAGTGATTTGATAGTGTTTAAAAAGCTACCAGTGCCCAAAGACTCATCTTTACTTACAGTCATCAACAACCCAACAGCTGATCCTCACACAGGAGAAGCCAACATTGTATGTACTGTAACTTCAACAGTTCTGTTATATTTGAATTTGTATAAATTTCCTGAATTGATCATTTTTCAGCTTAATGTCATTTCCCAGTGTGACCCCAACATTACAATCCGTGTTTCCATGAATGCTGAAAACCACCAGGGGACAAAGATTATCTTTGAATTATCTTTGAGGTGGCAGTTAAACATGTGACCCTTGTGTTACACAGGGATGTGAGTGCGGTCCTAGTCTTTAGGATGGAGAGCTTGGAAGGGTTTTACTAAAAATGACAGTCTTTCTCTTCTGTTTTATGGTTTGTTGTTCCTCCCAAATATCCATCCATCCATCCATCCATCTTCCACTGCTTATCCAGAGTCAGGTCGTGGGGGCAGCAACTTGAACAGGGAGCCCCAAACTTCGCTTTCCCCAGCCACATCCACTAGCTCTGACTAGGGGATCCCAAGGCCAGTGTTGAGATATTATTCCTCCACCTGGTCCTGTGTCTGCCCTGAGGTCTCCTCCCAGGACGTGCCAGGAACACCTCCCTAGGGAGGCGTCCCGGAGGCATCCGCACCAGATCCCTGAACCACCTCAGCTGACTCCTTTCGACACGAAGGAGAGCAACTCTACTCTGAGCCCCTCGCAAATAGCAGTGTTTCTCACCCTATCTCCAAGGGAGACACCAGCTATCCACCTGAAAAAGCCCATTTCTTCCACTTGTATCTGTTATCTCGTTCTTTTGGTCATGACCCATCGCTCATCACTATAGCTAGGGGTAGGAACGAAGATTGAACGGTAGATGGAGAGCTTTGCCTCTCAGTTTAACTCCCACTTTGTGGCAACAATGCGGTAAAGGGACTGCAATACCGCTCCTGCTGCCCCAATTCTCTGTCCAATCTCACGCTCTATTTTTCTCTCACTAGTGGACATGACCCCAAGATACGTAACCCTTATAGCACTATGATCGCAACCACGTGATCAGATCACATGTTTTTAAACCTTTCATAACAAATAAAGTCTGTCAAATGGATTGCTGTTTACGCGACAGTATAGATGTGAAACTGTCTTTCGGTTTTTATCTGGAGCCGATTGACCCCAGAAAACTGGAGATATGATTGTTTACATTCGAGCTAAGACAAGTGGTTCAAATGGCTTCTTTTATTGGTATAATCAGATGGCAGGCGCCGTATTTCTGTCCATCGAACAAGTGGGGATGCATTTATTCACGTGATTCGAACATGTCTCGCAATCCATGCATTTTGTCACTGGATGCAAACATGTACCATGATTCGTGCATTGCCTCACATGATACAAATGTGTCTCGTGATTCGTGCAATTCATGTGACGCTGTATCTTATTTTGAAAAACTCCTTTGAAGAGTGGCATAAGTGACACAAACTGTATATAGTTATGTTGAAAATCAATTTGATGAGCATGTTTTTGGTTTTTATGTGCAATAAAATATAATTTTTCCATTTTCAAATTTGACTGTGTGTGTCTATTTTGCCCCAATATGTCAATATAGTAAGTTATAGGGAAATAATAACTATCTCTTCATAAAACTGAAGTTGTGCTGAAGATAAACATACCAAGAATGGGTATGTTAAATCATTTTTAATGTGGTATATAGAGACAAATATCAAAGTTACCAAAAAACGGCCAAAATACTGTAGGTCAGGCGTCTAATAGCTAAACTCCTTCACTTGTGTAAGGATCTCATTCCCCACTTGGAGAAGGCAATCGACCGACTTCCTGCTAAGGACCATGGCCTCACATTTGGACAAGGATTGGATGGCCCTAAGGAGAGGCTCCCTCATCATCCAGCAGTACCTTCCACAGTAAGTCCCTGGGGACCCGATCGTACGCCTTCTCCAAATCCACAAATCACATGTAGACTGGATGAGCATACTCCCAAGCCCCCTGTAGGATTCCTGCGAGAGTAAAGAGCTGGTCCGTCGTTCCACGACCAGGACGAAACCCACATTGTTCCTCCTCAATCCGAGGTTCTACAATCGGCCGGATCGTCCTTTCCAGCACCTTGGAGTAAACTTTCCCTGGGAAGCTGAGCAGTGTGATGCCCCTGTAGTTGGCATTCACCCTCTGGTCCCTTTTGAAAAGAGGAACCACCACCCCAGTCTGCCACTCTTTCGGCACTGTCCCAGACTTCCACACAATTTTAAAGAGGCGTGTCAGCCATGACAGCCTCTCAACACCCAGAGCCTTCAGCATTTACGGGCGAATCTCATCAACACCCAGGGCTTTGCCACCCATGAAGTTGTTTAACTACCTCGGTGACTTTGCCCAAAGAGATTGCCTCTGCAACAGAAGACGGGTCAGTTTGGGGTAGTTGGATTCAGGAGTTCCTCAAAGTGTTCCTTCCACCCACTGACAACCTCCTGAGTCAAGGTCAACAGTGTCCCATCCTTGCCGTATACAGCTTGGATGGTGCCCCACTTTCCCCTCCTGAGGTGTCGGGACAGTACTCCAGAACAACTTTGGTGTCATCTGAAAGTCCTTCTCCATCTCCTCTCTGAACTCCTCCAATACCCTCTGTCTTGCCTCCATCACAACCGAGGCTGCAGTCCTTTTGGCTTGTCAGTACCCTGCAACTGCCTCAGGAGTCCCCAGGGACAGCACGCCCCTGAAAGCTTTCTACAGTCGGACAGCTTCCCTGACCACCGGGGTCCACCACGGTGTTCAAGGGTTACAGTCCCTTGAGGCACCTTGAGACTTTGAGACCGCAGCTCTCAGGTGCAGCTTCAGCAATGTAAGCTTTGAACATCGACCATTCCAGTTTGATGTCCCCAGCCTCCACAGGGATGCATGAGAAGCTCCTTCAGAGGTGTGAATTGAAGGCCTCGTGGACAGAGTCCTCCTCCAGACGTTTCTAGTTCACCCACACTACTCGTTTGGGCTTACTGGGTTTATCCAAAGGTTTCCCTCGCCAACAGACCCAACTCACCACCAGGTGGAGATCATTTGACAGCTCTGCCCCTCTCTTCACTTTTTATATATAGCTTTCTGGAGATGTTAATGTTTTTTTACTTGAAGTGTAGGTCTTCAGTTTTTTAGTCTGGGACATCTTTAATGTACAAGAAAAAGGATTATTCAGCTCTTGGCACATTATTTTTTAATGCTGAGGTTTGTGTGTTCTTCAAACTAACATAAATCTTTAAATTTATATGCCTGGGTCCACTTTTGTTTATGGTAAAAGAGCTATCTGTGCACTCAGTTAAACATATCCTGCATTGAAAATTGATAATAAATGAAAATGTAAACATAGAGGTCGGCTATGAGACTCAACCTGCACTTGGGTTTGGACCTTTTACTAAGAGGGAATTTTAAAAACTGGACCTGCATGGGTTTTAATTAAATACCCCTGCCCTAGAGGGATCCCGTGAAGGACCTCATTTAGGGACTCCAAGAAGGCTGAGTTTTCCCTCCCACAGCCTTAAGGTGTAGGGAGTCGAGTCTCTTTTCCACCGGGGTAAACCAACACAGCAGCGCTCAGCCTGGGGCTTATGACAAGCTTCTCACAAGCTCCTCCCAAATGGATCAATAAAATTAACAATAATGAACAAAAATTCAGGTCAGTTCAAAAAAGTGGAATTTGATTCCTGAATTTTCATGAAACACCAAGTTTTATAAATAGCTGTCCAGGAGGGGTTTTTTTGTGTGTAGTTTTGCTAGCAGGAATCTCCAGCAAGGAAGTTTCATGTCTTTTATGGCAGTAAATTTATAGTGGTTTTTTTGGATAAAATTATCCCAGATCATGTGTAAATCAGAAATCAGATGAAGCAAAAAACACTCAAAGATAGGAAAATATGAACTGTTAGACTTATAAATGTTTTCTGTTGCAAATCTGTATTTCCAAGTCTGTGACTATCAATTAATCACTGTTTGCAGTAAACCTGTACCTTCCACAGTATTTTACTGTTTATATCCTTCTTAAGTTGTAATTTTGTAATTTTCCTAACCATAAAACCTAAATATCTTTTTGTGCTAACCATCATCTACAACAGCTACATAATGAACATGAACATTTAACAGGAAGTTCTGAGTAAGTAAGCCAGTATGTGCATTTCCCAACATGCTTGGAAGCCTTTGCTCATCTGGTTGGTTTTCATTAAGAAATGTGAATTAGAGTTGCTTGTTTCCGTGGGACTGTGTTGAGTTTCTCTTCCATTTGACAGTAAATTCTACACATTGGGAAATGTTGCACAGCATAATTTCTAAGCTCTTCCAAAGTGTCAGTCTTTACAGTCATTTTTCCCCCAAAACGAACCAAAGGTCTTCTCCTTAATTGTAATTGACTGCTCTTCATAGAACATAACTTTCTTAAGTGCAAGCAGGTGGTGGTTCCCTACTTATGTAATCATGTTGCCACGGAGATATCAGTCACAGCTAAAAGTCAAATAAACCCTCACAACTCTTGGCTGTGTCTGTTAATCATTCTCTTCCTGCACGAAGCAGCTCTGATATCTGCAGTATTTCTGTCCAATGTTCCCACTGAGCCCCTAATAATCCATTTAGAGGAGTGCTTGCTGCTGCAATCTGCTGCCGTTGAGATGTGCTACGAGAGAAAGTTCAGTCTTTCTCTGCCAGGATCTTCACACGTACTGTAGGTGTTCCAGATGCAACAACAGTTACTGGATTTAAAACAAACAAACACCCTCTCGGTGTTGCCCCTCTCAGTGGGTGTTCTGCCTCTTCATCTGGTATTGACAACGGTGGCGTTTTCCACCTCATAAAAGATTCATATCGCTTTTAACAACCTCTGCGTTGCACCACAGCAGTGCAGATGACGAGATCACCTTCTTTTTTGGGTGTTGTTGCTGCAGAGTCAATGAGCAGTGTAATAAAAAAATCACTGTCTTACCAGTGAGCGAGGTTGGAGTTTCAATGGGGTTGCTTTTCCAGCAAAGACACTCATGCATGCTTACAGAAATTCAACCCACTTTACCTCATTAGTGCTATACTTGTATAAATTAGGAAAGCATTCCTTCTAGCATCACTCTTCTGTGGAGAGCTACAAAGTTTTTCTGCTTGACATCTAGGCCTAGCCCAGCAGGTGGGTTCAGAGTTTATCAGTTTTTCTGTACTCCCAACTTGCAGAGGTATTTCTGTGGCAATATAAAGTATGACCTGTCACGTTGAAACCCCCACCAGTCTCTGAATGACCCCTTCCTGAAAAGCATGGCAATGCAGCGTACTCAAGGTGGATATTTGATGTTGTAAAAAGCTTCCATATGAAGGGGTTAATTGAGTTTTGACTCCCAGACTGAATGAGATGTCTGTTGTCCACATTTTCTTTTTGGGCACCAACCTTTTTATTACATTGTTCTAAATTTGGCAAATGTCCCTAAGTCAAAGCTAATATAGTGCAAGATCTCTCTTCATCTGTCATCTCTTGAGTGATCCTTCAGCTGGCGGTTTGACACCGCAGCCCTTCACCTGGGCATCTTCACCAGTCCTTGAAGAAACTGAGTTCAACACAGTGGTGTCTGTAGTTCAGCCTCTTGGGAGCTCAATGACACTATGCATGCAATCATGTGGATAAGTGCACTGAACATTCTGTCAGGTCAGGCCGAAAAGGACTGTATATTTTTAACATGGCTGACTCTGCAATCACTGTTTTTTCACATGCAGTATGAGGATTAAGTGTGATACTGTGAGCACTGTTAGGTATCCCAGAGCAAAGTTAAAGAGCATTTTCAAATCATTATCCGATATGTGAACTGACTATGACCTATGTCCACATTATAGTATACTCTGATGTATAGAAAATGTCATGACATTCCTGTGGATCCGACCTGAGGCTGTGACATTTGTGAAATTCCTACACCCACTGCTTCCTTCCATATTCCAGGACACACATACAGCTCTTTTATGTCCCGACACAGAAAAAAAATGCAATGTCCATCTTTACACCTGACATTCCTTTCTTCAATGCCACACAATTGAAATGGAGTTTATGCTTCATGTCTTGGAGACAGGATGGTTACCAATGCACCCATTGGTGCTGCCCTCCTGTTTGACTTCTAGGAAAGTGCTTCCTTTAGAAACACAATACATTGCTTGTCAGGAAGTACAGCTAGTGCTATGTTCTACTAAAAGTCACAATTCCCTCAGAAGGCTGGGTTACTTTTGTAGAGACAGCAGAAAGGGTGGGTGGTAGTTTTATCCTTTTGTTCCAGCCCCAACTATCATGTTGCCATAGACCGCCCTGGAACAGCTCATCGTGTAGTCAAGGGAAAAATACAATACTACCCCTTTTCCTTCATTAAAATTTGTAATACCTCGTTGTAAAAAACTTAAAACAGTAATGCCACTACCTTCTTTGTTACTCTGTTCAATTGGTCAGTGGATGCCGAAAGCAAAGAGGTGATGAAAATGCTTACTTAGCAGTAAGGCACAGCCAGGAAAGAGGAGCAGTGCTGCAAGGTGCAGAGAAACACTTTACAGCTTCCCTGCTATCCCTCCTATGCTCTCTTGGTATTGGCTTATTACCTCCAGACCTGGAGGTGGGGTGGTGATCTGCCTATGGGGCTCACTTGTTTTATAAACTTTCTCCCCATGTGACCTTTAAAGCCCCTAATTTTATAGCTGCGCAATATTGAACTCCAAACTGTTTTCTTTACTGCAACGTGATTCGTAGATAAAAACAAACGTTTCATCCAGATGATGTGTAGCTACTGGTCTGACAGTTTGAAATGAAGATGGCTGCAATATTGATCAGACAAGCAACGCAATACAGGTGTGTGTGTGTGTGTGTGTGTGTGTGTGTGTGTGTGCGCGTGTGTGTGTGCGCGTGTGTGTGTGTGTGTGTGTGTGTGTGTGTGTGCAAGATGAAAGTCTTGATTTACTTCACTGCCTCACAGTAGTTCATTTCCAACCCACAACCACAAGAAAAAAAACAGAACAAAAGTCTGATCTGATTTTAATGCAAAAAACCAGTGATTCCAAAGAATTGATATTGAATCTCACACACCCGCCCGCAACAAACTCTGCCCAGAACCCTTAATTTTTAAATGATGTAATGATAAAATTATGTACACACTATGTCTAGAATCATACAGATTTTCTCCTTCTGTTATGGTGGGGATGTTTTAGGCCTGGTACTGGTACTTCAGGGTTATGATGACCACTACATTTTGCTGTAGTGACACTGGTCAGTGTGGGTGGGTTTTCTGTACGTTTCTATGTTGAAGTTCAATCCATTTCAAGGTGTACTGAACAGTCCAGATTTCAAAGGGCAGGACGTTGTCCTTAACGTCTTCCTGGGTGTACTTAATGTTTCATTTCTATCAAATTTTATGTCATCATTTTGTTGCTAATACATCACCTACTTATTATCAGGAAGGATATTCAAGATCGTTTTTCCCCCGTTTAAATCTGATATATTTTCGAACTGTTCCTTTAATTTTTTTGAGCAGTGTATTATCCAACCCTACCTCATATTTAATGGACTAATGCTTAAGTTTTTGGCAATGTCTGTGCACCACCATGCCAATTGCAACTACAAACATTTTGTGTTGTCAAAGATGTTTTTCACCCTGAAACATTCCTGAGGTGTTTGGTTCCCAGTGAACGTAATTCCTGTCCAGTCTTGGAGATAGATCACCTCGGTCCATATGGACACTGCTGTTCCCGGCTGTATAGTGTGACTGTACGGTGACTGGGTGATTAGATTGAGTGTACTGATTGGACCATCAAGGCCTGAATCCAATGTGAAACAGATGACTGTAAAATACATGCAGGATCAACCATGCATGTGAGTACGGTATTGAACTACCACTGATTAGATTATCTCTCAGTGCCTTACTGGTATTTTCTTGACTGAACATCAGGAGCATTTCCAGCCAATAACAACAGACAATAAAAAAATGTGATTTTCCCATCTGTACAAAGAGCTGTTGTGGATGTTGGTGTGGAGAGACCTGGTAGGCGAAGAAACTGCTGTTCATCTGGGCTGTATTATTTATTGAGATATTAGATAGTGTGTTAGTGTCAGTCTGTCGACAACCTTTCATCTGAGCTATGTGAACTATGGCAAAGTTGGCATGTGACTTTCTTGGGGCGGGGGGATGTGCAGCCTTGGTGGAGCAACTTTGATATGCAGGGTTCTCCACATTAATGAACGAAAAGGTGAAAAGCCGTCCCCGGTTTGCAGACCAAGAGTGTTTAGACTGTCTTCAGGACTTTGAGTCCAGCATGTCTTCTCTTCTGAAGCCAGTCTTTAGTAACTTTTGTTTGGATGCTCAAATAGCGGAAGTAAGAGATGGTCATCAAGCTAAGCAATGCCATTCATCACGACTATGGCACCATTCTTGCTTAAAAATGCATCCATAGTTAAAGCAGGATGACTCTGGGAACCAAGCTGTAGCTAAAACCACTCTCAGTCAGGTGAAGTGTGGGAGCATTTTTAGGCAGAGACTGAATGATGTGATGCTCATCCACAAACGGGACATGTCTGAACTGTGTGAGCGTGTAATGAGAAAACACCTGAGCATTTCAACGTTGTTTAGGATTGACCACGCAGCATTAGAAGCCCTGCTTTAACATACTGAGTGTGTTCATTTTAGTGTCCATAATGTTTGTTAATCACTAGTCCTCTGCACCATTGCTGTTACTTTATAAGAAAGAGAGATCTAACATCATAGTACACTGTATGGTCTGCATACTGGAAATGTCTCATGCCAGTTTGATACACTGCACCAGGACATCATTTTCTGTACCGTTTCAATGCAGATCAGTTCAGGGGTCAGTTCCTGGGTTCAACTTCAGGTTTCAGAGCCGAGCATGTTTGGCTGCATACAACTGCAGCCGGTTTTTACTCACTGCAGCTGTTTGACTACAGGCCAGTTTTGCTGCAAGAAAGCTGCAACCAGAAAAACCACAGGCATGTTTTCAAAAGGCAGTCTGACTGCATCACTACATGCAAATGCAAATACCTTACCTGACCCGATATTGCAGATTCAACGAGGAGATTTAAACCATTACATTGTGACCATACCGATGCTGTTAACAGTGTACAGTATTTTCCGTACTATAAGGCGCACTGGACTATAAGGCGCACCCTCAATAATTTGTTTGTTTTATAATTTATATCATATATAAGGCACACCGGATTATAAGGAGCACACAATAAAAAATAAATAAAATGTATTTGATAAACTGCAGCGGCTGTAGTTGCGCAATCCGTCCACTAGATAGAGCCGCGCTGCTCAGGCAGTCATGATTGCATTCATGACTTCCTGACTACCTTTGAATGGCCCCTATTGTTATGTCAATAAGCCATTCTGAGCCTCATCAAGGAAACCTGATCACTTGATCACTTTGCCATCTTAGAAAGAAGTCAACACGCATATTAAAAAACCTGACATTAAAAACTGGTTAAATTCATTACGAGTGCAGTCAGTGCGAACAGAGCGGATTATTTCCTGATCTGAAGTTCGAAGCAGATATTTAAGCTCCGACTTTTGTCTTTGTCAGTCAGTCAGTCATTTTCCAACCCGCTTAATCTGCTAACGCAGGTCGCGGGGTAGCCAGTGCCTATCCTGGCAGTCTCAGGGCGTGAGGCGGGGGACACTCCGGGCACGACGCCAGTGCACCGCGGAGCCACATAGAAACAAACAAAGCATTCACTCACACACTCACTCCTATGGTCAATTTGGGACCGGCCAATCAACCTGAAGCGCATGCTTTTGGAGGCGGGAGGAAGCCGGAGAACCCGGAGAGAACCCACGCAGACACGGGGAGAGCATGCGAACTCCGCACAGAGCGGGACTCGAACCCGGGTCCGCCGTGTTGTGAGGCAGCAGCGCTAACCACTGCGCCACCGTGCCGCCCCTTTTGTCTTTGTTTATTAATTAAATATTGTTTCGATCCATCGGTAGTCCAGTCGGAGGTGAGGTGCAACTATTTGCTGCTGTGTGTCCTAAACAATTTTTAACTAGTTTTTAATGTCAGGCTGCTAATTTACTGGCAAATATGATGCTGTTTTACTCCTAGAACTGACTTTAACGTCGGTGTCTCACCGCCATGAAGCTCACCGACGCCCCCCCAGAGCTATCAACTACTTTTTAATAAATCAATGCAGCACACCCGTTGGCACCTTTGTCTAGCAGTGACTGCTCTTGAAATTTCAGAAAAGGCTGCAAGTTCAGCTTTGAGGGTCTTTCATTCACCTTTATGCCAGTTTCTCCGTGTGTTTCCACAGACTAATAGAATGGACCGTCACTAGATTCCAGATGACAGCACAATGGCATTTTTAAGACCAATTGAGTTTAAAGTGGGTTATTTCCGACGCCAAATAGTTAGGAAATACTGAGATCAGTCAGTCAGTCAAACTTTATTAATAGAATTGTTGAACGTTCCTTATGTTTTGCTACGTAATCACCAGTACTCCTGCAGTCTGCTCTACCGTCTGAGAGCAGCTCAGTCAGAGCCGGGACTTCGGTGACGCCCCTTGACTACCGTTGTTAGGGGGCGTGGGCCCGAGTGCCTTGAGGGTGCCGTGAGGATGCTCCTCTGGTGACGGAGTGAGGCATGACTGGCGGCCAGACTGCCGGCTTTTTTTCAGCGATCATGTTTACCAATATTAATATGAATATTAATCCATATATAAAACGCACCGGATTATAAAGCGCACTACTGGCTTATGAGAAATTTTTAGGCTTTTAAGTGCGCCTTATAGTGCGGAAAATACGGTAACTGCATATAGTTTACACAAGCAACTAGCCACTGGCATTATTCAATAGCAGGCTTTAAAACTGTCCTCCTCAGCAAAGCCTTTAAAAGAGACGGAAATTTCACTGGATGTCTAGATTAATTTATGGTGTCACTCTGGGCTGGGAATTTTAATGACGTGTGTATGTGGAGAGGTTTTCATGCTGCTATAGCTTTGTTTGCCTCTCTCTCTCTCTCTCTCTCTCTCTCTCTCTCTCTCTCTTGCTCTCTCTGTCTCCCTCTCGCTCTCTCACTTTCTCACTCTCCTCCTGTCTGAGCTTAGGGGACAGCATGTTCAGCAATTTGCCTCAAGATGAGCATCAGCACTCCCATTTACACAGCCACACTGTAGCCCAGCATTCTCTCTCTCTCTCTCTCTCTCTCTCTCTCTCTCTCTCACTCTCTCTCTCTCTCTTTCCCTCAATCTTGATCTTTCTATTTTAGCTGCTGTCACCCCACAGGAAAAGAAAGCATTAGTCCGTGAACCACTTCAACAGAACACCAACCAACAGATAGCCATTATAATCTGCATCTGAATGTTCTTTGAACAAACATTGCTTGGTTTGATTCATTTCATGCTGATTAGGAAATAAACATCCTAGAAATCTTGACATGCACAGATATCAAATTCTGTTCTTAACTAATGAAACAAGCTTGATTTTAACCTAATCCACATAGGCAGCATGATTCACCAGCCATCACCTATGCTGTGGCGCTGAGGCTTTGGCTTTATCTCAGTGAGTTCACTTGTTAAAAGAAAGACCTGAAACTCTTCATCACTTACATCACCAATGAAAACCACGACCATTAGCAGTGTCATTTCTGCTACAGAAACATTGTAGTGTGATGAGGTGGCTGAGTGGTTAAGGCGATGGACTGCTAATCCATTGTGCTCTGCACGCATGAGTTTGAATCCCATCCTCCTTGATGTAAGTTTTAGGGGTGGCAGGAGCTCAAGCCACTAAGCAAAACTGCTGCCTCTCCATGTGAGTCTACGGTCATTGAACTGTTGAATGAAAATGCTATGTGCTTCAGACATGCTGTGTATTGTTACTCATGCAAATGGGTGTAATCTCGTTGCTGGGCCAGGTAACAACATTAAGTCATGTTGAGTTAATCCTAAATGACAAACACTTTTTGTCCAGGTCCTGAATTTTTCAGAGGTAATTATGACCCTTTCAGAAGAGTGCTTGTATGCGAGCAGGGCTTCATAAGTGACTGCAGTCATCTCTTCTCTCTTCTGAACTCCCTCAGAAACTTGGTTTTATGTAGCTGCCTGTGTGAGGTATGAGAAAAAGCTTGTCAGGGGTGCAAACTCAGCTGCATTTTGTTCTGCAGTGCTGAACAGCTGTATCAATCTGTGCACAACAAAGTCACCACGTGTGACCTCGTGAATTTACAGTGTTGACTGGCAGCAGCAGGTCCCAGGTGGGGATAGAGACTTATCAAAGTCACACGTGGACAAAGGCGAGTGTTGTGATCTGTGTGTGTGTGCATACGTGTGTGTATGTAATGCATCGGCTTTGCATGCAGCATTTCCTCCCTTGTCACGTCCTTTCCCTTCTTTCATCATGGCCTCTCCTCTGACCTATGCTGACGTATCCTTGGACCTCCACTCAAACGGCTTCTCCCTGGCTTGTCCTGATCATTTTGTCTTTTGTTCACCAGATCCTGTGGCACAGCATTGAAAATATAAAAGAAAGAACAAATCTGACCTTAAAGAGTGAGGTCAGGTGAGAGCTAAAATTTTTGCTACATCTTTAGAGTAGGAGTCTAAATTTTATTACCACACCGGTCTTTGCTGTGTCATCAATGCACTTGTAACTGGTTCTCCACACAGTGCAAGAAAAGTGCGTTTATGTGTAAAAACAGCTCAAAAAACATTGAAAGTATGGTTTCTATATAGGTTGAGATGCTGCAAAGCTGATGATGTGAAACATGAAGGCTGTTTTACAATAAATGCCCTCACAGCTTTCTCTTTTCTTTCCAATGTGTAATGATTTGCCATTTCCTCCTTCCTTCCTGTACCTTGCTATTTCTTTCTTTTGTATTTCAAAACCAATAATTTACTGCAAGGATTTTTAGTAATGAAGTTACAGAAAATATTTGAGAAATCCTTTTGTCCCTTACATAATTAGTAATGATAATTTCTTCTTAACATACAATAAAATGTAATTTCTTTATGCTACACACCCTCCCGAAGCACTGATTTGTTGCCACAAATATGCACATTCACAACAGGTACTTGTGGGGTTTTTTTGCTTTTCAGCTTCATATGCAGACTTAACATGTTGTCATGGGGTTGTCATGGTTGACAGCATCTTTGTGGATCCATGTCTTAAGCGAAGCTTCCTTTTTTGACAAAGGCACTGCTCTTTTCTTTACATGTTTTAATCATTCAGGTCACTTTACAATCAAAAAAGGTAAATGACACTAGAGAGAGTTAATTTCTCCACATGGACCGTACGATCAGCTGGATGTACACAAAAAGAAATCCTAGATCTCAACCAGGTTGCAAAATTAGGTGATAACACACTAAAGTTACGTCGACTTAGATGCCACATCTTGTTTTCTGACCATATATATGCATCTGTGCACAAATAATATGCACTACACAGTGCCTATACTCTACTTTCTTTGTCCTAATTATGCATAGCTTGCTTTCTCTGCAGTGTTGATGCCTTAAACATTGGCTTGAGTAACTTGCATGAATGTGAGCAGTGGTAATTATGAGAATAGAATACTGGATGAAACCTTATGGGAGGCATTAGAGCGACACATAAAATACTGATGTCATTCTGCTACCAACACACCCAGGTTTTCCTGAACAGAGGTACTTTGCTTTCTTCCTCTCTTGCTTTCGTTTTTGTGTCTGTAAGACATTGTTGAATGCAGCTTTACTCTGTGTATTGTAGCGCCTCCAAGATGTACTTGAAAAAATATTGCCAAGGCAGTGCAGCCCAGGGAAATACTTAATAAGGTGGTAGAACTCACTTTCTGTGAGCTGATGGCATTCATAGCCACTCCACTACCTGCTGAAATGCCTTTCACAGTTCTCCCAGCTGAAGGCTGAGCTGATCCAGACACCTCCTGAGAGCGTTCTGGCTCAGGTACCTATTGCAGTACTTTAGAGGAGGCCCACTAGAATTACATTATCCTCCACAAATCCTTGCTTTCCTTCTCTGGAATGAATAAAACTGTGAGCAGAAGTGTACATAAAACACTGGGCTTGAGAGGCAGCAAGAAAAAGAGAGGCTCTTTAAATAATTACACACTTGTACAGGCCCTAATGCCAGGATTATTCTTTTATGAGCCATAATAACCCCTCACTTGTCTCTGAACTCTGTAATCACTCTTTAGAATCATCAATATTGATAATTTATTTAGAAGCAGTGTTGCCGGTGTGTAAGTGCAGTCCAGCAATGACACTACGAGGTCAGGGCTGTAGGGTGGCTGTGTTTACATTCAGTGATTCTGGAGTCCAGGATGTACTACACCCACCTGTCACTATGCAAACATCTCCACCAATGTCGTTTTTCCCCAGTGTAGTGGGGAAGCCTGATTGGCTGAAGCCAAGAGAATAAGCTCATTGATATGCCTCAGCGTAACTTACAAAAGTCCCCAAGGAGTGTTACACTATGATGGTGTGTGCGCGCGAACACACACACACACACACACACACACACACACACACACACACACACACACACACACACACACACACACACACACACACACACACACACACACACACACACACACACACACATTAACACATTGGAGATGACAAATGCATTGATTTAAAGAGAACAGCAGGATGTGAGAGAGAGGGGGGGGAGGGAGGGAGGGAGGGAGGGAGGGAGGGAGAGAGAGAGAGAGAGAGAGAGAGAGAGAGAGAGAGAGAGAGAGAGAGAGAGAGAGAGAGAATTCCAGTAGAGGGGAATTTAATCTCAAGGTGCCCTTGGAGACAGGAGAATGTGATATTGTTATATTATTTTTTTCGGTTTTTAATATTCTCTTGGATGAAGGCTTGACATCACAGTTTGTGTAGCTGATGTTGGTGCTTCTGGAATCTAGTTGAAGGTCGTGTATGAAATTACTGCATGGGAATCAGATAAATTGATGTAACTTCCCTTCTCATCTGATTCCACAAGTAGGTTGACATTCTCTCATGATTGACTCATTTACTCAACAAAAATAACACGTTTCTGTTCCTACCTTTTACAAGTTAAAGTGAGACACAAAGGCTTGTTACCCTGAACTTTGTTCATCAAGTGTTTAAATCTGTGTTAGTATTTACCCATGATGTAGATAGTCCATCCACCTGACAGGTGGAGCAGATCAAGATGGTGAGTGAACAACAATTTAGCAACAGAATATAACATGATATAGACCCCAGACTCAACAGAAGAGTAAAAGACGTCTGAATAAATAAAATACAATTTACTTCAATGTCTTAAACAAGTGTCCCATTGCTTTTTTCATTGTAAAAACACCACTGAACAGCTTTTCCCTACGAGTATCACAATAAATTCATCACTGCCGATGTGTGATAGTCATTTTATTCTTATATGCTAGCATGGCATGTTAGCTCAACACATCACTGTGAGCTTGGTGGTCTGTTTCCATCGCACTGGAGGAATCCCCTGAAGTGTGATGTTTTATTCAGATTTTGTAAACTGACCCTTCCAGAGTCGAGGAGAGTCTGTTCCTCCCTTCCAGTCTGGCTGACATCAGTTAGAGCCTGGCTTCATGAATGATTGATGGGAGCGAGCATCTCCTCCTCCTCTCAGTCAGGTGTGATTAGGGGTTGAAGGGCAGGTTACAAAGGGAGGGGGAGACAGTGTCAGTTACTTTTATTGTTTGGACTTGAGCTTGTATATACTTCTTCGAGGTTGGATTTGGGAGGAAAGGTCTTGTCCTAGGTTAAACAAAGGCAGAGATATCATAGTGACAGGGCCTCATTAACAAGATGTGTGTGTGTGTGTGTGTGTGTGTGTGTGTGTGTGTGTGTGTGTGTGTGTGTGTGTGTGTGTGTGTGTGTGTGCGTGTGCGTGTGCGTGTGTGTGTTTGCATCTTGTCTCTCAGACAGGCAGACCTGCGATGCGTGGATTGATGCTGTACTTATAGCGCCCAAATCAACCTCCTGCTCACTCCATCAACAATGACACTGATTGCATGTTCCAGCCAGCCAAGTGTTGATTTACCATAGAGGGCTATTCATTTCAATCTGCATTTGAGCTGAGGAACAATTTCATATTGATCCGTGACTGTTAGCATCATCCAAAGTCCTTCCCATAACAGTTCTATGAAAGACACAATCAATCCAATAGCCATTATTATCTCAGTTATGCTTGCTTCCTTCTGTACAAAGACTGTGCTTGTACTCGGTACTGTACAGTTAAATTATGCTTTAAAACTCCAGAATATTTATTTTTTTCAAGGACTTTTTAATACATATTTTATTATTATGTCAGCTTCACTCTTCCTTGTGCGATTTTCACTCTTCAAGTGTTCTTACTGTGATTACATTACTCTGTAGTTGGTGTGATCTCGTAAACTCAAGACGTTTCTTGTGAAGAAATTCTTCCACTGATCACAGATGTGTGACGATCTCCTTAGTCTTTTTCTAATGATACGTTCAAGTCATATGTAACTTGGTAATTGTTATGTTAATGTTCATATTATAATTTACAACTGTCAAGTCTGATGTGGCCCCGCGATAAGCTGGCGTCTCATCCAGAATGTACCCCACGTCTTGCCTGTTGCCAGCTTAGCAGCTGTAAATCAGACAATGATGATGGTCTAGTATACAGTAAGATGGATGGATTTTTGATATGACATGTCATCCTTGCAATAACAATCCATGATTTTTTTAATTTGAATTAACATAATAACCAAAAAGTACAGGAAATACAGTTTTAAGGGGAAATGTGACCTGTCCTCATGTCACCTTCTCTTTCCTCCGTGCCTGCTGATGTAAATAGTCATACCAGAATGTTTTTGTTATATGACTAGCTGACAAGTATTGAAAAATCTTTTTCTATATAAGAGATAATCGTGTTCATGAAAGAAATCCAAAAACATTTTATTTTATTTATAGAAGGTTCACAGTGTTTTTAAAAATTGAATTGCTTCCTGATCTATGATTCATGCATACATGATCATGGATGTAGGAATAAAATGTGTGTCATCACGTGTTTTTAGGGCCCTGAGACTTATTTTCTTAACTTTCATGCAGCGCTAAACAAATGTTAGGAAAAGCTGCAGACACACATGCGCCTGCAGACTCGTCTTTACACTCTCACTCGTTTATTCATCGATCTGTAGTGGGGTGGAGGGCTTTACCGTTATTACCGCTGCTACTGCTCTCAGCACTATCGCTTCTGCATCAAATAATGCAGCTAGCCATTGTACCCCCACCCATCCGCCCTGTAGCATTTCATAGTGACACACATTTTTTTTAATTAAAAGATCAAATAAAATAAATAAATTGTATCCCCCACCCATCCGCCCTGTAGCAGCTCATAGTGACACACATTCGTGCTCACTCTACTATTATGAACACTAACTATGTCCAATTCACTGTTTACAAATATCAGAACACTTGTTGTGGGACTTGTTCTCTCCTTTGTTTTTATTTCTTCAATGATTCACCTTCATGAAGATAAAAGCCAGACTCAATACCTACAGGGCTGCAATAAAAATCAAATTTTTATTGGATTATAATTGCTATTTATGCATTTCTTTGACATAATAGCAGTGTTTAAATGTTCTGTGCAATACTGTAAATAATTAATGACATTGTTACTTCTCTCATGTCCTCTATGATGATGTTGCCACAACGTGTTGATGTAACTGATGCTAACATTGTTTTTAAAAAAAGCTTGTCCAGTTGCCCTCTCTATCTCTTGCACATTGGATAGAAAAAACACTATCATCTGTTGACTCCAGTGGAAATACATACATTCTCAGGTGCAATGACTCAGACACGTGCATTTGAAGAAAATAGGGCGCTCCCTGTGAAAACGGTAGCTTTTTGCAACTTCTATGACACCCTTTGAAATCGATGAGGTCGAGCTGTGTATTCTCCATCCAGTTCTTCCTGAATATCCATCATTAGGCACTAGATCTGAAAGAGAGACTGAAGTAAACAATAAAAAATCATTAAGAAACAAGAGTGATGGTTCGTATATTAGTTTGCTCATGTTTGAGCAACCTGCATGTAATTTTGGTGTAATTCTCGTTGCACATATGAGTTACAATTAATTAAGAACTATTTTTTCAGAGTTATATAAATATCCTTCTCATATGTATGTAGTTTTATTATGCCCATATTTTGTAGCCAACAAAGAACTCCTTGTAACTGCTAGGAGAAGAGAAAGAGTCATCCAGAATTATTTATCTTATGCTCACATACTGTACATGCATACATAAATCCCCTCTTAAGTACTGTAGCATTAAAAAATTTTCTTTAAACATTCATGCAGGCATTAATGTTTTCAGACCATTACATTCTTTTTAATCTTATAACCTCAAATCGATTGTCTCAGTTGTACCAAATATACTGAGTAAACAGTCCAGTGGATCTGGGTTGACTCACAGGGATCAGCTTTGGGTGGTCTCTGTTTAATCATCACAATTAGAAGAGAAAGCTCCGATTAGCCAGTCTAAAACAGAGAAATAACTATAGCTTGTTAAGAGTGGTAAATACACTATAGAATGAACTCTCTGTTGTGACTTTGACTCTTTAACTTTATACATGCACCTTCAATATCACTGTAAGTACACACCCTGAGGATTTGGCAATTCAGGAATGTCAAACTCATAATGTAATGCAAATTATACGAGTGATTGTGTATGGTTTCCTTTACTTATCCATATCGTAAATTGAACATAAACAGCGGTCTAGTTCAGGGATTACAATATAAATCTTTCTGGCTTCTCTTGTTCATTTCCCCTCCATGACCATCGACAAATACTGGTGGTGCTGGAGTTTTCTCTTATAGGTGCACTAGAATGACCATGTGTGTTTATGGGTGTGGTGGGGTTTTCTCGTGACGTACACAGTCACAACATCTACAGTGGGACACATAGCCGCACGGTCTAATGTCCATTTTGCCTTGACAGGATGATGAAGTGGTGCTCCAGTGCGTGGCCTGCATCCAGAAGGAGAATCGCAAATTCTGCCTGGCTGCTGAGGGGCTGGGCAACCGGTTGTGTTACCTGGAGCCCACATCTGAGGCAAAGGTAAGCACGGTTGTTCTGCTAGTATTAACATTACGTCATCCGTGTTTGTTTTCTCTGCAGTTCTGTAATGAACTATAAGGTCATGCACAGAGATAGATAGATAGATAGATAGATACTTTATTAATCCCGGAGGAAATTGCATGAATGTATTCATCAGATTTCACATGAAAGATGTTTTCAGGGAAGTGAATCAGATGAAAGGATGTGTTCACCCAGGAAAGAACGCCATGGAAACCAGACATCCATTTGTGTCCAATAAAGACTCAGCGAAGCCAAGCGGATATGCACACTCAGTGTGCCATCAAACTTTCACTGCATTTCCCTTGATGAGTTTTTCTTCCAAGGGTTCGGGGATTAGGTGGCATCTCTGTGGGCCTGTTGTCAGATGTTAATTCCCCAAAATCATGCCCCTGAACATTTTTTATTGAGTGTTTCATGAACAGAGCCGTTGTTGCTTTAATTACCGACACATTTACTGCAGCATAATCAGAGCAGCTGAAGTATTTGTTGGTTTTATGATGACATTTGAGTTGAATTTGAGTATTTGTCCTTGTAATCACCAACTTGCCACCTTATGCATTTTTTCTTCAGTTTTAACTCATCTAGAAAGAATAATCAGAAGTCTGATTCACTGTTGGATATCCTACACTTCACTGGAATTCAGCTGCCGATGTGACTTTAATATTTTCCTATTGCAAGCTATTGACAACAGGCTAATGGGGTTTTACCACATTGATTGCCTTTTAATCACAGTCATTTGATATTGTCTGAGATTACTTTTGCTCAAACTATGACAACGGGCAAATACAATGTAAATGAGAGTAAGTAAGGCTTCCTAGGGATTGAAGGATCTATATAATCCTGGTATTGAGCTTCTCCTCTTGTAACAATTCTAACAAAGAGTCTATATAGGTATGTTGAGGGGGCATAAGGCTTTCATTCTGGATTGAATGGGTAATTATATGTGACAGTTGTGATTGATGTTCTCCCTATCATGCACTTTGTCTTCATCCTCTGTCATTCTTATGAGAAGGCTTCACCCTGCCTTTGGGATCAACAGGTTAAAAAAACAACAACAACAACACACAAAGTGGTATTTCTTGGGTGCTTAGAAAGGACGCTTGATTTCCTGAGTGAACTGGTCTAGTAATGGCTACAGAACCAGCATGACAGGATGTGGTTGATTTAAAGTGTGCACAGTTTAAATGGGAACATCAATCAGCTGCTGAGAAGCTGGTTGATTGTGATATAAGACCCCCACCCCCATCAGAGACTCAGTATTATGACCACTGAATGTTAAATGCTCAAACACCACAATGGTAACGATGCTGTTTCTGTAAACAATTACTCATGTACACGTGAATAAAGGAGCTAGAATGAGTTAGTTTAAGTTTGGTGTGGATAGTTTCTTGTGTCAACCCTTTCAGTTGACAAGGTTGTCGGCTCCTCCAGTTGAATTGATAAAGAAAGGCAAGACAAGACACATCCTTGAATCAGTCAGCTTTGACACTTTTGACCTCTCTCTGGAGAGAGAAAGAAGGACATCATCTATCCATGGCTGTCATGAGCTTCTGCTCTTTTCCTCATTACACTGTTGAACAATTGGTCTACGGCCATAAACAATAAAACATTGCTGAGCTGCTCCCTGTTCTACACTGTGAAAGGATTTTCTTACTCATGTAGAACTTCATTTCACTGACTGCTCTAAAGGCTGTCCTCTCACCACCAGCTGTAATAGTCTTAACCTGGAGAGAGCAAAGGTCAGCTGTTAGTGATCATCAAAATGAGGGTGGCGTGCAGTACTACATGGCTCAGTGATTGAACGATGGTCTACTTATGAGAAAGTGATTTTATCCCCAGTCTCAAGAACTTGTCTTAGGTAATGGTGTGTATTAAAGTGTCAGTAGTTTGACATTTTAGGAAATTCACTCATTTGGTTACTTAACCCATGAAAACACAACAAATGGCGATAATTTAACATGAAGAGTGGAAACCGGGTGACAGGGGCAACAAAGCTGGCTTGGAGATATCCTTCTTCACTGTTAAACAGGAATATCGTTTTAGCTGAAATATGGGGAAATAAAACTTTTGTAAATACTTGAGAACATATTTTTGGAGCTTTTAGAGCCTTTGCCTATTGCAAATTACAAGAGAGCTAAGTCTCAGCTATGAGACTAAACTAAAGCAACAAAGATGAACACAAACACACCTCTACCTGTTCAATCCAGACCCGTTTTCTGAATGGATGAAACTAATGCAGAATTTGTTCATTCAGGCCTTAATTGATGTAAAGTAGCTGGACATTTCTAGATTTCTTAACTGTTAGAATGTTACATTATTTTGCACAATTTTACTTTGAGTGCATTTATGAAAGCACTGAATTTTTCCCAGGTCTGAACAATAATAGCATCAGTAAGTCCTTTATAATGAAAAAGTCTTCATATAAAACAAATCATTAAAGCTGATTTCTTCATTAGAGATTACTGAGGGTGTCTGCAGTCTGCAGCCAACCAACGACACCATCTGTACATGCTGTTGTTGGTTTCCATCACACACTGGCGTGTGCCGCAGTAAATCGAGTCTTCTTTGTTTGTTTCAAATGTCTCCACAATGCAGCACAGAGCATCTGTATTTTACCATGAGTTAGATGAGTTTGATGAACAGATGGCTGTCCGTGCACACTTAAGGCTACTTAAAGTTTGGCAATCTAAGAGTGAACCCGCTGCTATTTGAACCAGAAAAGGTGCTGTCTGAAGTTTACAAATGAGGGTAAATTGGCCTTTGTGAATGCACCAGTTTGAGGCCAACGAGGATCTTTTCTTTGGTATCATTTATCTTGTGCTTCAATCTCTACCTTCCTGATTCTGTCAGTGAATTAGCTCTATTCTCTCCTGTTCCGTCCAGTGCTGCCCTGGTTAGGGATGTGATGTGGCATTTCTTTGTTGTTCTAATATTACTCTGTCCAAGGCAGGGCTTACCTGAGCATAGACTGGCCTGAGAGTGCTGAATGTGTTTCTAAAATACTTTTTAATGAAACTCGCCCACTTGATGACACTTGGTTCAAGAGCTTTAAAAATGCAGCAGTCAGCATAGTCTTTATGAGTATGCATCAGAATATCCCTATAGATCAGGGAAAGCAGTGCTCTGGCTATATATGGATGCTTTCTATGTAAAACAAAATAATGTACATATGAAAATAAAATCTTTTTAATGGAGCATTCATTAGTTCTGCAGCTCCCCTTAGCTCAGGAGCTTTTTAGCTTCTTTTAGCTTGTTGTTTTGGTTTTCCAGGTGCTACTTTCACCACTGTCATCAGTGTTGTTTCCTAAATCGACAAGTAACTGCTTTCAGCCCTAATAAAACCATTGTGTGATACCTCCTAACTCCTGACAGACAAAGTTAGCAACCACATGTTGAACATATCTGAAAATAGCTGAGCCTTTTGTAGCTAGATCGGAAGACATTTCCTCAGGAATTGCTTTCAAACAAAAACAGAGCTAAATGGAGAACATTTGTTTTATTTACATTCGCCAGATGTACATTAACACAACAAAAATATGTAAAAAATTCATCTGACCGGGATAATACATAATGTATTATGTGTATGCATCTTGTTTCCACTGCCTCTTAAATTGAGCTGGACTTTTGTGGTCCCAAATGGTTGCATGAGATAATCAATTTCATTACCCAGAAGTGATAAAACTGTACACTCCCAGATCAAGATCAAGTTAAATTTTGTTACAAAAAAAAAGTGTACTTTGTGAAAACGAAGTGGTACTTTATTTTGGTCAGCTTTGTGCTTATTGAAGTCTACTCTGCTGTTACAGTATGTTCCTCCAGACCTGTGTATATGCACGTTCATTCTGGAACAGTCTTTATCAGTCCGGGCTCTACAGGAGATGCTGGCGAAGAGTGGACAGAACAGTGAAGGGGTAAGTAATCATTAACACACACACACACACACACACACACACACACACACACACACACACACACACACACACACACACACACACACACACACACACACACACACACACACACACACACACACACACACACACACACACACACACACACTCTGACATTCCATTATTCAGCTCTTCCTACAGCTCTTTTGTATGTCCTGTTCTGTTAGACATTGAGAGAATAAGGTAGTAAAATATTTTTTTGTGAATGCAGTCAGCTAAGTCGAATTTCAAGTTTTTATGTCACACTGAAGACATTAATGTGCGAAATAGGCCAATTACAGGGGCCTAGGAAACCTGGTTGGAGAGAGATCTAGGCTTTCATGAGTATTAATGAGAATGTTCTGGCTTTACTGCAGCTTTTCTCTCTCCAGTTTCTGCTTTTTGCTTGTTGATTAACATTAAACATTTTGAAAATGTGCATTCTTCCCTTTAGAATAAGCTACAAGCAAAGGCCCGAGCTTTCCAGAACATGTAACTTTCAATATAATTAATATAAAGACACGTGTCTGGTGGAGGGAATGCGTCCATGGAATCATTTTTTTTGTGTTGCCTGTTTTTTTCCCAGCTGTAACAAGTGTGTAATTCTTCCATCTTTGTCTTCTGTTTTCTGTGTAAAATCTCAATCTTCTGCTTTGTAGACGCGCGGCCCGGATCGATGGGTATGTGCACCATTCATACCATACCTTTCCCTTTTCACCCCTAATGCATGACACCACATGTCACCACAGAACATTCGTCCTGAAGTCAATAAAAATAGCAATTTATACAAACACCACAACTCATGCTTGATGTAACTCATGATTGTATGGATTTATTGTGCACACTGGGTGAAGAGATTGTGTGTGAGCTCCCACCGAGCTGACAGAGACAAATGACACACTTCCCAGTCAGGTTCCTTGCAACCACTAGCTCTCAAACAACTCACTTTCCACTGCTAGAGGGCCAGAGTGCCGATAGTACTGGATTAGCGTCAGATTAGCGTTAGTCTCGTCCTGGGGGCATTCAGATGGATGTTCTTTGCAGTATTATTTGTTTTATGCAAACCCTACCACACAGCATAAGCTCTAATTTGTCATACTATCTTTAAGTCACTCACTTTTGGCTTCTTAGCTATGAGGTGCTATTAGTCAATGCAGGCAGTTGAGAGCAAGATTGCAGAAGTGAGGCAGTTAAGTACTGATAATCACAGAAGCCCCCGGCTGACTTTGAGTTGACAGTAGCCAGGTCACACTCGGTGAGAATTTCCATAAATCCTCAGTTGCTAAGTCTCATATTCATTGACTTGATAGGTGAGAAAAATGAATGTTTCAGTGGCAGAGCAGTGCTGGAGCATTGTGGCTGCTGTGGATTGTCAGTGCAGAAGGACAGAAGTGAAATTCATTGGTTCCACTGCCACTGCGGGGATAAAATGGTGCTCAAAATATTTAATGCTAAATTAAACCTGAAATGGGAATAATTAACTGCTTATCCAACCTCATCTTTCTTCCAGAAGCACCTTAATAAGGCTATGGAGTCCATCTGAAATTGCATTTCGTGTTTTTATCTGCTGCAGCATAAATATCGGTGGAAATCACGTGCCCCCATTTCTCTTTATCAAATAACTAAAAGTTCTGTATTTATTGGAAAAAGTTTAATTGTCCATCTACTGTATATAGATTTACTTATTCCTACTGTTTCTCACATTGAGAAAGATCCACAAAGCAGTTTTATCACAAAATGCAAAGACTTTGACTGAAAACCAACATAAGCTCTCCTACAATTTAAATTTCTCCAGAGCAAAGTACAATGCTAACATCAGCTATGTAGGATATGTTGCAGCAGCATAAAGACAACATATAAATATCATTGTATACTAACAGCAGACTTTATAACAATGGCCAGTTGACTACACCCCGTGCTTTTATGTAACTTGTCTCTTCTGGGGTTGCGACTCGGCTCTGGAGTTACTGTTAATCAAACACAGGTATGTTCATCCAGTAGCCAAGAGGAAAATGAGTAATACAGACTCTTCACAAAATGATTGACAGCAGTTTAAACATATTTTGTTGATGGAAACGTTCACAACAGTAAAAAGGAACGACTGAATGTGGTTTTGTTTGGACTCTATTGGTGTTGGGTTTTATAATTTATAGTAGATTCTTCTGAAGATTTTTTCATGTCAGTATGTATCAAAAACAACATACATTTTCCGATGTTTCCTATTGGCTAACTGTACTACATTACTTTGGTATTTTCACTCTACTCAACTTGATTGTTTTGTATGTTGTCGTCCCATCCATTTTTCTTTTCCTGCACTGAAATGCCACTAGAGGAAGCACCATTGAAAGGGAAATAGAGGTCGAATGTGTATTGGCTTTGCTCTGAAATCAATGTCTTTTAACAGATGGTCTTATCTGTAGTGCAGGCTGTTTTAGCTGAAGGCACTTGGGGAGAGAAATAGAAGATAACACTCCTATAGTTAGTCTAAATGCCAACTCCCATTTAGCTCAGTATCCCCCTCCGATCACTGCATGGGAGTTTACTGTTGCTGTTCCAAAAGACTGATCTGTTTGATCTGAGGGTTGCTGGTCAAAAGGTCCACTGAAGTGGTCTCCTTTCTCTGCTCTGCCACCTCTTTTTCCTTCAGATATGCATTTTCGGAAGCCATGATACTGTGGCCACATGTATTCTGCAAAGCTGACACACCTTCAAATTAATGTCACTTGTGATCAACAGCAGGATAGGAGACAGAGCTTTATTGTTTCTTCCTTTGTACATCTGTGATTCAATAGTACAGTGTACTCATTTTAATACAGTTTTAGTCATTTCAGTAATTTAAGACCATTTTTTGCTGCAATGTTTCCACAAGTAGAAGATGATTTTTGTTTCTGCTACAAGCTGCAATTCCTTTTACTGCACTCTATCTGTACAGGACAGTGCCCAGCCATAGGATGAGGAAGTAAGTTGGAGACTTGAGGTTTATTGGTTGTGGTGATTGCAGCTGGATGTGCCTCAAAGCATTAAGCTCAGTACCTAAGCCAGCAAATAGCGGTAGCCAGAAGCACAGAAGGAGCCTGGAAACCAGTGCTGCAGTCTGCACTACACAACTGCATCAAATCACAGGCCTGTAGCCAATTGAGGGGGATATGAAAGAATGAGAAAAAAGGCTGAATGAAACTGAATCAAAGGTGAAATACTGCCAGGATTCATGCACTTCTGTGATAATTATGACTATATATCTTTGTATATATTTTAATGTGACGAAGTGGTTCTAGCTTCAGTTTACATTCCACTTCTATGGTTAAATTTTGCTATTCTTGTGCCAATGGTGTTGAGCTGTACAATGCAAAAGAATATTTTTGTTAAGGTCCAAAAGCTCTAGAAAACAATCACATGTTCCCCAAGGACGTTAATGTGTAAACCAAGGAAGATGCTGGCAGACAGGCTCAGGAGAACGAGTTATTTCTTAATAATGACACTCTTTCTTACCTTAATGCTTCCTAGAGGCTCATAAGAAAGGTGAGTTTCATGGGAGTTGGTTGCCAGAGAAAACCAACAAAAGCTCTTGCTTATCCCCACGCATCTCTTCCAATAGAGATACCACCTCTCCTAATCCTAATCCAATTCCATAAAATGCGGAGTCACACCCTGCTATTGTTGCATAAGAGACTGACAGCTGTTGTGCATCTTTCCCACATTACTGTAGTCAGTGTGGTGG
This sequence comes from Antennarius striatus, assembly GCF_040054535.1. Classification (NCBI taxonomy): domain Eukaryota; kingdom Metazoa; phylum Chordata; class Actinopteri; order Lophiiformes; family Antennariidae; genus Antennarius; species Antennarius striatus. The sequence goes on from NC_090792.1 coordinate 9,486,008, forward strand.
AAAGATGACCCCTGCATCATTTTCATTCATGGATACAGGAACGCCAGCTCCTGTGGCACTTCAGATTGCATGTCTTCATTGGTGAGATAAGATGGGAAACCCTCCAAAAGAAGTGTGTGCCCCAGATTTCAGGTCATCGTCATTGGCACAAAGAGCCTAGAAGAGGTCAACATTCAATGGCAGAGGTTGAGCGTATATTGAAGCAGTCTGGGGGCTGCTGGGGTTCAGTCAGGAGCTTCAGCTTGATCTTTAATTGTGTGTTTCTTTTCATGAATCATCTCTGCAGGCAGCACAGAGCGGTGGACATAAGACTCTTCTGTACGGACATGCAATCCTCCTGCGCCATTCCTTCAGCTCGATGGTAAATGACTGCATCAGTGTCACCACCCCTAAGAACATTCAAACATGATTTGTGGGTTTTGCCATTAGATAGTTACACACGACAGTCACATGAATGACCAGCACATGTGTGCCGAGTCCTCTGCAGATGCAGTGTGTGTGTGATACGTCTCTGTTCTGTGTCTTTTGGCCACAGTACTTGGCCTGTCTGAAGACTTCAAGGTCGCAGACAGATAAGCTGTCATTTGATGTCGGGTTACAGGAAGATTCAGCAGGTAAAGTAACACCTTTGGAAAAGTCTGCTGTCATCCACCTTCAGTTGTGTCATTCTTATTTTTTCTTGCTCTCTGATGTCTTCAAGCCCCCTCCTTTCTCTCTTACACATTGTTTTTCAATGAGTTGTGTTTTACTTTTTCAACATCTCAGCTAATATTGCCTATAGAGTCCTGTAGATATGGTGCTGGTTACATCTTTGCTGCACATTCGGTAAGGTTGCCGTGATGTCCTGGTTCCTTGATGTTCTATTTGCATCTTTTGTTATTTTGTACCATATAGTCACGTCATTATGCTCTGAAGACAGTGTTCCCATGGAGCATCTACGTGTCCATATTTTCATTGCTTTGTGCATTATTTGTAATTTCAGATGTACATGTATCAACATGATCTGTGTGTGTGTGTGTGTGTGTGTGTGTGTGTGTGTGTGTGTGTGTGTGTGTGTGTGTGTGTGTGTGTGTGTGTGTGTGTGTGTGTGTGTGTGTGTGTGTGTGTGTGTGTGTGTGTGTGTGTGTGTGTGTGTGTGTGTGTGTGTGTGTGTGTGTGTGTGTGATTGTAGGAGAAGCCTGTTGGTGGACAATCCACCCTGCCTCCAAACAGAGATCTGAAGGAGAGAAAGTGCGGATTGGTGATGACCTCATCCTAGTCAGCTTGTCGTCAGAGCGATACCTCGTACGTTTATTTTTAGCTGTTTGTTGAAGCTGTAACTAGTGTATGTGTATGTTTTGTGTGTATGTGTGTGTGTGCGTGTATGTGTGTGTGTGCGTCAGCATCTTTTAGAGCGTAATCATGTGCGTGTTGTGTGTGTCTGTATGGAAAACCATCAACTCTACTTTTCCCGACATGGCAAAATTTCAGATTGTCCCAGTCCTTGAACAAATTGCTGGTCTTTCTGCCTGACCTTTCCTTCAGGGGGCTTTATGTTAAAAGGACGTCTTTCTTGTCCTTTGTGGTCATAAAACTGCTAACACTTACATTCAGCACGTATTATTTGCATTGAAACGCCTGCTCAGCTGGATTACGGTTCCTTTTGACTTATCATCTTCTTTGCACACACACGCACGCACGCACACACACACACACACACACACACACACACACACACACACACACACACACACACCCCTCTATCACCAGTATTGTGTTCCTTTGGCACTTCTGAAGAGACTTTCGCTTAAGTGGATCTTAAGTGATCTTTAGTCATCAGTTAAACCCTCATTCCCTCTAAGCTTAGCATCACAGCTCCATGCTATGTTAACCCTGGGAAACATGCTCCCTGTGATCCATGAAGTTGGACATAGATACCAGGGTGGTGTTTGCCTTTTTTGTGACAGCAGGGGATCAGCCAGAAGGGCAAAATAGTGTCATGGCCCCCAATGTCATTCATCATATACAGTAGGGACAGCTTCAGAGGGACCCTGGAGACGGACGGATATCGGGATACAGCTGCCACAAAATCGGATTAGCGGAGACAGAAAATGTGACACACAAGCATTACAGCCCCCAAAAGAGAGCAAATCGTCAAATCGACAGTTTTATAGTTCAATTACTCACCTCTAAACTACATTTTTAATGGATCAAAAAGTTTTTCAAACACTACTTTGGTGTCTGTCACCATCATATTTAGATTGATTTCATAGAAGTATTAGAAATCCATTGTTAATTCTTGAACCACATTAGTTCAGATCAGTATAACCCAGTTCTAATGTGATCCATTCTGTGGGAGAGAAAGTAGCGCCGCATAGTTAAATTGTGTCTGCGTGTAACCCAACTGACATCTCGTCTTTAGATCTGTTTTTTATGTTCAGCCCATGTGCTGCTACTGATGACGCTGTAAGCAGAAAAAGTCAATCCTCCAAATGATTTTTCTTTTCTTTCCTTCAGCATTTATCAATCTCCAATGGTAACATCCAGGTGGACGCTTCCTTCATGCAAACGCTGTGGAATGTACATCCCATCTGCTCGGGTAGCAATATAGAAGAAGGTATAGATAACACACAACCCAGAGATCATGCTAGAACACTTTCCCCGCATCTGAACTATTTCATTTAAAAAGAAGTAATCTGATTTGATAGTTTCTATGAAGAATCAGATTATTGCTGATCTAAGAGCAAAATGTTATTTTTCAATGTGGTCATTTTGATCTGTGAAGCTTTGATTGTCATGTGGAATAATCCTTAACTCAGGGTTTACCATGATCTGATCTTTTTGGATTTGTGTTTACAGGAAAAACACTAATAATTAGTTCAGTCTAGGAAACATTTCTTTTCAGGCTGCATCTCCAAAATAATCAGCATTCTATATAGAGTGAGAAAGGCAGCATCAACTACGGAAATTAAATATCACTGATATATAATCATTTTGAAGATTTCTTTGCTTATTCCTCCAATAGGCTACCTGCTGGGTGGTCATGTGATGCGGCTGTTCCATGGACATGATGAGGTGGTGGCGATTCCAGGCTCAGACCAGAGTGAAGAGCAGCAAAGGTGTGAAACACAGCCAGTATTTAACAAAAGCTACAGCAAAAGGGTCACACTGTTGTCATGTCTAAGCAGTTATGTAGCACAGGAGAAACTTCCTGACCTGTAAGTAACCTACTGTACAGTTCCTCGGATCCCACCTCGTGTGATAAAAATGGCTCTGAACGGCGCAACACTTGGCTGTCTGGGGAGCTAAAATAGCTACTGTGGTATTTTTGTCTGCTGTGTGACTCCTCAGCGTCAGCACAGATAAGGTAGGTTGCACATTCTGGGTGTGAAGTGGGCCAGAACAGTTGTCACAGTTCAGTCATACTTTTTTATGGAAGTTAGAAAAGTGCACAACAAGTATAAGGAGCATGGTTAGATTTAATTTCCAGTCCTGATTTTTCTCCTACTGTCATTCTTGAAACCCAAAAAAGACATCAAGCTTTTTGGAGGTCTTCCCTTTTTCTGGGTCAGATAACGCTATCATTGGTGGGTTGATGAGCGATTACTTTTATCTTTGGACCCAGTCACCCATATCACTGATAGACGGTGTCGCTGTAGGCTGTCAGGGTGAAAATGTTGTCTCTGTTTCAAGGACAGAACGTAGCAGTATTTACTGCCTGTGGTTCAGAGTCTGAGCATCCTTCCACTGAATATCAGAGTGACAAACATAAGGAGACAGTGTTCTAAGCCAGAATGAAGGAGCATGACAGCATCAGGGGTGGATAGATGTTTTATGCATCCATAGACTGGCCACATATGGCCACATATGCTTCTGTCCCCCAGGATAGTGAACTATGAGACGGGTAAAGCCGGTGCTAAGGCCAGGTCCTTGTGGAGGCTGGAGCCACTCCGAATCAGGTGGGCTGTTTTAAGTACTGTAATCTGTTCCGTTTTTTGGTTTAAAATGTTCAATCACTCCCTCTGTTATCCTGTTCCACCCTTTTCCTTTTATCTACTGTTTTCCTTATTGTTTCTATCCCTATCCATTTATCTTTACACTCCGCTTCTATTTGCCTACCTCTGATTTAATGCTGCACTTTGGCCTTTCTGTCTTTTTATTCCTTTAATTGTGTTCCTCGCTTTAATTTTCTGCCTTTCTCTTTCAAGTCTTTGTCTCAGCTGTGTTAAAGCCTCATAGGCGCGCAGCTTGTAATTCTTCCATTTCACTTCCTCTGCATATATTTGGAACATCTGTGGAGTTTTCAACCCTGGTTTGTTTTGAATTTCCCCAACAGAAACTGAGGAAAGAATTTTAAAAAATGTTGTCAGCTATTTGATCATTTTTGTGTTGCATGGCATTCTGAATAATTAACAGCTGGCTGCAATGTTTACATCAACTAATTGGCTGATGTTAGACTTCCAGGCATTATGAAAGGCAGCCTTTGTGTTCTTGTAAATTTTCATGTTTGTTTACTTTTAATGTGTGGGTGTCACACTGACAGCTGGAGTGGGAGCCACATCCGCTGGGGTCAACCCTTCCGTCTGCGCCACCTAACCGCCGGTCACTACCTGGCCTTGACTGAGGACAAGGGGTTGGTGCTGCAGGACCGGGAGAAGTCTGACACCATCGCTACTGCCTTCTGCTTCAGAGCCTCGAAGGTTTGGACACACACACTGAGATATGAGGACACAGAATGTATGTGCTTCACTTGATGCTGGTCCTCAAGGTGAAATGTGTCACATGGGGGCACACTCATTAAACATGAAAATGACTTGTAAACGATCACATCTAAACCTTTCAAACGAAACCCCCACTCCACTCCCTCCTCTGTGGAATGGAAAATCAGATTTTTTTCCAAGGACAAAGGAAATTATTGGACCAATGACAGCTATGCCAAAGAGGTTAATTTAACTGCACATGCAGACTCTGTCAAAACCAACCAGTTAGACCTAATGTGTTTTATGGAGTTAGAAGATATGGTCAAAGACCGAGAGCCAGTTAGTGGCCCCACCTTATGTGAGGAGATTTTTCCCTGAGGGTCATCATGCTGAAGTTGTATCTGACACTTAATGTCAAAACAAATGCAATCATCCCACTGAGATGATACAGTCATAAAACACAGAAACTTCTGGCTATTGGGTTGGTGGTGGTGAAATAAATGTCACCCTGTGTGTATCTTCTCTTCTCCTTTCCCCCTTCCACATGCAGGAGAAGCTGGAGCAGAGCCCCAAGCGGGACATCGAGGGAATGGGGGTGGCGGAGATTAAATATGGGGACTCGCTCTGTTTCATCATGCATGTGGCCACGGGACTCTGGCTGTCCTACCAAGCACCGGATGTAAAATCTGCCCGGCTGGGTCCCCTAAAGAGACGAGTGAGTGGAGAGACACACAGGCATTCATGGTCTATGCATCAATTTTTATTTAATATTATTATTTTTAGGGAAATATGTTTGTTGATTTTTTTTATCTGTCCCTCAACTAAACATAAACCTTGGATGTTGGCTATCATGGCAGGAGGTGTGTATGTGTGTGTGTGTATGTGTGTGTGTGTGTGTGTGCGTGTGTGTGTGTGTGTGTATGCGTGTGTGAGTGCATGCGTGTTTGATAATGCGTCCATTGAAACACAGCCAGAGAGCCTGCAGTCTCACCTGTGTTCCAGACATTGTTATTCAGGGATGGATGACGATGGCTGGATTACCCCCTCCCCCAAACTGTCTCACACTCTCTCCCCCTCTTCCCTCTCAAGGCGTGCCTACATGCTGAAGGTCACATGGATGACGGGTTGACCTTGCAGCGCTGTCAACACGAGGAATCCCGCGCTGCTCGGATCATCCGCAACACCACGCTGCTCTTCAACCGATTCATCAGGTTTGCTAAACGTGGCAGCACAACGTTGAATATTCCTCACTAATGAATGCTGCAATGCAACTGCACAAATTGCCCAATTAATCCAAATTACTGTCCGAATTTGTCTTGTAGCACTTTATTAGCGTAATCTGAAAAATGTGCTGTCACTTGTACAAGTCGTCTCACAGCCATACAGTGATGAACCTAATTAATACAGGTGGAGATAGATGAAGCAGCCTCGAAACACCCTTCATTATCAAATCACAGAAGAAGCTTAAACCCAAGCCCTGTAGATCCTCCCACTGTCCACACTTCTCTTGAATACACACAAGTGTTTAGAGTGTTATATGAATGAGCAGCCAAACCCCGAGCAGCTTGCTCACTGGTCCAGTCATGCATGTCCGAATGACAAGCTTTGGAGCGACGTCTCTGCTGTGCACGGTCAGCTGTGATCAAGGAGGCTGCTATGCAGCTCAGTAAATGTTTCTAGGTGTTTGTTATGAAATGGCCCGTTGTCTCCTGGGTTGGGCACTCATGGCTGGGACACACACATCTCCTCTCCCACGCTTACAATAGGAGATATTTTTAGCCAGCAAGCAGAATGCGTTTCAGCATGGATGAACCTGTGGAATAAACATGTGTGTTAGTCATCACAGTGTCTCCTCCAGTCTGCTCAGCCTCCCACTTACAGTGTTTTCACCTTTACTATTCTTGAAATAACTTGATCATAATCTGTCTTCATCTGTGTTTGTTCTCTCCTCACCAGAGACCTGGATTGTCTGGGTGTTAAGAACAGGGTGCTGATCTTGCTTCCCTTCGAGGAAGTATTGCAAACCTTAAATGACCTCATCACCTATTTTCTGCTCCCTGACATCGAACTGGAGCATGAGGAGAGGCAGATCAAGCTACGCTCACTCAAGAACCGGCAGAACCTCTTCAAACAGGAAGTGAGTTTAAGCATTATGCAAACTGACCATCCATGAAATTTAAAAAAAAAAGTGCCCAAGAGTAAAGAATTTGACTTATTATTGTGACGATTTCAGCAAGTGACTGCATATAGGAGTGAGCCAAGAGCAAATTTGCAAAAGACAAAGTGTGGGAAAGTCTAACACAGATCATTCTTTGTGGTATTTTTGAATGCTATCATGTATTTGAAGGTCTTAACTTCGTAGGTGTCAGCAGCTTTTGGTGTTATAATTTTTTTTTATGCTTGCCGGAGTGCATTGAACCATTCCGTTATGCCTCCAGGACCTAAATTACTTGAATCAATTATGGTGTCAGCTGCCTTACTGAGGGGGTCTGTGATGTCATCAATCCAAGCTCCCCTTTATTCTAACAGAGTAGAGAAATGTGTCCTCCAGCCAACATGCATGAGCATCAAGTAGGCACCATAAACATGCATCACTTAGTTCTTTCAATTTATGAAGCAAATATTCAAAATTATGCATATTTCAGCAATTCATCTCATTTAACTGTCTTTCTCTTCCAATTCACTGAAGTATCAAACCTCTCTCTGTCCCACCCTGATGCATTAGTACATTTAGGAAGTCACTCTAGGGAGCTAACTTGATTTTTACTGGCATTACATCTTTTATAGTTTCCATTTTGTCTTCTTTCCATATTCTCTTAGTGTATCCTATCAGTGTAAATATTTCTCTATAGAATAAATTACAGTCATACAGCAGCCAAATGGGATAGGACAATACTTTAGGGCTTTCATCAAATGAAGTTACTGTGCTATTTGTAGCTTTTTTCATAAAATACTTTATTCTTCTCTGTATTATTCATTTATTTTGTTTATGAAGGTATTATATTTATATGTTGCATCACTGTGCATTTCTCAGGGCATGTTGACTCTGGTGTCCAACTGTATAGACCGTCTGAATGTCTACAACAGTGCTGCCCACTTTGGGGAGTGTGCTGGGCCAGAGGCCGGAGCAGCCTGGAAAGACATCCTCAACCTGCTGTACGAGCTCCTAGGTGAGAAGCATACACACACGCACACACACACACACACACACACACACACACGCACGCACAAAGGTGGGCTTAAACCAAACTGCTTCTGTAATCAATCAGAGTCAAGCGATGTTGTTTGGAGCAGCTGTGGGTGTGTTGCTTCAGTGGTGACGAGGAACTTCACTGATCTGGTATTTAACCTTTAGATGGACACTTGCTTCAAACTCCAGAGATCTCAGTTTATGTGATCAGCCAGAAAAGATCAGGAGTCCCATACCCTCAAATTCAAATACTTTAGCTGCTCCCTTTTGAATAGAAGATTTCTTTTTTTCTCCACTGACGTTTGTTGTTATCAATATGCCATTTTTGTCTTTTCTTTCTCTTCCTCTTGCTTTGTTTGTTGTTTTCCTCTTGCATGAAGCCCCTGAAAAATCTTTTCCTCCTCTTACAAAGCAACCGTATGCTCTGTCAGATAAAGACTAATCTCAAGAAAATGATCTGGCAGGGAAGAATGGATGCATTTTACTCTCTCTCTCCTTTCAGGAAACTCTGCTGTCTTCTGTTTTATCTGACAAGTGCAATGCTTGACTTGAATATTTCCTTCACAGGTTGGGAGATAAAAGATACGTTTTTAAGCACAGAAGCTGAAAAAGACAGAAGGGTCGTTATTCTATGTAGCATTGTTGTAATCTGCTCTGTGCCAAATTTTGTGGCCATAACTATTGAAACATCTGAAAGATGCTTGAACAGTGACATTTAAATCAAGCATGTCTATGTCTTTTGATTAGGAAATGCCCTCAGCAATGGAAGAATACATTTTATAAAAGAGAGTTCCCCCCAAAATAATATGTACTGTAGTAGTCATGAATTAAACCACAAATTCTGTAATAGTATAATAATGTCTAGTTTCTATTTGCGGGCCAACAGAAACAGAATTAGTGTACATGTTTGACCTCTCTTCATTAAAGGTCATATAATATTTGATCTTTGGTTTGGATACACGTGTAAGGGTTATCTTTTACTGCACCTTTTGAAGACCTTCTGACCGCCAGGTTTGTCTGTCACACAGTGAAACTGCACATAAAGCAGCAGGCTGAAGCCTTAGTTATGCAACATTCACAAGATTCACATTTGAATTTATCAAAATCATGAAGACTTCCAAAAGTCTCCTAGTTTTGTAGTTCCCTTCATTAAATGCAGCCATTGCATATCATCTGTTAACACTTACTTCACCTCTGGCTTGTATTAGTGTTCCATCCACGTCTCTCATCCACCCCTTCCACGCATCTGCTTAGACAAAGCACTAAGTGGATATGGGATAAATCCTTTCTTTCCTTCCTTCTCCCTGTCTGTCAGGTCACCCTGTCTATTTTTGCGAGGACGTGTGTGGGTGGGTTTGTCCTTAAGTCATTATGACTTGATTCTCCTTGAGACACGCCCCACTCTAGCAAAGGCATCTTCCAAATTAATATTTACATACAAATCAACGTAGAACCTCACTCTTTCTTTGCTTTTTGGTGTTAATGTTAGGTTTTCACCTTTGGGTGACGTCTTTTTGCCGTTGTGTATCAAACCGCAGCATCTAGCAGCTGTGTTACTTTCTATTTCTAAGATTTGACAGATGCACATCTTCATTTTCCCTGCAGCGGCCTTAATTAGAGGGAACAGAAACAATTGCACACAGTTCTCCAACAACTTGGATTGGCTTGTTAGCAAGCTGGAGCGACTGGAGTCTTCATCAGGTATGCTCATGATAATTCTTGCACAAAGTAAATCTATAGTGAAACAAAATGGTGTCATTATTTGAATTTTCTTTGTTTAAGGAAGATGACAAAACCACCAAGTTCCCTAAAGGGTAATACAGCACTCCTGATAGGAAATGTGTCTTACAAGAGTTTAAAACATGACACTGTGCTTGAAAATTCTGTTAGTGCCCCTATTTTATAAATGTATGTTGAAAAATGTTGAAACAGCGGTAAGTCTTGTAATCTCTGCAGTCTCATTGATGAGTGTCCTCCAGCATGTCTATCTCTTCTGCGTGTGTTAACTAATTGATGAATTTGCGGCTGTGCAGGCATCCTGGAAGTTCTGCACTGCATTTTAATTGAGAGCCCTGAGGCCCTCAATATCATCCAGCGTGGACACATCAAGTCTATCATATCACTGCTCTACAAGCACGGACGCAACCACAAGGTGAAGAGCAGGCAGTGCCACGATCAGCTGCTAATCTGGTGTGATGCATGTTAATGACATACCTGGGCTTAATATGTTCTGTGTAATGTGATGTGCAGGGACCATGTTGAATTAAGTGGTAAGTAAAGGTCAAAGTAAGACACATGCTGAAAATACATTATAAGCAATGTAAGCAATTTATTACTATGAGTTTATAAAACTTTCAAAATCATAACATTTCAGGATGCAATCACAAAGTCCAGTGTCTTACATGAGTGTAAAGGGAGACATAGGTATTTGACTCAGTTCAGAGGTAACATGCTCTATCTATCAGGACATCCATCTTGGCTGGACACAAAGCCCCTTCCAGATTGTAGATTATTCACACATCTGTTTTTATCTGGATTAGACAAATGAGATGCTGAGTGGCGACAGTAGCTCAATCCACTTGGTTTTGGGCTGAGGACTGGAAGGTGGCTGGTTAGAGTCCCATGTGGACCAAAAAGTTAAGAGTGAACTGGTAGTGGAGAGGTTCCAGTTCACCTCCTGAGTACTGATGAAATACCCTTGAGTAAGACGCTGTACTCTCACAAGTTGCTTGTTGGGCGCAGTGTGAGTAGACTAAGTGTGGAAAAATAATTTCCCCAAGGGCACCATTAAATGTTGTTTCTTCTTCTGATAATTAGTGAACTGTAGAGGTCCTCATAGGTTGATGGTAGGGAAACTTTCTTCAACAACTTTTCAACAAGCACTAAAGGACACCAAAAAGTGACTTTAGTCTGTTTTATCTTGCATCCATTCATCTCTAGTTTTCTTCTCATTAGGTTCTCTAAAATGCTTCAGTGAATTCACATTTATTTCCATAACACTTCCCTTTGGGTCTCTGTCACATATTTGTCTCTTTAGCTACCAATTAAGTGTACTTATATTCTACCAGCATACAAAATTTTGCCTTTGACACAAGACTCCAGGGAGTTTGACTGCACCAACTTCATCATGAATCCAGTCATTTGATACTGAAATCCAATCAGGAAAGGATAGAATGATGACCAGCGTCTCATGTAAACCTGGATGTTAGTAAAAGGAGTAACAGGCAGTCAATGAAACAAGGAGTTGTCTGACTTGTAACTTTTCATTGGTCTTCATTTGCATATATTACTGGACATGTTTTCTCACATTTGTCATCCTGGACAGTGATCTGGGAGAAATTTAACACTGTAAGTCATTTCTGTCTTGGGTTTAATCTGTTCAACAAGGTCAGTGTGTGATCTGTTAATGTGGAGCTGTGATGCTCTTCCTCTCAGTGGTGTTAATTTCCCCTCCTGGATCCCACCTTTTTTTTTTAGATTTTGGATGTGCTCTGCTCGCTGTGTGTGTGTAATGGTGTGGCTGTACGAACCAACCAGAACCTAATCTGTGATCACTTGCTGCCCAAGAGGGATTTGCTGCTGCAAACACAGCTGGTCAATGACGTTCAGAGGTTAGCTTTGCATCCACACACCACATCACTTCCTACCATTATGCTTCTTATTAGATTAATATTGCAATACAAGACATATTATTATTAGTGCTGTCAGGCGATTAAAAAAATTAATCTAATTTATTACAGAAGTTGTAATTAATCTAATTAATCGCATTTTAATCTCATACCTTTCAAAGGCCCCCAAATAAAGAATTAGAATTCTAGGACTTTACAAAATTGTAGTGCATGACTAATCAATAGAATACACCAAGAAGAGAAGATTTGAAATCCACATTTTTATTGGTTAAGTGCGCTTTAAAAATGAAATTCAAAAGAAAAAGGCCAAGCACATCAGCAAACCAATTAGGACTGGTGCATTTCTCAAAAATGCAATACAAATACATGTAAAATAAATAAATAGAATTCAGAAATAAAATAAGGCTGAGTCTCAAATAGGCACATAAGCAGACTCTCAATCAAAATGAATACTAAAGCTGACTCAATACATCAATTCAAAATGAATAGAATAACATGCCTCCAAATAAGGCAGCATCAACCAATAGGCTTTTCCTTTAAAAGGGTAAGCTAACGTTCAACTCTGTGTCCTTGACATGTTTTACATTTAAATGATACGTTAGGCTGGAGCTGCTTCGGTGATATGAAAGTTCTCTTTTACAAAAGGTACAAATAATAATAATAATAATAATAATAATGGACTAGATTTATATAGTACTTTTCTGGACACTCAAAGACGCTTCACATCGGATCCATTATTCATTCACTCCTCATTCATACTTGGTGATGTAAGCTACGCCTCCGTCAGTCTGTGTAGCCACAGACTAACGGAGGCGTCTACAGTGCAGATTAGCAGCGCAGAATCACTGCGTTTTTGTTGATATTCCCGTCTTTGTTCTTTTTATAAATAAACTTTCCGCCCAAAGGTCCAATGGGCTAAATTTAAAATGCTTGCGCATTGACTTGCCACTCGCGATTAATTGCGGCCCCGGATAAGTGGTTGATGATGGATGTAATTTGCAGCGTCATTAATTAATTAATTAATTTGTAAATTCATTGTTGTTTGTCTATAAGCACAAGTACTCCGTCTAAAGCTCTGTACTTACCGTATAATTAAACAACATGAATTTACCTTCCATCAAATCATCAGAACAGTTTTCTGATTGAGCTGAGGTCATCTGTTTTGCTCTGACCTTTTAAAAATCTCAAGTAAATTTAATCATCTTAAAGCTAAATACAAACTCATCAATTTCACAAAGAATAAACACTGCAAATTAATCTACATGATAATAACTCATCTTTTCATGCGTTACTTCATTGTCAGCATGAGACCCAACATCTTCCTAGGGGTGAGCGAGGGCTCAGCTCAGTATAAGAAGTGGTACTATGAGCTGATGATTGACCACGTAGACCACTTCCTGACCAGCGAGCCCTCCCACCTGAGGGTGGGCTGGGCAAACACCAAAGGCTACGCTCCCTACCCTGGAGGAGGAGAAGGGTGGGGTGGCAACGGAGTGGGAGATGACCTCTACTCATTTGGTTTCGATGGACTTCACCTCTGGTCCGGTGAGTGGGACGAAGAATATTCTGTGTTTGTCTGTAACTCATATAATAAATAAGCTCATGTATTAAAGATTACTTAATGTTGGGCTACAGCCAAGTTGTGTCTAGACATAACCAGAATCGTAATGGGATGAAAACCTCACCAACATGTGTACAAATGAGTGTGTTCAATCCTGTGTGTGTGTGTGTGTGTGTGTGTGTGTGTGTGTGTGTGTGTGTGTGTGTGTGTGTGTGTGTGTGTGTGTGTGTGTGTGTGTGTGTGTGTGTGTGTGTGTGTGGTCTGTCCCAGCGTCACCCACTGGGTCTTGCTTTGCATAACTTTGGCCATGTTTTTGTCCCACACAGGTCGTATCCCTCGTGCAGTTGCATCGCTGAACCAACACATCCTGACCTCAGAAGATGTGGTGAGCTGCTGTCTGGACCTGGGCGCTCCAAGCATCTCTTTCAGGATCAACGGACAACCTGTTCAGGGCATGTTTGAAAACTTCAACACAGACGGGCTCTTTTTCCCTGTCGCCAGCTTCTCTGCAGGGGTCAAGTGAGCATTTTGATTTGTCTCGCCCTTTTTGTTTGACTCAGACTAATCTGCTCTCTGACAATATTGTATAATAAATTAGCAACACTGAAGCATAGATCAGAGAAGACGGAAAACACCAGGGCAAAAGTACACACTGTTTACAACGCATCTCTACGCTCTCTGAAATGCTGTCTGCATTCGATCTGTCTAATCCATCCATTTGTTCCTGTAAGAGTTCATGAATCCTCAAGGCCTTCAGACTAGACACTTGGCTGCATACTCCACTGGTCTTCCACCTCAGCAACAAATTGAGAAGGTCTTTTACAGTTTTTTCAGGATTTCATGACTAAATCAGTTTTTACCTTACCAGAGACCCCGAGAGGATAGTTTGATTCTATATGGTAATACAAGCTGTTAGAGAATTGATTTGATTTATATATAAGTTATGTAAATGATGTCACTGTGGCTAATACCTGAATGATAAACATCTACTGTACAAACAAATTCAGCAGGAATTTGACCTATCAATTATATTCCTCAACTAATCTCAGTCATGTTGCTGGATGTTTTGCCAACAGCGGAGGTGTAGGGGTCTGGTGGGAATGCGATGACAGCACATACCCTGTACTGTCTGATGAAAATGCATTCTCAGAGCACATTGTCGTTCCTGACAATTTTAGACCAGAGAGGGAATTGAGCGTACCATGTGATTCAGCAAATAGCGTTTCATAGAGGAATCAAGGGAGAACATTAAAACAATATGTGATTGTCTACGGAAGAGGCCCGACTGCCGAGTCAGTTATCTTCTATGACTTTGTTTTATTATTCGACAAGTAGTAGTCTGCAGCAGCTCTGTGAGGCTGTGATCCAAGCTAAAGGTCGTGGTCAGATTGCAAAGGTTAATATTATGCTGACCAGGTATCGTCATCCGGCAAATTATTTTATTAATTTCCACTTATTCAGTTGTAAAGTAAGGAGTTCAATATCAACTAGCAGGAACCCATAGAAATTCCACGATAAAACAATAAGATCAGACTTTGTTTGTTTTGGGTTTTTCCTTCGCCGTCACAAGAAAACAAACCTCTGTGTCCAACGAAGCCGTAATGGCTCCGTGAGTGTGGCATTGATGAATGCGAAGACGAAGACCGCTTCGGCATTACTGTCCAGCCATCTGGGTAGACTCGGCTTCGTGAGTTCGGTCCTGGTGAATTAAGCAACGGGGTTCCCCACACGACAACATGAGGTCCATCACAATTAAAGAATATAAACCGTTATGTTTGACGAAGCCAAAGTAAGTGAGAGACACAGTGAGGTTTTCAAGTCAAATATATAGGTGGGGAGATATCAGTGATGACTGATTTTATATTGGACTAGATACGAAGTAGGATGACATGAGATTTGTACTTTTCACAGTAGCATAGGAAAAATTTGACTTTTTTCACATCATAACAATAGCCTTATTTTTTATCATCAAAATAGTTTAGATGGACATCATTTCAATCCTTTATTATCTTCAGAAGAGACAGTCTGAGTCTTTATTAATACTATTTCATTTATATATGCATTTGGGTGTTGTAATTTTTTATGTAATCCAAAAAAAATACTAGCAGTCCTATACCGTAACTCTGGTTCCAAGTATTTGACAGCATAATGGTTTTGGACGTCTCCTTGAATGACCACGAGGTAGCAAGAAACAAGAAATCCCCCATCATTCTAAAATTATTCTAATGTCCTTTTCAGTTCTCAACAGGCATATTTAAAAACCTCACTAAATTCTTTTACATCAGATTTTGAGAATGTTATCACACATCACACATTTTCCTCACATTGTGCAGGATGGGAGGACATCTGTAACACAGGCCCAGAGGTGGGAATTGGTGATTCTGCTCTTCTTTTCCGCTCTGTTCTAATCCTTTTGATTTGATTTTGTTTTAATTCTCCCTTTACACCAGTCATTGTTACTGCTAACTTCACAGCAGACATCCATCTTCATCCTATAATGGGATAATGTCATAATGTCACCAGATGCTTCTTTTCCAACTCCACACTCCACAGTTGACATTATAATTACATAATTATTTTCGGTATTAATTGTTAATAAATTGAAAAAAACATAAACTTGACTTGACATCAAATGCAATGACTTGTGTCCATCATTTATTATTAATGACTTACAGAGCAAACATGCTGCATCTCATATGAGAAGCACTACTTTCACCACTCCTGAATGCTTGAGAACACAGTGGAGCTTGTCCTTGAAACTGACCCACTGAACAGGGTGAACATCTCTGCAGATTTCAAACGTGCCAGAAAATGACAGCCTCACATCTCTCACTCTTCAATTATTGAGGGCTGCAGTGAGAACGGGCTTACACCACTACTACTGGAGTGGCTATTTTTGGCCAGCCTCAGGAGAGCCTCTTCACAGTGATGGCCTGAGACACTTTTTTTTTCCATTCTCAGAGCTAAATTTGTCCCTGATAGAGCAGAGGCTCGAAGAAATGGAAGAAAAAATGCTGTTATGTTTCACTTGTGTTGGTTTTCTTTTCCCTTCCTGCTTTGTTCATTTTAGATAATCTCTTTTATCTAAAAATACAATTCATATTTACACACACATTTTCCAAATTATTAGGCTTGTTCTTACGTTTTTATTACATAGAATTATACAACAACAGAATAAACTGACCCATGACCAATGTTTAATTCCTGCAGGGTGCGTTTCCTCCTGGGCGGTCGACACGGCGACTTTAAGTTCCTGCCTCCATTGAGTTATGCTCCATGTTATGAAGCCCTGCTTCCAAAGGAGAAGATGAAGGTGGAGCCGGTGAAAGAGTATAAAAGGGATGTGGATGGAGTCCGAGATCTGCTGGGTACTGCACAATTCTTGTCTCAAGCCTCTTTCATTCCCACACCTGTTGAAACCAGCCAGGTAAGCTAGCAGGAGAGAAACAAATAGGTCAACGTGGAAATATCCTGCTGTATTATTAAAGTTGTTCTGCATTTGTCTTCAGGTTGTTATGCCTCATCATTTAGAGAAAGTCCGTGACAAACTGGCTGAGAACATCCATGAACTGTGGGGCATGAATAAAATCGAGCTCGGCTGGTCATATGGCAAGGTGAGAATACACTATGCCTCTTTTATGACACACTGACAGCAAAATCATCACTCTGACTCAGAAGTTTAAAACATAATTCATACATTTATCCATGTTTTTGAAGAAATAAGCATCAAAATAACACAATTTTTCCTGTCAAGTTTGAGTTAAAGACCTGCTTAAAATGCATCAATTGTTAATAGTGCTAGGATTAAGTCATCAGAAGCCTGTTCGTCATCTTGCTTTCTCTTCTATAATTTGCGGTTCACACCAAAAAAGAGGGTAAGTGGAAACTGTCATTTTCCATATTCCACAAATCATTCAGTCAATTAGATATGTCATTCCAGTTTGTAGGTAGAAGAATCATTGTGTCTGTGATTTAGTTTGAGTTCTTAATAACAAGTCACCAAAGGGCAGAATGGAGTCTTTTGGAAATCGGCAATAAACGAAAACCTTTTTTTGTCATTTTTTTGAAAATCACATTTATTGATTTTTAAATAATATGTAATCTGTCGTGCAATTGTTATTTTTTGTTGCATTTATCATGTTCTATAACATCTTTTGACATTTTCTTGACATGGTGGAAACATTCTAAAATGTTTGCAGTGTACAGTAGATCTCACTCTGAGGTTTGCTTGATGGACAACAAAGATCTGCTCAAACAAGTTCAAACATGCAATCAGACCTCAGAAAAATAAACAAACAAAAACAAAGACAATTGGGTAGGTTGAAAATATTTTGCATTATTTTATCCTTTTAATGGAATCACATTAGCTATTAGCTCTTTCTGGTCACTTTATTGATGCTATTCCAATCCTATTCTGTATTATAAGAAGAATTCTCCAAAGTATTTTACATTATTTCAGTTAATTTTACTGTTTATTATATGTTTGTTATTTTTACCCGCTATTAGTGTGGGCATAATCAGTAATTAATATCTGATATATTTTGTGTTTCTCAGTCTGATTGTGGTTTATTGCATGTTAGCCAAATGATCAGCACCAAAATGACCTGTTTTGCCCTCCAGTTAGTAAATTACAACAAAAGAACAACAGAATGGAACTCAGCTCTTATGTCTATAATACAAACAGACATCAGAGTCCAGCATCTCTTACTAATACTGTTGGCTTCTAGGCTGTTTTTAAGTTTCTACATAATCTTATTTGTAACATGAAGAGTTTTAAATCTGAACATGATTTTTTTATTGTTTATGTTTTAACGTTTAACTTAATAAGTCAGTGATTATGAATCTTTAGACAACCAAGGTGCATATAGAATTAAATATATAGTGTTTGTTTTGATGGAGATACAGCTCATTCTGTGCTCTCTATTTTTCTGCCCTTGTAATTAATTACAGCAACAGTCACAGTAGACGCCCTTAAGTTGAGAAAGTAAACAAAGTGGCATCTGTCATTTAGCCCCAGTGTATGAAAAATAGTTTTTGTTATTTTTCCGTGAATGTAACTGTAAGACAAAGAACTGCCCGAGTTCTTGTACTATTCACACAAGAGCTGACCGTGTTCACAGCCCTGCATGTTTTTCCTGGTAAACATCCGCCATTGCCATGTCACCACCTCTGAGCAGCATTGCCAAAGGGATTATTTGGTATCAGGCGTAGCCTCAAGAGAGGCCCTTACGTCTGGCTTTGTATTTCAGCCACACACCTTTCTGTCTCCCTGAAGAAGAAATGCTGCCTTCTTCCTCCTTCATAACATGTTCACTACAATCTTATCACCGCCACCATTAGCAGCCTCCTTTTAAATAGCATCCCCCACTTCCTCTTGGTTCATAATGACACTCACTCACTAGGCTGTGTATTTCATATACATATAGTTAGTAACGTTTCCCACATGGTGTACATGTAGCATTATTGTGTAGCAAGGTGCAGGCAAGAAAGGAATATATAATTTATTATGTCTGTGGCTGTTCTTGCTCACATAGATACGGGATGATAATAAGCGGCAGCATCCGTGCCTTGTGGATTTCTCCAAGCTGCCTGAAACAGAAAAGAACTACAATCTGCAGATGTCAACAGAAACTCTGAAGTGAGTTTAATATGTTGGATTGTTTTTCATCATATTATCTTGGAGAATAATACAGAGAATGTGGGATGGAGTCAATAAAAAATGGTTCTTTTAATATTTACTGGACTTTCAAAATTATTTAACCCTTAGACACATCCTTTACAAGAGCACACATTTATTTATCAGATGTTGTTAAAAATCCCATTGTTGGGCAGGAGAGCCCAAACTCAAACTTAAAGAAGTTCATCACTGCTGACCAAACAAAATGGAAAAGGTTAGTTCCAGTAGTTAAGTTTCGGCTACTGGAGTGAAGAAAGAAAAAATTTAACTTGATGCTGCCTTGATGTATTGATTGAAATTTTGGGGTTAGGAAATATATACTATAAATTTTGCTCCAAAAAATAAGTCTTCTTGAGTTTTTTCCAGTCAACAGTGTGCTGCACAATACTCCCAATGAAGATCCCAGTGATGTATTAGATGTGCTTTTTATAAATGGACTTTAATGACAGTGCAGATCATTGAGATCTGTTGAAATTAATACCCATTCAGCGGCAAGTAGCAGACACATCAGAGTGAAACTGATAGGTTACTGAATGACAAACGTTTTTATTGTCACATTCTCCTTTCACAAAATGTGAGTACAAGTTGTCGAAAGCTGCTCATACTCTGCGCTGTCCTCTGGGTATTCTTTTGCCTCGTCTCCTGACAAATTAAAACTTCAACTAGTGGATTTGTCTGAGAGCAAAAACTTCCACACCAATGTGTGCAGCACTGTCAACGTGTGGATTAAACAACTGCAGACAACATGGATTTTGTCTGCACACTGATTTTACTTTGTTTTTACCCAAAGGACCCTTCTGGCCTTGGGTTGCCGTATCGTTCAGGTCAGTTCAAACGCTGAGGGTTCCCTCAAAAGGATAAAACTCCCGAAGAAGTAAGTGTGCATGTTTATATTTGAGTTTTTCTCAATCAAGACTGTGTGTTAGAAAGCTTTTTTTAGTTTTTGGTTTTGATTATTTCAACATCAAATGAGAGGTTATTTATATTTCTAACCAGCAAATGTATATTTAATTCCTTTCTGGAATAAGACCCTGAATAAAAATAAATGTTAAGTGTCACTATGTGTGCATTATTGTACCAAACTAGAAGTACTGTTGTTGGAATTTCCTATTACTTTGACAACTGAGGAAAAATATTTTTTTCTGTAGCTACATGATGTCCAATGGTTATAAGCCATCTCCTCTGGACCTGTCTGACATAAAACTGACTCCAGGTCAGGAGCTGCTGGTGGACAAACTGGCAGAGAATGCACACAATGTATGGGCGAAAGACCGCATCAAGCAGGGGTGGACCTATGGCATTCAGCAGGTACACAGTGTGTTTGACATTTTACCATTATGACTTATTCAGTATTTAGAGAGATGCTCTGCAGTAAAATACAACAACACACAGAACAGATACATCTCGTCACATTTGCTAAATAAGCAAATCCTAAAACTACACACTGAAATCTACCTTCTGTTATACCTTTGGTGTATTTTGGTGCTGTTGCCGTAACATTTGATAAAACACTGTCTCCTGAACTCAGCTGCTGTTTCCACCCTCAGTGTGATGTAGAATTTGTCACCCCTGAATGAATATAAACTTGTAAATGAATTTAATCAAAGGTTGTTGTTTCTGCAGTCATGGGAATCTTGGGTTTTACTTTAAAGAAATGCCCTTTGATTTTCACTGGAAGTATTGTTTCTCATTTGTATTCAGAAATTATTCAAATTTCAACCAGTCAGTCAGTGAGTGAAGACTCATTAATATACCCCTGTTTATAGAGAAAGAGGTTTTCTGTCTGTTACACTTCAGTGTAAAGGATCCCAAAACAGACCCAAAATTCTGAGATGGTGCAGTTCAGTTTTAATGTCAATTAACCACACATAGTAGCAAGGATAAAAACAGATAAGCAGTCCATGACAGTCAAGTGTTATCCACAAGGGATATCCAAGGCAGAGTTAGAGTTGGTACCCAAGAAAACTGTTTGAAAACTCCAGGAATAAGGCTGGATAATGAGGGAGGGAGGTAAAACAACAAACTGCCACAGATGGGAAGGAACACACAACTTAAACACTCTAGGAGGGAGGGAACACGAGAGGTGTCCCCATACAGTGACAGATAATGGAGGAAGTCAGAAAAGGAATCAGTTAAGTGAAACATCAGGAAAAAGTAACTAAAAAAAGAAGGGTAAACTAAACACCAGATTAAGACAGTACCTGAACACAGGTTAGGATGTGGACAATGTTTTTAAGCCACGTGTTGATTCAGACATTAAATAGCTATATCTTTAAGACAATACTTAAAGTTGATGGAAATTGGTCATTTTTTCCATTTATACCTGCTCTGCCATTTTAGCCAGTGTAACTGAACAAACATAAGCAAACAGTGTGAACAATAAATTAATTTCCTTGGTGAAACTCTGGAGAGCAGATGTTTTTACAAACTCTCAAAAAATTGTGTTTTTACAACACAATTTTTTATTTAAGTCTTTATATGACTTTGGAAACTGGTATGTGAGACCAAACAAGCATGCAATCTGCATAATTGACACAAGATTTGAAATTAGACATCACAAATCGGCTTTGGTGGCGTTTATGCAATACATCCATGGATATGTCCCGGTGGGAGCACCGGTATGGGAAATTACTCTGGAAAGTGACAACAATTGGTAATAAATGAGTACTTCACTTCTCAATGAGTGCTCCAGTTGATTTGTTGAGACAATACAATCCATAAAATTTCCTCTGACTCCCTGGTCTGCCTGCAGGATCTGAAGAGCAAGCGTAACCCTCGCCTGGTTCCATATATGCTGTTGGATGAACGCACCAAGAAGTCAAACAGGGACAGCTTGCGGGAGGCTATTCGCACTCTGATTGGTCACGGATACAACATTGAGCCCTCAGACCAGGAAAGTGGTGAGTGTCACTCAGGGACACACGCCTCGTGGAATGAGCAGGCATTCAAATTATCCAGGACATTCTTGTTACAGGATTGTTTACCAGGTGACCTAACATCAGAATAAGACTCTAAGGTGGCTAACCCAAACCCTGGAACTATTTTTTTTTAAATAATAGTCATTCATTATTGGATACTGATAGGCTGGATACTCCATAGGCTGACATTCTTGTTGTCCCTTCCACCCTGCAGGACAAGTGGTTGAGCGGCTCAGCATTGACAAGGTTCGTTTCTTCCGAGTGGAGAGGACGTACGCAGTAAAGACCGGCAGGTGGTATTTTGAATTTGAAGCTGTGACAGGAGGAGACATGAGAGTAGGCTGGGCCAGACCTGGATGTAAGCCAGATGTGGAGCTTGGCACTGATGAACTCGCCTTTGTCTTTGATGGATGCAGGGTGAGTTGTTAACTTGGACTAGACTAATCATGAAAATGTGAGAAAACTCTTGTTTATTACTCCACTGAAAATGATCAGTAGGATTTAACTCTAATTATCTCTGTGAAGTTGTAGTACTCTCAGGTTTTATTTAAGCAGGCAAGAGTGTAAGTAACAATCTCTGCAGGGCACAATATTCTCAGTTTGAGTAAAGAAACTTCAAAATGAGGAAAATCTGATCGATGCATGCTTGCACACACATACAACAATTGATATAATTTTATGACTTCTGTGTTTTATCAAGGGTCATTGCCTGAACATGGGCAGCAGATTGTTTGGAAGATGCTGGCATGCTGGGGACGTGGTGGGCTGCATGATTAACATGGAGGACAAGTCCATGATCTTCACCCTCAATGGAGAGATCCTCATTACAACCAAGGGCTCCGAACTCTGTTTCACAGACTTTGAAACTGAGGATGGTGAGAACATACTGAGCTGTTATGAAAGCCGAAGGTCAGCGATTGTTGGACTGATATGGGGATTGTGAGAAGAACTGTTCATCATATTTTAATCATGCTCTCACATGCAGAACAAATGTCATGAACACAGGCTGCCCACACTGGAGTTATAACTGGAAAATAAGTGCCTCCCTGTAATGAAATCACCTTTATTTAATCTGACACTTGTAAACTGCTGAATTGATTTCCCCCTCCCTTCTTGCTTTATAACCCCAAGGGCTTTTTATTCATTCCTATGCCTGCTTCTCTTCCTCCACTCTCCTTTGCTTCTTCTGCCTGTAATTCAGGTTTCATTCCAGTGTGTAGTCTTGGCCTGTCTCAGGTGGGTCGTATGAATCTCGGCAAAGATGCTAGCACCTTCAAGTACTACACCATGTGTGGCCTTCAGGAAGGATTTGAACCCTTTGCCGTCAACATGAACCGAGAGGTCACCATGTGGTTCAGCAAGCGTTTACCTACTTTTGTCAATGTACCAAAGGATCATAACCACATTAAAGTAAGCACAAAAGCAGAGAAATATTTTTTAGTTAAAAACCGTAGGATTAGGGTTTGGAGGATTTCAGACTTTTCTTGTTCTTGCAGGTAACCAGGATCGACGGCACCGTCGACAGCCCTCCTTGTCTGAAAGTCACCCACAAGACATTCGGCACCCAGAACAGTAATGCAGACATGGTGTTTTGTCGTCTCAGCATGCCTGTAGAGTTCCAGTCCATCTTCAAACTCACTCCTGTCATTGACATGAACGGGGCCCATGAGGAGGACGTCCTTAAAGTCAAACACAGGTTGCTAATTCATGTCTGAGACGTTCAGTCCAGTCAGAATCAATCAGCTGTTTTTTTTAAAATGCTCTGCTGAATGTGCTTTCTGTTAGATATCCGTTGAGATCCGTGAGGCACAGCGATGAAAGTAGACGCGTGGACTACACCAGCATAACTACAGTATAGTTGAACCCTTTTTTGAGAGATTACCAATTTCTGTAGAGCCTGCAGAGGTGGCTAATTTTTCCCACATTTCATTTCAGTACTATCACTCCGTAAGAGTATTTGCTGGTCAGGACCCTGCCTGTGTGTGGGTCGGCTGGGTGACCCCCGACTACCATTACTATAGCAATAACTTCAACCTCAGTAAAAACCGAACGGTAACCGTTACACTTGGGGATGAGCGAGGGCGAGTCCATGAGAGGTGAGAAGACAAACCATCTTGCAATTGAGTAGCAGTTCAGTAGTTCACAACACAGTGTGATGTGGATTAAAAAAGATTGAATTGTTTATTCAAGTTTCAGAGTTGCTCAGAATGACATTATAGTGTGTAAACCCTTTTTAAATGGTCTTTCCACTCTGATAGCGTAAAGAGGAGTAACTGCTACATGATCTGGGGTGGAGATGTCACCAACTCTGCTCACACCTCGGGCCGCAGTAACGTGGACTTAGAGATCGGCTGTCAGATAGACCAGGCCACTGGCCTGGTAACATTCACTGTCAATGGAAGGGAGATTTCCACTTCTTACCAGGTACTTACAATATGTGTTGTGTGTGTGTACACACACACACACACACACACACACACACACACACACACACACACACACACACACACACACACTGTATATACATAAGACACTCACCTGTCGTGGGGTGATTTCTTCAAAGCTTGTTTGTGATCTTGGCTTTTCACCTCTCTTTTTACTTCCATCCATCAGTGCCTCTACATCTGGCGGTTATTCCTTGTGCCACTATCCATCCACTCTCCTCTCCATTCTAGCCTGCAGTTCATCCCGATGACTTTCAGAGCGACTTTTTTCACTCTTTGCAGATATTCCTAGAGGATATCTGCACTCTTGAATTTTGAACTTAGACTTTGCCTATTTGGATGTGATCTGAGAACTAAACCTAAAATAACTCTTTTGAAGGGTTTAATCTCCTTATATTCTCCCTCACTTAAACCATGTTAGGCTCTGTGGAGATGCTGAGTCATTTAGCCAGCCAACGCTCTTCAGTGATCACACTCACGCATGCACTCATTTAGTGGAATTTTGTGATGCGTCATTAAGCTGCTCTCTGCAAGTCACACTTTCTTTCTTGTCCTCAAGCATTTTATGTGTTCTTCCTTTGTGGACCTGCTCTAAACTTGGTGCTGTTATTTGTGCTGCAGGTGGAACCGAACACCAAGCTTTTCCCTGCTGTGTTCGTGCGACCCACTAGCCCTAGCCTCTTCCAGTTTGAGTTGGCTAAAATAAAGGTACGGTTTTTATTGAGGTCCATTGAGTTACCTTCTGGACTGAAATAATCCAATGTAGTAAATTTGAAAAGATTATCTTAACTTTGTGTGCAGAATGAAATGATTCACTGTGTCTCTCTGTGACCATGGCATCTAATTAGTAATGCTCTCATACTACTACTACCCACTGCGCCATTGTGCTGCCCTAGTACATGTGTATGAAGTGAAAATTAAGAAAATAATGTGTCTGGGGAAAGTAAGGGACTCTCATTCATTCT
The DNA here is from genome assembly GCF_040054535.1 of Antennarius striatus. Taxonomy (NCBI): domain Eukaryota; kingdom Metazoa; phylum Chordata; class Actinopteri; order Lophiiformes; family Antennariidae; genus Antennarius; species Antennarius striatus. Next base: position 9,511,071 of record NC_090792.1, read on the forward strand.
CCTGAGAATTTTAAGGAAGGAATAGGTTGCTATCTGGTGTTGAACAAATGCAGCATTGCTTACATCCCTTCATCCATGTCATGTCCCCGTCCAGAATGCCATGCCTCTGTCTTCAGCTATCTTCAAGAGTGAACATAAGAACCCAGTGCCCCAGTGTCCACCCCGTTTAGATGTGCAGACTATCAATGCCGTGCTGTGGAGCCGCATGCCCAATACCTTCTTGAAGGTGGAAACTGCAAGGGTTAGTGAGAGACACGGCTGGGTAGTTCAGTGTCTGGAACCCCTGCAGATGTTAGCTGTGCATATTCCAGAGGAAAACAGGTACAGATCATGGATTACTGTAATCATGAAATGTTAAGCTGTTGTTTTTTTAAACGCAAATGACTATGTGTTCTATCAAAGACCATTCTGTTGTCTAAATTTGAAGTGTACTTTCAAACAAGTGGAATGTATGGTTCATGTTCAACGTTACTCACCAAGACACATTGTGCTTTTTTCCCCAACAAATAAGCTTCTTCATTGAGTACAGTGGTACCTCTACTTACAAAATTAATTGGTTCTGGAAGAAATTACGTAAGTAGAAAATTTTGTAAGTACAGACGCGTTTTCCATGCAAATGCCCTAATCTGTTCCAAGCCCCCCAAAATTCAGACATAAATGTTTTGTAAAGCAAAAAAATGCATCAAAACATGTAACACATATGTGTTATGATTAGATTATTACACAGTAAATGAGAGTTGTGCATAACGTAAAAAAACAAAGAATAAAGAATGAAGATGATGGTCATTTACCTTTTAACTATTGTCCTCGTTGTCTTTTGTTCTCTTTGGTTCATGCGCTCTTGCCTAACAATGCCGAACTACAGAGTGAATTCCAGTCCTCCTTTTGAACTTCTCCAATCACCCACGCAATGCCTTAAACTCCTTAAACTTCCTTTTGTATTAATAACGTGGTGATTGTAGATGCATTACGGCCATATCCTTTGGCGATATCAACCAAACGCATCCCTTTTTCATGCTTTTCTATGATCTCTTCCTTTGTTTGTATGGACAAAAAACCTCCTTTCTTCGTCTTTTATTTTCCTTTTTTCTCCGTCACTTTCTTGTGGTCCATAGTGAATACTCAAAAAGTTAATACAGTATATTTGCGCAAAACTATCAGAACACCTCACGGGTCGAGAGCCAAATGACGAGGACCCTGCATAAACACCGATCTAGCTCCACACAGAGGTTCCTCTTAGCCAATGGGATGCCAGGAAGATACTAGGTAATAGCCAATGGAAGCGCAGCTATGAGAATGTTGCGTTCAGGAACCTGTGGGAGCTGCGGATATCAGCCGATACTGTATTTTTACTTTACGTAAGTCGAAATTTCTTTCGTAACTAGAGGCAATATTTTCCTGCTGAGAAATTTCGTTAGTAGAAGATTTCGTAAGTAGAGACATACGTAAGCAGAGGTACCACTGTATTTTAAATCCTCTCCATGTTTACTGACTGCAGTCTTCTTCAAGATCTTGTGAACTGCTCTCATGGGTAGCAACATTTATGACATTATTCTCCTTTGAATTCAGCTCTGTTGTACAAAGGTCAAAAGTCATACAGGGAACCATATTGATCCTTATTTCGTTGTTCTATGAGACACCAAATGCCTATCTAGACTGTTTTTGCCAACTTCGTCTCACTTTTTTTTGAAGGTGTGTTGACATCATGGAGCTGTCTGAGCAGGAGGACATGAGGAGGTTCCACTACCACACCTTGAAGCTCTACTGTGCCCTCTGTGCCCTGGGAAACACCCGGGTGGCACATGCCCTCTGCAGTCACCTCGACCAATCACAGCTGTTATACACCATCGACAACCAATACCTGTCAGGCATGTTACGTGAGGGCTTCTACAACGTCCTGATAAGCATCCATCTGGAGACAGCCAAAGAGGCGCGGCTCATGATGAAAGATGAGTTCATCATCCCGGTCACAATCGAGACCCGTTCCATCCGCCTTTTCTCTGATGCTTCCAAAAAGCATCTCCCGCCAGGAGTTGGACTCAGTACCTCGCTCAAACCCCGATTCAACTTTGCTCCACCCTGTTTCATCAACACCAGACGGGAGCAACATCTCTATAGCCCTCAAATGCCACTAGACGCACTGAAGGAGAAAGCTATTTTAATGCTGACGGAGGCAGTGCAGGGCGGCGGACACCACATTAGAGATCCTGTCGGAGGAGGCGTAGAGTACCAGTTTGTGCCAATCTTGAAACTCATCAGCACTTTGCTGACTATGGGTGTGCTCAGTAGTCAGGACGTTCATCAGATCTTACTGCTCATAGACCCAAATGTTTTCAAAGAGACACACGACGAGGGAGTCGCCAAAGCCACTGACAAAGAAGGAGTCACGGGAGCAGAGGAGAAGGCAGTGGAGGCTGGGGAAGAGGAGGCAGCCCAAGAGGCGAAGCAGCCGTTGAAAGGACTGTTGGAGAAGAGGCTTCCCGAGCCTGTGAAACGACAGGTAATGCTGTATTTTAACGATGGAACCCACAGAGATAAACTATCAATACATGTAAACTTAATGAACATCTGCGTTTATGTCTGCCTGTTCATTCCTGAAGACTAACACAGCTTTACTATCAATCACATGCTCCATAAGTGTTTCACCGTAGACCCATTCAGAATTCAGTCAAACGTTAAATCACATTTCTTATGTTGAACAAATGGAAAAAAATATGTAGTGCATTACACCATATGGTGTTTTATTCAGAGTCCCTCATTAGACTATTTCAGAGTGCAGCAGTGATGTGACTGTATCCTTCCCTTGTTTATTCTCCAGATGTGTGAGCTGCTTCACTATTTTTGCGACTGTGAGCTGAAGCACCGCATCGAGGCCATCGTATCGTTCTCAGACAACTTTGTGTCCAAACTGCAGTACAACCAGAAGTTCCGTTACAATGAGCTGATGCTGGCGCTCAACATGTCTGCGGCTGTCACTGCAAAGAAAACCAAAGAGTTCAGATCACCCCCTCAAGAACAGGTGAGATGAGTGGCATTTGCTCCAATTGTTCACTCCAGTCTGGCGCTTGATATAAGAAGGAATTCTGCAACTGAAAGTTTCAACAGACAAAATGTTTTAAACTCTAATATTGTGAAATAAAAGACAGTGCTCAACTCTTTTTTAGCTTTAAATCAAGTAAGTTTTTTTTAAATGTCATGGAATTTCATCTATATGCAGAAACTCCTGTAGTGCAGGTGAAACAACATTTCTCAGTTGTCTTATTACCCAATATAGAATTCATGTAATTTTTATAGTTTTATTTTGTTTTTCTATTTTTCAAACAGAACAAATAGAAAAGAAAATGATTATTCATGTTATTCATTGTATTTGAAAAACCAAGGCATATCAGTGATGTCTATTTTTAATTCCTTTAAACCGAAACTTTTAAGTTGATTTTCCTCTGTAAATAAATAAAAATAAATAATTTATTCTGTTTAGATGTTTCACAGCCCTGCACATCCACAGATCAGACTCCACGCACCGATAAAAATGATGAGAGTTTAATTTAACCTCACTCTGGAAGGTACAGCAGAGCACACTTGAGAGTGGAAAACACTCCCAGAAGAGATCTAATCATCCAAAACATTTAAACCATGAATGTTTTTGTTCATCAGTGTGGAAGGCCTCTAATTTTTATCCATTGTTTATTTCTTGTTTGTTGTTTCTATTCAGATAGTCAAAAAGAAGCACATCACAGCTTATTATTTTAATGACTTAGAAGAGGCAGCTTCATCTCACTAATTTTTTATATTTCTGTGTATACATAATGTAGGTTGCCATGTATCATATCAACAGATTTTGCATGGAGGCTTATCATGAAAATAAAATTCAGCCCACCAATGATGGGATTTTCTAGGAGAAAATATGTAACCTCATGTCTATACTACTTACAGCGCTTCTTTTCCTGAGCAGATTAGTAGCAGTTCTTACCTTTTTGAGGCTTACATGACTGTAAGGTGCAAATCAGCCCCAGAGGGTAAACAGCAGGAACTGTGCGTCACATAGATCTGCTTAATGTTACTGACCACGACAGAAGCCTGCAAGCTCAGCGCTTCAAATGATGCATGTCACTAGATAATTTAAGGAGAGTTGTTATATAAGTTCAGTCACTTTCCTCACATCTATGGATAACCCCACCCCCCACCCAAACACACACACGCATACACACGCACGCACGCACATTCCTTTTCTACTTCTTCTATCATCAAATTTATTCCATGTCCCAAGTGGATGAAAGCTGCTCCTTTAGGCAAGTCATCCTTTTTGTATGTGGTGTCATTGCTCAACTGACAGCACAGACACACACACACACACACACACACACACACACACACACACACACACACACACACACACACACACACACACACACACACACACACACACACACACACACACACACTCACACACACACGCACACACACACACACACACACACACACACACACATGCACTGTATTACTCGAGGGTCACAGCTGCAGCTAGAGTTGAGCACTTCACAGCCTCTTCAAGGACTTGTAATGGTGTGTCTTACTGAGTGCAGCTGGAGAATCAGCCTCTTAGCATTTTTTCTCTGTGTACTCCTACTCCTGCACAGATATCCTTCCAAAGAGTCATCTCACATTGTTTATGCAGTAACGTGTCTACTCCCATGTTTCTGCAATTTAGATCAACATGCTGCTAACCTTCAGTATGGGTGATGACTGCCCATGTCCAATTGACATCCAGGGAGAGCTGTATGATTTCCACAACCAGCTGCAGCTCCACTGTGGTGAGATGCCGACATTTATGAGTTTTTTTCTTAGTTATGTTTGTCATGAAACATTAAATATTCTATTGAACATGGTCAATTGTAAAAATCTATTGTCCGGTGATAAAATGGTTTCAAATGGTTCAAAATATAGAAAACAAATTCAGATTGAGTATTTCAATCTCTAAACCACAGAAGCTTGGTTTCATTATATTGTCATTATATTTAAAAGAAACAGTATTTGCAGAGAACAATATTGCTTGAGCTGCCATTCTGTCAACCTCTGCTGAAGTGTTCCAGTGCTTTCTTCCACATATGCTCTGTTTCCTTTATGTATCTCTGTCCCTCTGCAGAGGAGTTACACTTCAGAGTCTCCTAGATTGCTATAACTTCCTGTTGTTTTGATGAATTGCCTAAACGTCTGCAGTACAACTGATCTTATAGCATTCTCAACCGTGTCACATTGAGCAACCTGTTGTGGCTCCTTCAACGCACAAAGCAACAAATTTTTTGCTTTAAAAATTGCACATTTTTATGTCCATTATATTAATGCACTATTCTCACAGGAAACTATATTTGACAGAGATATTGCTTCAATACACTTTGCTCTTCATCTGCAAGTTTGTCGATTTGTTTTTGCTGTGCAGGAATCCCAATGGAGGAAGACGAGGATGAGCAAGCAACGTCTATCAGAGGTCGCCTCCTAATGCTGGTGAACAAGATTAAAGGCCAATCTCTCAAAGCAGAGGAGCCCACGAAGATAGCCCAAGCTGCTCCATGTGAGGAAGTCACTGTTTTTTGATCCATCCATCCATCCATCCATCCATCCATCCATCCATCCATCCATCCATCCATCCATTTATCCATCCATATTCATGTAGATGAAATGACGGTATTCATCTCTTCGTCAGTCGCTTTTCCGCCTTGCATGTCACGTGTCTGCTGAAGCCTATCCCAGCTTGCGACAGGCCAGAGGTGGGGTACACTCTAGACTTGTCGCCAGCGCATCACGCAGCAACACTTCTTTTTTTGAATATTACTCAATAATCTTCATACAATTTTAAGTCTAAATATCCAAGGAATAAACACAGTTGAACAATTTTCAGTTTTTTTCTTTTTCTGCAATTCTTGTCTAACGAGTTTGACTTTTCCATAATAGGATACGGTCTGACACACATTCTTACTTTTTATTTTCTCCTTCAGTTTGCTTGTTTATGGTGTCTTTCAGCCCCTTTTGTACAAACTCTGTCTGTGCTCCTACCTCAAATGGAGAATGTAAAAGCTGGAGCTCTGCTATTGTATCTCCACCCACAGCCTTGTCTCGGTTGTTTGCCAGTGTCATGTGGGTTGAGTCATGGGTGACAGTCATTTCCATTTCAATTTCCATCCAATTTAGTTCTGGTGTTACAGACTCAGGTGGAGGAGAGGCTCCAGTATGAAAAGTATCTTTCATCATCTGCTCTTGGAGACGTGAGGAGAAAAGAAAGAAAACCCAGTAAATATAAAAAAATTAACCCGATTAAACATTAACATGCATTGATGTAACTTATCAAACTTGAGTGCATACACCGAAGCAAAACAATAATTTCAATAGAAGTACACTGTAATCAGAGTGTCTGTCAGGGTGACGGTCGGGAACAAATTGTACGGGATTTTCTGTCTCAAGTATCACTACTGACTTTATTGGTGTCGGGGCACACAAATCAAGTCACTGATTATCACGACAAAATGGTCCAGAATAACTTTCACTTAGTTATGTGAACATGTAATGTCGAAAATTGTGTTATTGTTATACATTTATTGATTTTTATTTATTTTCAATTTTCCTGTTCTGCAGGTAAAACAAAGCAATTGTTTGCCTTTAATTGTAGAGATTGGGATTAAATAATGTGAAGCAATGTACAGTATTTTATTACTTTTAAAAACATTTGAAATTATACGTGCAAGTGGACGAATTACACATGGCTAAATATACACTGCTGACTAAGGATTCAGTCTCTCCACTGGGAATTAATGTGACCCCAAAGTGGACCATATTGGACCAGGACAGGAGTAAAGCAGAGTGTAAACAGAGGAGTGTGTGTTGTTTCTGTTTAGTAGGCCTTTTGGTGGTGGTCTCTGCAGTTGTTGTGAAGAATGAGTACTTTATTGGTAATTCAGAGGTAGGCATTATGTGCTGGTGACATCATAGTCCATGGAGATTCCTGTCTAACCTCGTCTGTCACCCTGTCCATCACCATAGCAAACAGCTGATCCCTGATGCAGTTCCACCTCCACCTTGAACTCCTCTGTCACACCTACAGCACACCTCACCACTGTCTTACAGTCCTCATACATGTCCTGCACCGCTCTAACATACTTCTCTGCCACTCCAGACTTCCTCATACAATGCCAAAAAATGGTAGCTTGAAGATGACATGATATTGTCTGTGTTGCTGCTCCGTCCGTAACTTCTCCTCCCATCACATCATCTCACTCAGCCAGACCCTTAAGAAGCAAAATGTGCTGTTGTCTTAGACTTATTTAATGAAAATGAAGTAAAAGGAGCACAGAAGTCATTTCCTCCAATGATGATGGGTTTATCCATCAGAAGTATTTAATGCTCAGACATGATGACTGGCCTGCAAAAAATGTGTGTGAGACAGAATATGTGTGAATTCTCAAACCATAAAAAATGTCAGCTTCGATCAATCTAATGCACGACTGGTTAGATATTTTTGTTGTGTTGTAGAGAGGGAAAATGGAGGGGATGTGATTTAAAGAGGAACACAGGAAGGTGCGTGTGTGTGTGTGTGTGTGCGTGCGTGCGTGTGTGTGTGTGTGTATGTGTGTGTGTGTGTGTGTGTGTGTGTGTGTGTGTGTGTGTGTGATAGTTTGACAGAATGTAATTCAGGTGTTATGAAGCATCTGGGAAGAAATGTCACTTCACATTTTGGTGCTTCTGACACCCATGCAACTCTGCAATAGGATTGGTTACTGCTCTGCAAACTTCTCCTGGCTAAACACACACACACACACACACACACACACACACACACACACACACACACACACACACACACACACACACACACACACACACACACACACACACACACACACACACACACACACACACACACTTGCATTGATTGACAGCCTGGTGTCAATTAGTCGAACAGATCCAATCAAACATGCAGTCACAGGGTCTTAAAAACTCTATCCACTAATTGCAACAGACCTGACCATCAGTTGTGATTCAATTGGTTCAGTTTTTGAAAAGCTGTTGCTGTCTATCTTCGTGTTCAGTTTGCTCCCCGAGGAACAACTCACAAATATCTACAGCACACACACTCACCCACACACCTCACTGTTTTAACTTTGATGAAGATTTGAGACTAAACCACAAATGAGCTTTCTAAACAAACCTCTCTGTTTTACCACGGAAGCAAATTTCTGGACCATATAAGACCATTAATGACACCTCCCTCCCAGAAATCAACAGAAAAACTATCAATAACCTTTCCTGATGCTACACAAACACAAACAGATTTTATTTCCACTCCATTGAATACGCCTTTTTGTGAATGAGATGAGTTTTTGTTTCTCACTTAATGGAACAATACTTATAGAATAAATTGTAGAGACACAGCTGAGTGAAGTAGAGTCAGGTCCTGGTGGAGGTGGTGGATACATGGATGTTGTTACATTAGTTTGGCAAGACTTTTATGGAGGTGTCTGTCTTTTCTTTTTCTGTTTTGTATTCAATGTCTGATTTGATCGCTGAGCCATTTTGAGGGATGCAAAAGATACCTTTTTTTTCTGGGAGCTACCAGTCAAGTGAGGGCTCTTCAGAGAGTAGAGCAATAAAGCTTTATGCTGTGTGTGTGTGTGTGTGTGTGTGTGTGTGTGTGTGTGTGTGTGTGTGTGTGTGTGTGTGTGTGTGTGTGTGTGTGTGTGTGTGTGTGTGTTGTGTTTTATACTGAGACCTGTAATTCACTTTCACTATAAGACTATAACACACCTGTGAAGCTTTTACACTTTGAACCTGTTGTTCTGTTATATCTGTGGCCTTGAGCTCACTGCCCCCCTTGGAACTGTGTGGACTTTGGCAGAGGCAGGTTTAGATCCCCTTAATATTAGCATGCAAAATGAGATTTTTCCCTTTCCAACATTATGCTTTTACTCCAAAAAAAAATCCCAGATATGTCCCAATAGATATCACAAGAGTGCTAAGAGGTCTCTCTTTTCTATTTCCCAAATTATAGCAAAACAGTTTTGTCTTCCCCCTGTGAACTCTGAAACACAGCTTGAAGACACACCAGTTGCTCACTAGCGTTTCACCTGCACATTGCCCTCTTGGAGGTGCATTCACATTATTCACATCCTCTACCTGGATGAATTACAGATTCAGCCTGTTTTGGTGAGAAATCACATTAGGATTGCTATCGTGCTGCTCAGACAGGCTATTGTTGTTATGCTGTTTTAAGGTTCAGTTAAAACATATTTGAAATGTAAATAGTATAAAATAAGATTGTACCAGTCAAAGGGTCAACAGCTCTATTGTGTTTAACATTCTTGTGTCTACACTTATGTCATGTTGTGTCATTTGTTACGAGCTTAGAGATTGCCTTTGCTTGTTGTATTGTGTATGGTGTTATACAAATGAGTCTGCTGAAATGGTGCAATATGTTGTCTTTTATGTGCCAGAATGTCTTTAGTACAATTCTCTGCTATGTGTTTTTAGCCTTCCTCACAGTCATGACAGCAACAAAACTGTCTGCACAAACGTTTGTCCTACTTCACAGGGCTGTCCCCAAAGGTCTGACCCCAGAACCACCCCTGGTGTATGATATACTGAGTCTGATTGCAGTCTGACCATACTCTAGACATAGATGATTGGATTGGTCAAGTGGTCTCAAACAAATGTTCTATTATATTAAGTCTATCCAGTCACATACTCGAAATATAACAGGTTTCCGTTCCCATCTGACTGGTGATGGGGATAATTGTGCGTTGCTGGCGGGTACGCAGTCTATATAAAGCACTGTGTTGTGCGTCATCAGTTAGTTTCACTTCTCCACTGGGAATCAGAATGTGGTGATTAGAAGAGACAAAGTAAGACAGACGAGCTGCAAATAACAAATCTGTTACGAGAAAGACTTGAGTTTTACTGCCACATGCAGAACATGCTTCCTCCTCCTGGGGTTCTGTGGTTTCTCATTCAGTGAATCCCAGTTCTGATGCTTTTGAGTCAACTGTAAAGGCAAGTGTAATCTTAACTCTTAATTACTTGGTGTAATCAAAAGAAGATGAATTTTTTGATTGGGAGCTGAAACATTTTTAAACCCTTAACAGAAATCCAGTTGTTTTCCAAAATTATGGGTCAACTTTACTAATTTTTTCCCCCCCAGCAAATCTCAAAGAGCTGATCTCTCAAACAATGGTCAGCTGGGCTCAGGAGTGTCACATCCAGGATCCAGAGCTGGTCCGCAAGATGTTTAGCCTGCTGAGGAGGCAGTATGACAGCATTGGGGAACTGCTAAGGGCCATGAGGAAGACCTACACAATCAGTGCTGCTTCAGTCCAGGATACCATCAACCTGCTGGCTTCTCTCGGTCAGATCAGATCGCTGCTGTCTGTCCGTATGGGAAAAGAAGAAGAAAAACTCATGATTGATGGACTTGGGTAGGTTGTGGTTGTTAGGAGCTCTAACCGGGAAAAATATTTTGCCATTTTGGTAGTTAAACAATGTGCCATGTTTATGAGAGTGCTAGTTTTATGCTACAAGACACATATTTTAAATTCAATGGGGTAGTTTTGAATGATGTTTCCGTTGTGTCATTCTTCCATTTCAGAGACATCATGAACAACAAAGTGTTCTACCAACACCCTAACTTAATGAGAATACTGGGCATGCATGAGACTGTCATGGAGGTCATGGTCAATGTGCTTGGAGGAGACAAGTCCCAGGTTTATACTTTTCAAGTCTTCTGTCCTTAAACAGACATCAACAGAGTTTTGCAGAGTTTTAGAAAAGATTATAGCAGAAAGTTTCGTGTCATTGTTGCATTTACACATAGACTGTGTGTGCGACAGTCATGGTCACGGGCTGAGGATACATAGATAAAGTGGTCTCAGTAGACTAACTACTGACTACCTTCAGTAGGTAGTCTTCATCCCCAGAGTCTGGGAGTGAGGGAAGCCAGAACAGGCTCCATCTGGATGTTAATTAGGTCATTTCTGGTAACAAGTCAATAAACTCATCACACCAGAAAAGGGTATCAACTCTCCAGGACCACTTAGTGTCACATTAGTGTTGTGTTTCATGGGGTTTAATTAGTTAGCAATGCATGGCTAGTCCACAGTATATTTGTAAATGTGAGAACTGTGGGCTGAAATTATTTTAAGATCACATCTGTCTGGATTTAAAATGTAACCACAATTACCCTTTTAGTAACTGTTTGTTTCCACAGGAAATTGCTTTCCCCAAGATGGTGGCCAGCTGCTGTCGCTTCCTGTGCTACTTCTGCCGAATCAGCCGTCAGAACCAGAAAGCCATGTTCGACCACCTCAGCTACCTTCTGGAGAACAGCAGTGTGGGACTTGGTGGGCACACCTTTATGCAACACCTTTGTTCCATGAAATTCACATACTAGCCTCGCACCTCATGCCAATTCATGTGTGTAGATAAATTCTGAGAAGCTACTGACTCATCTATCATTCTGTTAGAACAGGGCAGTGCCCCGTTGTTAAAAAGCATCCTGCTGGGGTGTCTCTTCTGGATGCACACACAGACGTGCCCAGACATGCAAAAATACACACAAGCACATTTAGAAATTGCTCACCTACACACGTTTTGACAGGATACTCCAAATAAATATAAATCTCTAACAAACCTTCTACACCTTTTTTTAAATTCTTTTAAAAATATGTAAGATATAGCCTCAGGTACAGATGACGTGTTTGTATGCTGTGAATTAGAATCGACAGGTGGAGGAAACTTTCTGTTTAAAGAATCTTAGTAACTAGAAGGAGTGGACCTTGAAGTCCAAAGGCAGACTTATTGATATGTGTGTATGACACAAGTCAAAGATTGACTGAATGAGCGTATTTTGTATTTCAGCTTCACCAGCTATGAGAGGCTCCACTCCTCTTGATGTGGCTGCCTCCTCCGTGATGGATAACAATGGCCTGGCTCTTGCGTTGGAAGAACCCGACTTGGACAAGGTTGGTTCAGTCTGTATTTATTTAGTCAGTATGTTTCTGCTTGACGTAAACACATTTTCACTGAAGAACACATAATGAAGTATTTGTCATCATCTAGGTTTTATACAGCAGGGCTGGATGTGTAGTGATCTGTGTATCATAACTGTTTGTTTATTCGCTATACTTATAGGTGGTGACCTACCTAGCAGGCTGCGGCCTCCAGAGCTGTCCGATGCTCCTCGCCAAAGGTTATCCGGACATCGGCTGGAACCCCATAGAGGGGGAGCGCTACCTTTCCTTCTTGAGATTCGCTGTGTTTGTTAACGGTAGGACAGTGGTTACCATCTGGACTGTGGGCTTTCTTTTCAACACTCGCTCTGTCTTTCTCTTTCCTTAACTCTATCTAAAAGGGTAGAAAACAAAAGCAATCCTCCAATAATGTTTGGAAGTCCTTTATTCAGGCACTTTGAAAGTAGATACCAGAGGCTTACCGTGGAGATAATGTTTCTGTTAGAGTTACAGTGTGTGTACATGCTGCAAAGTAAATCTGTTCTTGGTTGTACTGTACAGTTTTATACTTGTGTCCCAGGTGAGAGTGTGGAGGAGAACTCCAGCGTTGTGGTCAAGCTGCTCATTCGTCGCCCGGAGTGTTTTGGACCTGCCCTGAGGGGAGAGGGAGGAAACGGCCTGCTGGCAGCCATGAAGGAAGCTATCAAGATCTCCGAGACACCAGCTTTGGACCTGCCGGGCTCTGTTCATGGAGTCAGCTCTGATGTGTAGGCCTTACAAAAACAGCAAAGCTTATCAAACCAATCTGAGGGCTTAACCTTGAAATTAGTTTGTTATCCTCTGTGCCTTTACATAATTTCTCTGTTTTTTGTCCTGTTTTCTGTTTCCTTCTGCACTTTCCCCGCTGTTAGATCTGCTGACGGTGATGATGAGGAGGAGGTGGTACACATGGGCAATGCCATCATGTCCTTTTACTCTGCGCTCATTGATCTGTTAGGACGTTGTGCCCCAGAGATGCATGTATGTGTTTTAAAACTGTAATTTCATGTGGTGTGTTCCTTGGACAGATTTTCTCTTGTCTCAATGGCATTTTCTCTTCTTCAGCTCATCAACAAAGGCAAAGGTGAAGCATTGCGTATTCGTGCCATCCTACGCTCTCTAGTTCCCACTGAGGACCTTGTAGGCATTATTAGCATTCCGCTAAAAATGCCCATAAGTAACAAAGGTACCGGTCTGCACCATGTTGAGCACACTAAAATACAAAGTTTGCACTTTGAGAGCGTGGCGGAAGGTTATTGATTTCATTTCACTGCTCATGCCTGTTTAATCAGCTCAGTGCTTTAATGCACACTCTCATATCTCTGAGTAAGCCTGATCATTTCAATAGCAAGCTGTCCTGCTCTTATTGATTGATCAACATAATCATGACAAGACGTGCCACTTAAGTGGCTGAGCTCTGCCTCAGGTTTTGTCAGCAAGCTAAGAATGAAGACAGCGAACTGTGCCTTCCCTCCTACTTAAAAAAGACTTTATGACCTGATATTTGTCTTGATATTTGATGGAATCAGACCAGCATAGTTTACTCTACATGACATGCCTTCCATTCCTTGTCTCACTCTCTCTTAGACGGGTCGGTGACTGAGCCAGATATGTCAGCCAGTTTCTGTCCAGATCACAAAGCCCCTATGGTGCTGTTTTTGGACAGGGTTTATGGCATAGAGGACCAGAGCTTTCTGCTTCACCTTCTGGAAGTGGGCTTCCTTCCTGACCTGCGAGCTGCTACCTCTCTGGATACGGTAGCTAAAACTGACAGTAATGAAGTACTGAATGGCCAGCCACTGTTACATGAACTTCGTCAACAATTTTCTTGTCAATAATGCTGAGCACCCTTTATAATAATGTGGAGCTCCTGGTGGAACCTTTGTTGTAGTTATTCTAATACAGATAATTAATATAATTGTTGTTTGACCTCAATTAACAATAAAAATAATGTAATTTAAGTACCTGGACAAAATCATTACAATGACAGTGTCCTCAGCCATAAAGTCAATTTATTGCATGTTCTGTTTTTGACTCAAATGAATCAGGACTTTTATTCAAAACTTTGAGCACCTCAGCTGAATCGAAGTCAACTGTTTGTGCTGCAAAGTTTTTACGAGTGTTTAAAATGTTCATGTCGATAAGACAGCAAGGGGAGCCACGATTACACCTGCAAAGTTTCTTTCATGTCTTCTCGGCCAGCAGCGTTTGTTATCTTCTCATCATTATTGAAATGAACATAAGTATCGATTCATTTTGACCGCTCCATTGAAAATGAGTTCATGAAATATAATTGCTTATTTGAAAGCAAGGGTTTTATCCTCCAAGCAGAGGCCGGGGATAATTGTCAATAAAAATTTCAACTGGAGTCACCCAGAGTCCTGAAAGTAGTGGCTTGACTCAGTATTCATTCAATATTTACAGACTTTGCATTTGATCACCTAAAACTTCATAAGCATTTCACTAAAATACTGCAGCAACAAAAATGCCGGCATATAAAACTCATTTTTTCCCCCTTTTTGAAGTGACATTTCCTCGTACTAAATGAATCAATCTGTCACGAGGTAACTTGGGGCTCTTTCTCTGTAAAGGAGGGTCTTTGTACCACGGAGACGGCCCTGGCCATGAACCGCTACATCGGCTCAGCCTTGCTACCCCTCCTCACCCGCTGTGCCCCTCTGTTTGCTGGCACTGAGCACTATGCCACCCTCATCGACTCCACTCTGCACACCATCTACCGCCTCTCTAAGGGCCGTTCGCTCACCAAGGCCCAGAGAGATGCTATAGAGGAGTGCCTACTAGCTGTCTGCAAGTAAGAAGTAAAATTCTTCAGTAGAAAGTACAAACATTTTTTAAATTTTTATTTAATTTACTTAGCTCACATTACTAGAAAAAAAAAATCAGTTAGTGCAGTTAACTTAACTTAATAGTTCTAGCCTGTCTTCCCAAAATGCCTCTCTAGATCACTGAAACAAATACGCTTATAGTCTGATGATGTTGTGATTTGGGGCTGCCCATGGCAGAAGCACTGTTATCTTTCTTACCTTATTCTGCAGGCACCTCCGTCCCTCTATGCTGCAGCAGCTCCTGCGCCGCCTCGTCTTTGATGTGCCCTTGCTGACTGATTACTGCAAGATGCCTCTGAGGGTGCCAATAATTTTGTTACAGCTTTAATATGAAATATTAAAGGATTTTCAGCTCTGTGGTGAAGCACATGATATCTATTTCCAACATTTGATTTGATGGCTCAGCTTAGATATGCTGGGCTCACCTGCTTCTCTCTCACACACAATTAGCTGATGTGCAAGAAGTGGTTAGCAGCATGAGTGGATGAAGTATTGGTTTGTGTGAATACATGCTGCTTCCCTTCATACATCTGAGAGAAAACTCAGGGTGTAATAAAGAGTGACTGCTCTAAAATGTTGGACATACTTATTGTATACTTTCAGAAACGTGTGGATTTCATTTGACTTTGTGTGGAAGATCGGATTTTCTATGAGGTTTAGTTTGCTATACCTCTTTGACCCAGTGTTGTTATGCTGTGACTTCGTGCACAGGCTGCATGCCTTTCTGTCTGCTTGTTGATTAAGTTGCACATTTATTAATCTACTTTTCTTCATGTTTATCATCCAGCTACTAACCAACCACTATGAGCAGAACTGGAAGTACTATTGTCTCCCGTCTGGCTGGGGGAGCTACGGCACAGCATCCGAAGATGAACTACTGCTCACCAAGAAAATCTTCTGGGGTGTATTTGAGTCTCTGTCACAGAGGGTAAGGGGGTTGCTCTTATGTTGCACAAGCTTTTTTTTCTTTTGTGATTTCACAGTAGTTTCATCATTACCTAAGTAATAGTCCTTAATGATCTGGTGCAAGCCCCCCAAAAAGTATTAGAAAATGTAAGACTACAGATATTCTACAAAGTGATTAGAGTAAAACAAAACTCATCTAAATCTTTAATTCTGAGTTTATGTGAGTGATCTCACTGAAGCCTGTACTTGATTCAGACGGCCAAACTCAGTTCAGCTCACTTAATGCACCCTCATGAAAGAAGGCAACGCAAAAAGCCGGCGTAAAAACATCAATATCTCGACAGCCTTCATTGATCTGAAGCCCTGAGCATGCTGGTTATCCAGCTTTTAGGATAATTCTTCATTGGATTCTCTTCTGCTTGCCCCTGCACTGATTCAGTGAAACTATGGTGGCTTTGTTTTATTTTACATCAGCTTTCTTCTAAAGCTCAATACACCTTAACTGAACAATTAAACTAACGCATTTAGTTTGTTATGTCTGTTGCTTTAAGGCAATATTAAGCACTAAGTTTTGAATTTAGTCTGCAGCTTTTCCTCTTTTATCACGCAGAAATATGACCAGGACCTATTCAAGATGGCCATGCCATGCCTCAGTGCCCTAGCCGGAGCATTGCCGCCAGACTATGTTGATGCCTCCATTAGCATCACGTTGGAGAAACTTGTTTCTGTTGATGCTCAGGGCAACTTTGACCCCAAGCCCATCAGTACTTCTAAGTAAGTTAAAGACAGATTTAAAAGAGAAATGTTGCATCTGTTTCACTTATTATATCATACCTGTACATGTATGCATTATACCTGATTTCAGGTACATGCATGTACTGTATACACACATGTTAACTGTCACATTGTTTTTCAAGTATTGCTCTTCCAGAGAAGCTAGAGCACTTTGCCAACAAATATGCAGAGCATTCCCATGAGAAATGGTCAGCAGAAAAGGTAAGAGCCAAACATGAGAGCTATTACCAATCAAACAGGTGTTCAGTACCACAGTTACTGTTCAGAACCAGTCACAGGTGTCAGAAAAAACAGTGGACACTTCTATGTCCTTGAAAAACTGTAACCCTCCCAAATCATCATGATTCTCTCCAGCCTTTTCAGAATTAAAAAATATGGTTCAATTTAATATCTTTATCTTGTTCTTTTTCTGGTACCACAGAACTATTTCTTTTGACGATCCATTCTTCTCTTATTATGAAAAGGGATACTCTGGGATTGCTGCCAGTAATTTTGAAAGTCTCCATTTTAGAAAGCCCTTGTTCTCTTTTGTGCCAACTGCTTAGCCTGCATTGTTGCATCTGTCAAAAACAATTACAAAGTGCTGAGGATGGCAGGAACTCAATGTACAATGACCCCTTAATGTGTTATGCATGCTTAATATCTTACCCAGTCTTCCAAATAGCAAATAGAATCCTTAAGTGATTCTGAAGGCAATGAGGATTGCTTTCACATTGCACATTTCTCTGTACTCATCCCTCAGGTGCTGCTGGGATGGAAATATGGAGATTGTGTTGATGAGAAGGCCAAGATTCACCCTCAGCTCAGGACATACAAAGCCCTAACAGAGAAGGTACAGGATGTAAAGATGATCAAGACTAAAAGACTGAAAGTTTGAAGCTTTTAGGCTTAGTCCCAATTTTTATTTCTGTGCTTCAGGAAAAAGATATTTACAGATGGCCAATCAGAGAGTCCCTGAAGAGCATGTTGGCGATGGGTTGGAGTATTGACAGGACCAAAGATGGAGAAAGCATGTCTCAGCTAAGGGAGACTGAGAAAATGCGAAAGATCTCTCAGGCTTCACAGGTACGGTGCAGTGATTGTGATGAAGACAAGCACTGACATCACAAATCTATTTCGTTAGCTTGGTTTATGAAACGTATTTAAAACAAAAACACAGTGTGAGTCACTGTAAATGTTTTTAACATGTTCAGGCAAACGGCTTCAATCCAATTCCGATTGACATGAGCAACGTGGTTCTGTCCAGAGAGCTGCAGGTGAGTGGCAAGTTTTTTTAAAAGTCAGATATTTTGTCAGTGTGAATTAAATATGAAAATGTGAATGAGTAATGTGAAGCTTCTAAATGAGATCTAATGTTTTATTGTATTCTTAGGGGATGGTGGAGGTGGTGGCTGAAAATTACCATAACATCTGGGCCAGGAAGAAAAAGAGTGATCTTGGAAGCAGAGGTGATTTGCTCAGTCATATGCAACACATATTCCACAGAGATATCTGAAAAACAAACAGGAAGAAACAATATATCAGAAAGCTCGACAGAAAGCTTGACTGATTGTCTTTTAGCTAACACTAGGTCGTCTGTGTTGCAAGGTGGGGGAACGCACCCTCTGTTGGTGCCCTATGACACACTGACAGCCAAGGAGAAAGCCCGCGATCGGGAGAAGGCCCAGGACCTTTTCCGCTTCCTGCAGGTCAACGGCTACAGCATCACAAGGTTCTGGATGCAACCTGTATTAGGTCAATGTCTTTCAGAACGTTATTCAAAGAGAACCTGGTGGTCTGATACAGTTGTATTGTATCGCAGAGGTTTGAAGGACTTGGAGCATGATTCATCCTCCATGGAGAAGAGGTTTGCTTACAAGTTCCTCAAGAAGCTCCTGAAGTATGTTGACTCAGCTCAGGAGTTCATCGCTCACTTGGGTATGCTAATATCACATAGACCTGAGTTGAGACACTAAACTACTTAATATTAAACTTGTTTTGTATGATTTTATTCCAGAGGCCATGGCTGCCAGTGGCAAAACAGACAGATCCCCTCATGAACAGGAAATCAAGTTTTTTGCCAAAGTAATGATGCAATAAAAGACAAACATTTTACGTGAACGGATTCATTTTTAGTTAAGTTTATGTTCAGATTATCTGATCATATCATTATTTGTGTCCTGCTTCAGGTTCTCCTTCCTCTTATTGACCAGTACTTCAAGAACCACTCGCTTTATTTCCTGTCCTCCCCCAACAAGAACCTGAGTAGCAGCGGTTATGCGTCCAACAAGGAGAAGGAGATGGTGACCAGGTACACAATGACAACAGTGTCATTTACATGAAGCATTATCGCATGAAAATAAGTCACCATTCTTTACTAAAAATCTTTAACTCATGCAACTTTCTTAATTCTTTCTGAAATAATTAATTTCGTTGTGATTGTCTGATTTCCTTGCTGTGTCTGTCCATCACACCTCCAGCCTCTTTTGTAAACTGGCAGCTCTTGTCAGACATAGGATTTCTCTCTTTGGTAAGCTGATTACGACTGAATGGCCACTGTGCATGTGTGTCAAACATATTAATTTACAGGCGCTGGTAGGCTTCTTTAGCTACCTTTGCTTAGAGCCAAGCTACTGGCTTCCAGTGTTTGTGCTAAGCTAAGCTATCATATATGGACTATAGCTTCATATATACTGTACAAGCAAGATATCAGTCGTCTTATCATGTCTTCGGTATAAAAGCTAGTGTGCAAGTATCCCTAAGAACAAGAACGTTCACCCCTTCTACTGATATAGTGATTGGTTATTTAGGTTTTCTAACTTTGATAGTTCAGTTGATAGAAAAGCTGCATTAATTTAACCCTCAGTCCTTCAACCACAGTGGATGTCCCACATGCATCAGAAATTCATAAACTAAATGTGTCTTAGTAATTAACCTGTAATTAACCTTTTCAACCAGGGACTGTAAGTTATAGCATGTACAAACTCAAGAACTGAATTCTAAAGAGAGGCTCATGAAAGGCCCTTAAACATGAATGACAGGTGTGCTTATGTCATGGTAATGGCTCTTTTACTGTCTTGTAGGGAGTGACTCTACCACCATTGTCAGCTGTCTGCATATCCTGGCACACACACTGGACACCAGGTGTGTAGAAATTAGGCATCAAGACTCGCAGGGAATTTGGCACCATTAGGATTCCACCTTGAAGGGAAAATGTTTAGTCATTCATTTTCTGTTACCGCTTAACCTCTGTAGGGTCAGGTAAGCTACAGCTGGCTGTTAAATGAGACAAGTAAATGTAAACAGTCGGAATGACTGATGGGTTAGGGTGTATAAATGGTGCTTATATATTTAATGTCTATGGTATGTAAACATGTGCTCAAAAACCACTGGACAGAAATCATTGAAATTTTTCACATTCGTTGGGTGACCTAAAAGATATGCGTTCACGTTTTTTGTTTATATATTTTTAGGTCAAGTTTATTTTCATTTAGTTGATAACATGGATGGGGCCGTCTGCCCTTGGTCAAGATTTCCTGTGAGGGAATAATTCTGTAAGAAACCAATTACATATTCCTATTGAAAGCAAGAACGGACTTGTCTAGAGAAACCTGAGCATTTTCTTTTAAAACATTTATTCCCATAATGTCTTATGGGAGGTGCTGACATTAAAAGATACAGAGTATCCTCTGGCATTTCAAATAAGCAAAACAATTTTCACACACCACATGTTGCCCAGGGCCTGTAGTGTTCTTTGTACTCTAACGTACTCTTTGTTAATGCAGCTCACACATCATAAGGCTCAATCTACAATGTATTATCATGTCTGGTCTGTAGTGAGGAGCTACAGCTGGTGCCCACAGACTCTTTCATTTCTCCTTCCTACTGGGACACAGAAGGCTTAAAAATGGGAAATTCATTTGGCAGCGTTATGAACTGTGAAATGCTGGAGATGGGCAGACTAATCATATTAATACATTGTTCTATTTCACAATGTCATACAATATGTCAGAGCTCCAACACTGGCAAGCTCACGTTGGATTTACATATACACCTTTTCATTTAATGAATCATTGATGCTTTGTGTATGGGACGTCAGGCTCATACTGATGTCTCATATTTCTTGACTAAAACCTTCACAGTCAGTAATTTCATAGTGAGGTTGTCCTGACGTGCATATGCACTGTGGTCTTTGCATGCCAAACGGTATCCTGTGGTTTAGTACACTTCTGCCCTTGGGTAGCCCCTCATTTAGCGTCAGTGATTTCTCACACCGTGTGTTACTTCAACAGGACGGTGATGAAGTCCGGCTCTGAGCTGGTGAGGGTGGGCCTCAGGACGTTTTTCGAGAACGCCGCAGAAGACCTGGAGAAAACATTTGAGAATCTGAAACTAGGGAAGTTTACTCACTCGCGGTCCCAGATGAAAGGGGTGTCGCAGAATATCAACTACACCACTGTAGCACTCCTCCCTATTTTAACCGCTTTGTTTGAACACATCACTCAGCACCACTTTGGAGTCGACCTGCTTTGTGAGTCCTGATGGCAAATTAATAATGATCAAATGTGTGTTAAAGGCTGATAAAGAGCTGGAGCAAAGTGTTAACTTTAATGTAAATACAGGGATATGATCTTTATATTATGGCATCACGGAATGCCAAAATATTAGGTCAAAATTCTACTAAGCCAGGCGCTGTACTGATGCTTGTCAGGTAGTGTCCTAACATGTTACTGTATACTCACGTGAACAGCATTGTTGGTACTCTTTGGTTAATGCAAGAAAAGCCCTCAACAGTCACTGAAAATAACTTGAAACTAACTAAACAATATTTTGTAATATTTTCTGTCTTTTCTACAGATACCAACATTTTTTCCCAGGCCTGTTTCATGAGTTTATTTATTTTAAATAATTCAGTTGAACCACACTTGCAAACCAATGTATTACTTTATTGGATAATTTTTAGTACATTTTTTGTCAGATTCAAATTATTTCCGTGAACATTGTTGCTTTTTCTTTCATTAATCGAGGGGCACCAGCAATTTTATCCACATATGTATATTTTGTAAAGTTGCATGGTAACAGTGTCTCGATGAATACGTTAGAATTTAGCTTAAAGCCCTGTGTTGCAAGATTCAGCCTGAAAGACATTGGCATTTCTTTAGACTTACTATTACGCCAATCTTTTTTTTTTCCCAGTGGAGGATGTTCAAGTGTCCTGCTACCGCATCCTGACCAGTCTCTACGCACTTGGCACTGGGAAAAACATCTATGTAGAAAGGTAAACATCCAAACTGGTTACTTGTTTTAAACCCTGTGCTATTCAATGCAGCTTTCAGCAGGTCTCATCCTCTCTCTGTCCTCCAGACAACTACCAGCTCTTGGCCAGTGTCTGGCCACTCTAGCTGGAGCAATGCCTGTAGCCTTCCTGGAGCCTCTACTCAACACATATAACCCTTTCTCTGTCTTTAATACCAGGAGCGCACGAGAACGAACCAGTGAGTCACATGTATTTGTTCAAAAATGAAAGACTTGATTAACAGAAGTAGATTGATTTAAATTATGTCAGCACTACAGTCAGTTTTCACACATTCCATAGGCAGAAACTGATGATCAGTCCCATCAGAGTTTTTTCCCCCGCGTATTCAGATAATCTGAAGTCAAACAGTAATGTTGGGCTATCTTGATAGTTAATAAAATAATTTAATTGAACTAAGTGGAGTTGAGGGAGCCACTTTTCACAAACAAAAAAAATTCTTTATGTCAATTATGTGCAAGGTTTCTGCCTGGAAGCATTACCACTGACCTCTGAACTCTTAATATTTTTCTATTTGATGTTAACTATGTGTCGAGTTAACTGAGAAATGTATGGAAATAAAACAGAGTTATCAAGCATAAAAAAGGACGTCAGACTTATGATTACCAGGAAGCACATCAGCGTGTTATTCACACAAGTGCGGAGGAATACCTCAGTAGCGGAAATCTTGGCTTAGCCTCTACATCCCCCAGGATAGAATTCATTCAGCAGAGATTTAAATATAAAGTTACATTTTGTTAATGCAGTCTTTAGGAGTTTTATATCTTCTGTAATTGTTTCTGGTAAGTCTTGAGGACTAGCACTTTCGTATGTAGAGTAGTAATGGTATTTAAATGACCTCAAATAGTGATTATAGATTGAAGTTTGATAAATAACGACAAACAATTCAGCTTATGGACAAACTGTTGGAACTGATTGTGTTCATGTGTTAAGGACTACCTGCTTCAAATAAATTCATATCTGTCAACACTTTTGCAAGCACACCTGCTGTTCTTAAAGTCTTTTTAGTTTGAAAAACACCACTACCTTTCACATCATATTTAAAACTGTAGTTTCGAAAATCCTGCGATATTTTCAGTGTTGGGAATACCGGATTCAGTTGAGGAGATGTGTCCTGGGATGCCACGGCTGGATGGCCTGATGAAGGACATCAATGACATGTCTGAGTCTGGAGCCCGGTACACAGAGATGCCTCATGTTATTGAGGTGGTGCTGCCCATGCTGTGCAACTACCTGTCCTACTGGTGGGAGAGGGGTCCTGAGAACCAGCAAGCCATTGGGGGCAGCATCTGCTGCACCACTGTCACCTCTGAGCACCTCAGCCTCATTCTTGGCAACATCCTGAAGATCCTCAACAACAACCTGGGCATAGATGAAGCTTCCTGGATGAAGCGGATTGCAGGTAGGTGTGCAGGGATAAAATCATATGATAATCCTGAGTCCACACCAGTTTTAAGTCACTTTAAGTTTCAAGTTTAATCATTGCTGAATTCATTGTATGTTTTTATTTTCAAAATTAAAGCCTAACAGCATTTCACAGGAGTCCAGTATGAAATATAAAGTAGGACTAGCAGGATTACCAATCCAGTGTCAACCTATACAGGCAGTTCAGCATACAGTAATCCCTCACGCATTCGTGCATCAACACGCGCGACTTCACCTCATCGTGGATTTTTAGTAGTCACATGATACACTACGCGCATTCTATTGGATGACGGCATCCGGAAGTGCACTACGTTCCGTGAGTCTCGGAACGCAGCGCACTTTCGTGACACACAAAAGTACTTTAAACAGTCAATAGAAGTGTGGGAAAAGGTAATACAGATAGAAGGTGGTTAAATATCTGTATGGGGAGGGTTCACGCATGTTTAAATGTATACTGTATTTTGCATGAATGCTATTAGTGCTAATGCTATCAGTTAATTAATTGCATAAATGTTAATGAGAAAGAGTAAATACTGTTAAAACCTATCATTAAATTTGAATAAAGATGATTCTACAGAAAAAAATATAGGAATGATATGATTTTCTGGTGCAGTGAAACATTTTAAATGCTTGCTGATCTGTACTGAGTGAAATTTTCTGTTTAGTGTACGTACAGCCCATCATCGGTAAGGCTCGTGCAGACCTCCTGAAGAGCCACTTCCTGCCTACGCTGGAGAAGTTGAAGAAGAAGACGGTGAAGGTGGTTGCTGAGGAAGAGCTTTTGAAGGCAGACAACAAGGGAGACACCCAGGAGGCAGAGCTACTCATTCTGGATGAGTTTGCTGTACTCTGCAGGGACTTGTACGCCTTTTACCCAATGCTTATCCGTTATGTGGACAACAACAGGTCAGCACACTGAGTAATACAGCAGATGACGCCATGCTGTATTCCAAAGGAGATGGTCCTGATGCACTTGTTTCCATTGCTGCAGGTCCAGATGGCTGAAAGAACCCGATGCTGACTCCAATGAACTCTTCAGAATGGTTGCAGAGATATTTATCCTCTGGTGCAAGTCTCATGTAAGTTCTGTCTTCTGCTTGCATGGTAATCTGGAAAAACAAACTGGCATTATGAACAAGAATGCTGACAAGTCATTACTGTCTGCGACTTTTGTCTTTTTTCAGAATTTCAAAAGAGAAGAGCAGAACTTTGTGGTCCAGAATGAAATCAACAACCTTTCCTTCTTGACTGGTGATAATAAAACCAAGATGTCTAAGGTTGGTTATGTATTTTCACAAAGGCTCCCAAATTGCTTTAGTTCCTTATTCCTGCAGCAGACTAACACACATTTAATCACGTAAAACTGCTCCGTAACCCTTCAAATCTGTGTTCAACTTTGTCTGACACACACAAAAAAAGATCCTGAAATGAGCAGGATCATGACTGACTTTGACTTATGCCTGTATGAGTGAATTTATGCATGTATGTTTCTAATGTTACTTGACAGAAACTCAAATACATTCATCTGTAGCCAAACCTTCCTTCACACCTTTAGCCCATGTCTGCGTCACAGGGGTCAGAAACTGCCTTGTTGAGCAGTTTAAAGGAAAACAAATGGTTTTCACTGGATCCATTTGAGGACCGAGTACCCTCTCATTGTTTTCCTCTACCTGTCCCTTTTTTCTGTCTCTCCCTCTCTCTGTCTCATACAGTCCTTTAAGGAAAAGGTAGAGTGATGCAGTGCATGAGCTGTTTACCTACTGTCTTATTGGCTTATGTGCTCCAGTCGCTAAGCAGAGAAGCCAATAGCTTGTGCCGCTGTCCAATATAGTCTGTAGTGTAGTTATGTTCTGTTTCTTGTCTCCTAATTATCTGTGGTCTCCATTTATCACCGTGTGTGATGCTAACGTTGTCTTCGTCATTCACTTGTGGGCGGAACATGTGTCATCTGGTCTAATGAAATCCAGCCCTTCTGTTCCCAACCATGTGATCTGTGACTGGTGTTTGCAGTAAATAGATTGTGTTATCCTGTTGTGTGTATTTCTGTGTATGTCAGTGTATATATCTATATATACATATAGTCATAAGTTTAAATTTGCTGCTTTTCCTCACTGCTAACAGAAATAACTTGCTAGTTTGACTCCTCTGTAAAGCCTCAGCAGCACAGAATCATTTTGGTTATGGATTCTGACAATAGATAACAACTTGTCTTGCCTCTGGCTTTTGTTCAGTTACACTGCTCAATTAAAATACTGTAAAGGCATCTATTTACATAGATACATTTAAATGTTGAAAAATATGTATTTGTTAGAATTTTGTACTGCCTTGTCTCAATTTGACATTACTATTTCTTTTTTTTAGTCTGGAGGACAGGACCAGGAAAGGAGGCATAAGAAAAGGCGTGGGGAGTTCTACTCCATCCAGACCTCTCTTATCGTGGCGGCTCTAAAGAAAATGCTACCGATTGGCCTCAACATGTGCACCCCGGGAGACCAGGAGCTCATCTCTCTCGCCAAGACCCGCTACCTCCTGGTGGGTCATCTGTTATGTGACTGATATGTAAGAAACTGTATTTCAGATGTTTGAATTTCACCTCCTGCTTTTGTGTAATAGAGGGACACTGATGAAGAGGTCAAAGATCACATCCGGCAAAATCTGCATCTTCGAGAAAAGGTGAGGATGATGAATACATTTTCAAGCATGCCATTGATTATAAGATTTAAAAGACTGCATGAATTGTATTCCATTTCTTTTATTTTTAACATGGTCCCAGTCAGAGGACCCTGCAGTGAGGTGGCAGCTAAACCTCTACAAAGACATAGCGATGAGAAGCGAGGGGCCTCCAGATCCTGAGAGGGTGGTCGACCGTATCCAGAGGATCTCTGCTGCTGTTTTCAACCTGGAGCAGGTCACTCAAACTTTAGGACGCATCCAATCACAGGAAGAGCTGCAAACTACTCTTGGCGTGCTTATATCATTGCCAAACATCAAATATTGTCTCTAGTGATGAACAGTCTTCTAATTTGTGGGTGATTCAGAACTTATTCGGTTCTGCACCATGCACTCAAAAAAATAATACTGCATGTTACTTAATTCAATCAGTGAAACATTTTTACACTTACAAATATTGAGTAGATATGAAAGCTCTCAAATCTGTTTAAACAAAACCTGAGTCATGAATAAAATCTAAGTAATATTTCCTAGTACATCTGAACTAATTGATTTGGTTCAATTACCTATAAAAATTGAGTAAATGTAACTGAATTTTGGGGGTCGCAAGCCAAAATGCAGTGGGATGGCACCTGCCTCAGCAGTGGGTGGGAGGTGAGCTGACACCTCCCACCGTCAGCTCACACTCCGAGGGATATCCTGGCAGGAGTGGGATTTGAACCACCGATGGCTGGGTGATCTGTCTTCAAGACATCTGCTCTACCACTGAGCCACTGCCAGCGTGAGTGACCAGCGCCCCAAAATCTTAAAGAGGCGGAATCAGTTCCCTTCTGTTTACTTGATGTTTTGAAGTTGTTAGTTACGTCTCCAATACAATTGAGTTGACTTGTTTAATAATTGTACTTATTAAAACTAACTGATATTTGTTAATATATTCGCAAAAAGGTTGGTGAAACATACACTTATTATTACAAATATTTAAACCATGTAATCTGTGAGTCAAATAATACTTTATTTTAATTAAGTAAACTTAATTTACATGTGTCTATTTCACACAAATATTCCTGTTGAAGTTTTACTAATTAATTTTGATGTAGTCAAATCAAATACTCATCATGATGATATTCAGAATTTTTATTGAGCATGCATAACTATATATTACTGTCACATTTACTAGGTCCTTGAATCATTTTTTAGAGTGTGTGTGCCTTTTACTTTTTATGAGTAACAAAAACAAATCTAGTTTCACTGGTCCACTTCACTAATTCTGACTCACTCTTCAAATGCACTCCTTCCACATTTGCAGTTTTTTTGGTGAAGGTTGAGTCACTGATTTACACATAATTACTAGCACTTCAGAAAATCCTAATAAAATATCAGGTTAACATATTCATTTTTATTTTGCCTAGGTTTAGGCACCTGGTAGAAAATGTCTTGATAAATGATCTAGACTTATTCCTGACTTTTTCTGCTCCCATCAGGTGGAGCAGCCACTGAGATCCAAGAAATGTGTGTGGCAGAAGCTGCTTTCCAAACAGAGGAAAAGAGCGGTCGTTGCCTGTTTCCGCATGGCTCCACTTTATAATTTGCCCAGGTATGACTGAGTACACCCGCAGCCCCTCTGTCAATCAATACAGCCATGTAACCATGAATCCGAGATGACGCTGAACATTCACCTGCAGCGCCAGCAGCAAATGGAAAGCTGTGTGGCAAGTGTTGAAATACCGGCTCTATGTTTACTGGCCCAGTAGCCCAATACACTGTTTTTCTCATAACTGTCTTTTCTCCTTTTCTTTGTTGTGACCCTGCATTAATGCTTCCCTCCCTGCATTTGTAGGACAAATGTCTGGCCTGCAGCTGTTATCAACAAGTAGAAATAAAGGGACCAAATAGCAATTTCATGCCCTGCTGCTCTGTAACTCAATCACAGGAAGTCAGGCAGAGGGCTACAGTTGGGAGGAAAACAATTATGAGGCCCAACCTGGATGTGGCCATCTTCAGTGTGTGCTCAGACGATGCTGCCCGCCTGCCCGCCAGCATGACTAATTTATTAAGTCTTGTTCACAGTGAACAGTGACACAGTGCAGCTGATAATTCTTTATTTAGACAGTATTGTTGATTGCTTTTGTTTGTAGTTATAGGTTTGTGTTTGTCGGGGAAGGATATGTCACCACTTTTTCCTGAGTTGCACACATTCAGATGTCGTCTTTTGTCTTCTCTCCACTGTATCACACTCTTGTACCTCATCCCCTCAGGTACAAAACTAATAATTACTTCCTGAATGCCTACCAAATTATTTGGCTGGAGATAATGCTCGAGAAGTCAGACTATGCCTGTCTGCTCTCCATGCTGACGGTAACGTAGTGGAGACTTAATGATGCTACTGTATGACTTTCGATACTGAACCCCCCCCCCCTCCTTACAGTTTATGCTATGTTCAACTTGCATTCAGATCTTTGCATTGTTTTTCTTTCCCACTGGTCAGTTTTCTAGAATAGATGAATGCTACAGCTAGCAGCAAACTGGATCTAGAGTGCTTTGTTGGAATAGTTTGGCTTTTGTTGAGACTTTGATTCATCCTGTTATTCTAAATGTGAACCCTGAGCAACAGGCATTTATCTGAACAGTTCATCATGGCTATCATCCAGTAAATCAAAAGTCCTCCTCGCAAAAAAATGCCTTTATTTTATCTGTCCTCAAAGGAAAGGCAAGGTGAGTTCACCTGGTTCCAGTCTTTATGTTTAGCTAAGCTGATGGTCTACTGAATGTGGCTTTCAACGTAAAAGTATAACTCCTATCAGAATATCACAAGCTACATATTGCCTATTGAAGTTCAGTAATTAGCCAATTAATCAACTCTAGAATTTCTGTCTAATTTTAAGACTTTTCAACAACATTTGAAAAATTACAGCTAGATCCAGTTTCTGACAGAGAGCATGTGCATTACCACATGTATGTGCAGCGTACCAGTTCCCTCTCAGGTGATCAATTTGAAGTACCAGCGCCTTAGACTAATCAATATTAACTTCCTGCATAAAGAGGACTCCCCACCTCCTTTGCTCTGCTCCTATCTAACCCAGGCTAATCTCCTCTCACCCTCCGTAGGCATCGCTCTATTAACCTCTTCCTTCTGGCTTATCAGAGAATATGGATAGAAACAGAGGCATACTCATTTGAGGAGAAGCTAGTGCAGGATCTTGCAGTAAGTACTTGTGTCATCCCCTGGTGCCCTGTTGTTGGTACCTTTGTGCTGAATTTGCCCCTGTAGCACCACCTTTCTTTACTTTCTGTCTCAGAAGCACCCCCCCCACGTATGACTGGCTCACACTGTGTCATCTTGTTTTTCACCGTGAGGCCTGTTTATGGCAAGCATGACATCATTGATGATGTCAGAGCCAGCTGACATATTTTAACTTCAGTGTCCAACATTGCTAAGAGGGCATCCTGCCATAACACTTCAATATATCAGTGACATTTATGAAAGTTGGGGAGTTTAAACCATCATAAAACAACATAATCATTCATCATGTTTGTAGAGAAAGCATTAAAGATGTTTTTTGCACTTTGTAGTCAAAAACACATTTTAATGCTTATTATGCATAGCTTAAAGAAAATGCTCAAAGACACATGAAATCATGTTTAATGAATTATTTTTTCTTACTGGGAGACAATCATGAAAGCGTAAGAGCTACAGAAACCCTACTGCGTTAATGAGTTTGTTTTTCTTTTTTTCAATAATGAAAGGAAGATATGATTTGAATTCATATGACTTTGTTCTTTTAGATTTCTTCATATCAGAGAAACCCACAGATAGTTGGCTGCTGTCAACTTCCTAGGAAGTGAAAGTTTGAATTACACTTTGAAAGTGTTAACATGGAGAGCTATGCTTAACGTCCATCTTTTAACATTGCATTGTGTGTTTGCTGTGTGTGTGTGTGTGTGTGCGTGTGTGTTTGTGTGTGTGTGTGTGTGTGTGTGTGTGCGTGTGTGTGTGTGCCAGAATGCCTGTGTACGTGCTTGTCATTGTGCCCATGCTTGTAATTGTTTGCACGTGTTTTTCCCACTTTTTCTGCTTCTCTTAAGGTAAGAAGAGAAGTGTAAAGCTCTTTCAGTTGTGCTGCTGTTCAGATTTGTAGCTGATTTTTGGAAGATTTTAATGAGTTCTAGGATTTAATTGCATGTGTTTGTCCAGAAAACACAGCCCAAAGTAGAGGAGGAGGAAGAGGAAGATGTCAGAAAGCAACCAGACCCACTTCACCAGCTCGTTCTGCATTTCAGCCACAATGCTCTCACTGAGTGCAGGTATTTAGATCTTCTCACACAGACACCTTCGCGCTCTGTGCTACATATAAAGTTTGACCATCGTCGCAATAATCAAAATCCTCTTATTTTGTTCAAGGGTAGAGACAAAGAAATCTACTGTATTCCTTTTACACAAATCTACTGTAGTTTTGCTGCTTTTTTTTTTTTTTTACAGTGACTTTAAATATAACCACTAAAACTTGCTTATCTTTCTTTAAATGATGAAATGTGATTATGGCTACACAAGTTTAAAGCTAATTATTTACTTTCTTCTTTTGTTAGTTCATTGGATGAGGATCCTTTGTATATTGCTTATGCTGATATGATGGCAAAGGTACTTTATTTCCTCTAAGATTATTCTCAGATGTCTGCTGTTCAGCTGGACTTCACAGCGTTGACAGTTTGCTCTCTCTTTCAGAGTTGTGCTGAAGGAGAAGAAGAGGAAGAGGAGGAAGAGAAGGAAAAAACATTTGAGGTGCAACTGAGCAACTGGTTGTGCAGGATGACTGCTCTGTGTGCTACTGAATTATTCTGAAGAAATGTGTGTCTCTCTATATTATCATTTCTTGCAGGAAAAGGAAATGGAGAAGCAGAAGATGCTGTACCAGCAAGCCAGACTGCATGACAGAGGAGCTGCAGAGATGGTGCTTCAGATGATCAGTGCAAGCAAAGGTAGGAAAGCACAAATTCACCGCCAGCATTTTAAAGTTCCGGCCGTGGTTTGGTCACTGAATTATAAAAATATTTTGGTGATCAGGTCGACTTGGTGCAATGGTGACATTCACGCTCAAACTAGGCATCTCTATTCTCAATGGAGGAAACATTCTGGTCCAGCAGGTATGCATCAGCCAGCATGCAGAAACTGTAAAGTCATGGCACCAGCCTACCATTTATTGCGCTTTTATGTTGATACAGAAAATGCTGGACTACCTAAAGGAAAAGAGAGACATTGGATTTTTCAAAAGTTTGTCCGGACTAATGATGTCCTGCAGGTAATGACTCTGTTGGTATCTAAACTAAACACACATCTAACCTAAATTCAGTTTTATTTCATAGCTACTGTTTAAATCATCCACAGTTTACTAGTCACAAGTAAACAACTGTGAAATCAGTGGTGCATTGTCGAACACTCTTAGTGTTAATAAGGTAGTTATGATATTGCCAAAGATTTTTGACTGTTGTTTTTTCATGAGCATCCCAATTTGGAAATGAAAATGTGATAATAGAAAATGAATCTATCACATGTCCAGCCTTGTTTGTTTATTTCTTACAGTGTTCTCGACCTGAATGCTTTTGAAAGGCAAAATAAAGCTGAAGGTCTGGGGATGGTTACCGAAGAAGGATCAAGTAAGTGAGGATAATGAAAATGGTAAAATCCCCTTTAGCTCCCTCTTATGCTCATATATCGACCAATGCACACTATGCAAATGTTGCCATAAAATAATTTCCTGTTTGGATCATTGTACAAAAAATAAACAAAAAATATAACGTATTGACAAAGGTTAAATACTACATGTTTATTACTCTAAGTGCTACAGTCTGCATTGCTGCTGAATGTTGATCTGCTACAGATCAACAGGCAAATTGAAACTGGTTGTGGAATTGTTTTCATTCGTGCAGCAAACAAATTTTTCCTTCTTCAGTGTTACAAGTTTCAGAAACCGCAGCACAAGCCATTAGCATCTGCTCTTTAGTTTGTCGTTGTACAAGCTCATCTCCATAAGTGTGTCTGGTCTACTTCATACCACGTGTCAAGATCATGCAGGTGAACCTGTTCTACTGTATGTCTAAGTCCTGTCTCGGCCTTGTCTGCCACTTAAATACACTCACAATTCACAACTACAGTACATCTTTTTTTATCAGAGGTCTCTATTTGAAGGACGGGTAGCATACAGTACCTAAATATATTTTTGTCATGCATATTCCAGCTCATTTACACCTCATAAGCTCAGGCATAAGTGATGGTAACTGTTAGTCTGGTACAGAATATAGTTTAAGACTTTGTTTAATCATAATTGTATGTCAATGTCGCAAATCAGTGTGAGTATATAAGCTATTTCTATCCTTCTCTCCTGTTCCTAATTCTTCTGATTGAATATCAATGTCTTCTCCTTTGCTTATGTCTGGTTTTGTTTTGTTTGTTTGTTTGTTTTCCTCTGATCATGTTTTTTATCTCATCAGTCGCAGTCAACGTGAGTGAGCAGGGTAAATACATGGTTTAGATTCTACTCATTCTATGCAATGCTGACAGCTTGATTGCTCTTGTCCAACTTGTTCCTTCCTCTCCCCATTCCCTTCAAGTCTTTCTGTCCCCCTTTCCCTTCCTCCCTTGTCCTGAATGCATCACCACCATCTTCTGTTGTATCTTGGACTGAAGGAAAGCATGCATGTTCCTGCAACATTTGGACAGATTGCTCAGTCCAGATGCCCCAAACTGACTCAAATCTTCTCACCTTTCTTCTTCCGCGTCCTTTATGAGGAGACAATGCTTGCCATTTTTGTGGGATTTTTATGTCATTTAATTTCACAGTACTAACCAGGGTGTGATTTAAAAAAAATCTCCCAAAGCTTTGATTGTACAACAAAGCTTTGCTGGTGTGAAAGAAAAATTAAGCACATTTTTTTTCCTATAAAATTTGTGAAATTATATCTTGTGTTCCAACTCAAAATATAGAAAACATAACAACTACACAGCTTTATAAGGCATAGAAAGCTATGCAGGACCTGATACCTTTGCTGACATTAAAATAAATGGTCTCTGACCTTCTAACCATCAGGAGGGGCAGTTAATCTAATTTCCTGTCCTCAGGTTCAAAGGTACTACAGGATGATGAGTTCACAAAGGATCTCTTTAGGTTTCTGCAGCTCCTCTGTGAGGGCCACAACAATGGTAAGTGGGCAAGTATTTGTAACGAAAGTGTTTAAAAGTTGGCCGAGTTGTGTAAATGTTTTCACTACGGCTTGTTGTTTGATCTTATTCCAACATTTGCTGTAGATTTTCAGAACTTCCTGAGGACTCAGACAGGAAACACAACTACAGTCAACATCATCATTAGCACAGTGGACTACCTGCTGAGACTTCAGGTATGATGTTATTACAAACCTATCTACTACAATTTTACATTCACTTACAGTACTCAAATGCCATAAAACACTTTTACGTTTGATTCTTACTTCATTTAGGAATCCATCAGTGATTTCTATTGGTACTACTCTGGTAAAGACATCATAGATGAGGCAGGTCAAAGGAACTTCTCTAGAGCACTGGCAGTGGCCAAGCAGGTCTTCAATTCTTTAACTGAGTATATACAGGTACCACCACTACACACCACAGCACAACAAGACTAATTACCATTCTGATCATTAAAGGCGGTTGTTGATTCTTTATTATTTCCAGGGTCCCTGTGTTGGAAACCAGCAGAGTCTGGCACATAGCAGGCTGTGGGATGCAGTAGTTGGATTCTTGCATGTTTTTGCCAACATGCAGATGAAGTTATCTCAGGTATGCTAAAGAGAAAACATGTTACATAAATAAACTTCTGAGGCACTTTTTCCCAATTTTTTTCTTTATTTCCCTATATTTTTTACTGCACTTCATCTGCTTCACTGTTATTTGATACTTTGTGGATTTATGATTACCGGTACACGTGACAAATGATCATCTTTCATAAGTTGACACAGGGTTGTCGAATCAAGATAAAATTTGAATAAAAATATCTCCACTGGGTCTGGTCTTATCTATTGGCAACAGAGGAATTCTCAAGTTGTGAAGACACACCAACATAAACTGTTTTATGATATGAGTCTACTTTGTTTCCCACGCCAAAGTGCCTTCTTGTGTATTTGTAGTCGGCTAAAACCTCTTTCGGGTCTCTAGGTGTGTGTTGCCACTAGAGGTCCCTCCAGGCTGAAGGATAACCTCAGGCTACAGCAGAACAATTACAGATTGTATATCACTCTGCTGTGCTGTGTGATGCATTACTCCATCAATGACATTTCCTCCTTGCCCAATAATCCAAGAAATACAACCACCTCCATATATCTCCTGGTCATCAGGAAAAGGCTCGGTCTGACAATAGACGCTGGAATTAAGGGCACAGATGGAGGGGTTTGAATTTAGCGCATCAATGTATGCCACAGATTTATGGCATTCGGAAAATGGGCTCCATAGAGAGCTTAAATGAGTCAGACTGACCTAGCCATCTGCTTCAGGACACTCAAATAACATTAACCCTGGTGCTGATGGATGGATGTTACCTGGAAGGCCCTCTTCTGCCACTGCAGGGCTATTGTGGGTCCTCACAATCAAACGCAGCCTTGATCTTTCAGGGAAATTAGACGGGGTGGCTGAACCCTTACAGGGCGGCGATCAGTCAGTCTGTGTGATATAGAGCAGCGTGACTCACAAGGTTTCCCTTGTTTTGTCTTTTCCTAACAGGACTCCAGTCAGATTGAATTATTGAAGGAGCTGCTGGATCTGCAGAAGGACATGATTGTCATGATGCTCTCTCTTCTTGAAGGTTTGCATGATGACTCGCTGACTCCACACTAGTTTTGTCGATACAATTAGTTTACAAGGACATTGTCTCTTACAGGACTTTCATTAAATAGATAAATTGGTTTGGAGCATAATTAAATATTTTCCAAACAGCTTTGCTTAATCTGTTTGTATTTATTTTGTGCTCTGGCAAACTTTGCTCAGGACATTTCTCTGTTACATTGCAGGTAATGTTGTCAATGGTACTATTGGCAAACAGATGGTGGACACCTTAGTGGAATCTTCTAGCAACGTGGAAATGATCCTAAAATTCTTTGACATGTTCCTGAAGTTAAAGGATCTGACTACTTCAGACAGCTTTAAGGAGTATGACCCTGAGAGTAAAGGGGTGATCTCAAAGAAAGATTTCCAGAAATCCATGGAGAACCAGAAGCAATATTCCCAATCTGAGATTGAGTTTCTACTCTCCTGTGCTGAGGCGGATGAGAACGACATGTTCAACTATGAGCAGTTCGTAGAGAGATTTCATGAACCTGCAAAGGATATCGGCTTTAATGTGGCCGTGTTGCTGACCAATTTGTCTGAGCATATGCCTCACGATGTTCGTCTGTCAACGTTCCTCAACCTGGCTGAGAGTGTCCTCAGCTATTTCGAGCCTTATTTGGGTCGTATTGAGATCATGGGAGGTGCAAAGCGCATTGAAAGAGTCTACTTTGAGATCAGTGAGTCGAGTCGCACCCAGTGGGAAAAGCCTCAGGTGAAAGAGTCAAAGCGCCAGTTTATCTTTGATGTGGTCAATGAAGGTGGGGAGAGTGAGAAGATGGAACTATTTGTCAACTTCTGCGAGGACACCATCTTTGAGATGCAGCTCGCTTCTCAGATTTCAGAGCCGGACCCAGTAGAACGTCCAGAGGAGAATGAGGACGACAACCAGAGCGTGCAGGAAAACCAGGAAGAGGAAGAGGAGGAAAGCATGATGTTGGAATCCTCCTCAGCTTTCACAGTCGCATGCATTTCCATGAAGAAAAGTCTCTGTCACTTTCGCCAGCTGCTCACGTTCAAGAGCATGAGGCGACAGTACAGAAGGTTCAGGAAGATGAGTGTGAGAGAGATGGTGCGTGGCTTCTTCTCTTTCTTCTGGATGATCATCACAGGTCTCTTACACTTTGTCTACAGCCTAGTTTGGGGTTTTTTCCACATCTTGTGGACCACTATGTTTGGCGGTGGCCTCGTTGAAGGGGCCAAAAATATAAAGGTGACAGACATTTTGGGTAACATGCCAGACCCCACCCAGTTTGGCATCCACGGAGATGTACTAGAGATGGAGAAGATGGAAGCGAATGAGGCGTCTGCTTTGGCAGAGATTGGTCAGCTGGCTCAAGGAGAGGCAGCAGAAGCAGACCTGATGGCTGAGCTGCTGAACATTCAGCCCAAGAAGGAGGGAAAGCACGGCACCGAACCGGGATTGGGGGATGTGTCAGAGGTCGTGGTTGGAGATGCTCCATCGATTGCCAGTGCTGTCAAGCAGAAGAAGGCACAGGTTAGTATTCCAGGTTAAATCCAGGTGAATAAAGCTGCTTCAGTCTACCTGTCTTCCTATGATTTTCCTTCAAAGAATATTTTTTTGATGGTCAAAATATTTTTTATCGTAGATGGCTGCAAAGAAGAAGGTGTCAAATGGAGACTACAAGTCTGATTCAGAGAAAGGAGAGTAAGTGTCCTCAATTCACTCTTCATTCATTCATTCATTCATTCATTCATTCATTCATTCATTCTGTCTGTCTGTCTGAGTGGAATTGCTATCAAAGTAATTCTTGATATTTTAACCACCACCGTAGATACCGTATGTTTGTTGATCTGTTTATTATTTGATTGTTAGCTGTGTTATGCAGAAACTAGAGTTCTTGGCAGATTTTCATGAAACATGGTTGAAGATTTGGGAATTTATCAATGAATGACGCATTGAATTTTGCAGGGGGGGATCCAGAATTTTTTTTTAAAACTTGTTAGGTTAATTTTAATCATTTGAATTTGAATTAAGGTGCAATTTCATTATAAGGTGAGTACGGATCCTCCTGTTCACATTGCTGGATGTGTCACAGTGTGTTTGATGTTTGTCTAAGTAAAGCATAGTTCACAGAAAGGCTTTAATGATGTAAAATGTCAGATATTTAACAGGATTGAAGTTAGCTTTGGAAAAAAAAAGCTATTAATTTTTTTTAATTTTTTTATTGCAGTTCAGAATATGGTGAGAAGAAGGATCATGACAAGACCAAAGATGAACCCCCTCCAGAGACTTTAGTGGAGGAGAAGAAAGTCCTGAAGAAGAGGCTTGGCCAGAAGAAAGAACCACCAGAGGCCTTCATGGCCAGCTTCTTTGCTGGCTTGGAAATCTACCAGACCAAGATGCTGGTTAGATATCAATAATATCAATAATATCAGAACTCTTTTACTAAGATACATGAACAGACTTCAAATCGACTTCTTGTACTTCAACATTTTTTATGTGAATGACTGTTTTCACAGAATTATCTGGCAAGAAACTTCTACAACCTCCGCTTCCTGGCACTGTTTGTCGCTTTTGCCATCAACTTTATTCTTCTCTTCTACAAGGTAAGCTTGAAATTAAGTCAAAGGTATGTATGACATATATGCAGAATGACAGTTGTTGTTATTGCTTTCATTAAGTACCTTCAATGTCTTTGTCTTTAAGGTGACAGGTGATTACTCAGATGATGAAGACCCCTGGAATGGTCGAGGTAGATCTGGGGAGGAGGATGAGGAGGGTGCCCTGGAGTATTTCATCCTGCAGGAGAGCACGGGTTACATGGCGCCGACACTCCGATGTCTCGCTATACTGCACACGATCATCTCTTTCCTGTGTGTGGTGGGATACTACTACCTGAAGGTACAGCGTCTCAGCAGAAAAGAAATCCTCGGAAGTTTGATTTGTATAAACTTTGTAGCTTTGGCGGTAAAAAGTTGTTCTGATGAAAGCCTCTAATTATTTGGATAAATAATTTTAGTATTTCTGTTCACAGTAACAAAAGAACAAAAATGTGTTGTATTTTAAAATTTTAAGACCATGTACAATAAATCCAACTAAATTTTGTGGCCAGGGCTTAAACTTATTACATGACTTAGAATTATACCAACATCTGTACAGCTGACATTGTATTGGAAGAACAAATAAAAAGTGTGTGAAATGTCTTTGCTTTATTAATAATTCTCTTTATGCCCAAGGTGCCCCTGGTTGTGTTCAAGCGTGAGAAGGAGATAGCAAGGAAGTTGGAGTTTGCCGGCCTGTACATCACGGAGCAGCCATCGGATGAAGACATCAAGGGGCAGTGGGACCG
Source organism: Antennarius striatus (assembly GCF_040054535.1). Lineage (NCBI taxonomy): Eukaryota > Metazoa > Chordata > Actinopteri > Lophiiformes > Antennariidae > Antennarius > Antennarius striatus. The sequence continues at coordinate 9,549,188 of NC_090792.1, forward strand.
ACTGGTCATCAATACCCCGTCAGTCAGTTACTGTACACTTTATCAACTCTCAATGTTTGAGTTAAGAAAAAAAAGTTGAATGCTGTTGTTTTTTTTTTCTGTTTCTTACAAGTTCCTTCCCAAACAACTACTGGGATAAATTTGTCAAACGCAAAGTAAGTGGCTTATGCAATTTTCATGTAACTGCTGTTCTGTTCACACTCTAGTGCTGTTTATAGTCTCGGCTACAGCATCATTCCCCGTTAATGTTTTGCTGTTTGTAGGTCATCAAAAAGTATGGAGATCTGTATGGTGCCGAGAGGATAGCAGAACTACTGGGGCTCGATAAAAGCGCACTGGATTTCAACCCCACAGAAGAAACTGTTGCCAAGGAGGCTTCGCTGGTGTCATGGTGAGCGACTAGAGGGATGAAGAGCAGACAGACGAGAGCTTCTTTGAAGCATCAGTCTCACATCAACTTCTCTGTTACTCCAGGTTGAGCTCAATCGATACGAAATACCAAGTCTGGAAACTGGGGGTGGTGTTCACAGACAATGTAAGTTCCAGTATGGTCTGCATTCTGGTTTTATAGGCTGATGAGTGAATTATTTGATTAATGGATGAACGGAGGCATTGACAGTTTCATTTTGTGTCTTTGTCAGTCATTCCTTTATCTGGTGTGGTACACCACCATGTCCATCCTGGGACACTATAACAATTTCTTCTTCGCTGCTCATCTACTGGACATCGCCATGGGGTTCAAAACCCTTCGCACCATCCTGTCCTCCGTCACACATAACGGCAAACAGGTGAGGATGAGGAAGATGCAGGACTTCTTCCAGGCAGCAGGGGTCACTGCAGAATTAGTGGCAGTGATTGGGATTGTGACTACAGCCTGATTATTCCCTGATGTGGAAAAACACATGCCAGTTTTAGCACAGTTTCCATGCTCCTGTCCTACAGTCTATTAACAACATACGCAACAGATGCAACAGCAGTTTGGGTTTACATAGAAAAATAAAAGATTAATATGATCTGTGATCTATTGATTGATTTCAATCAGGTTGTTTGATTAATAGTAATTAAACTAATATTAAAGTTTTTGAAAAACCTGAAGCTTCTTTTATAATTTTTAACCTCCAGGTTAAAGCCAGAATCTAAATTAAATCACACAGTACTTACCTGATGACTAATCTCACTCTCCTTGCGACTCTAACTCCGACACAGACAGAACTGTTAATCCGTTCTTCCCATACATTTCTAGCTTGTGTTGCTCTCTGTCAAAGATGTTACAGTAGATAATGAAATTTACAGTTGCACAATATTTCCTGGTTGCACTAGAAGATGCCACTTGCCAAATAATGTATGTGTTGTATCAGGACTGAGATATTATTATTATTATTGTATAGTTGGAAGTGAAATGCAATGGATTTAAGTGAAGCGAGCGTAGCTTCATGGTGGGAATTTAGATGGAACCGGTCTCCTTTGACATTTAAGTTCAAATGGCTCAATTGCCTTCATTTCTGTTCCAACTCCCATGGATCATCGTGTTGGCTGGCCAAAGGGCCAAATCGGAATTTAATGTCACTTCAATCTTGAAAGGTTGAAATGGCAAGGCCTCAAGGAATTGCCAATAGTTCCTACATTCCTCTGCCTGTGGCCTGATCAATCACACACCTAGTTTTTTGGGTTTACAAGTAAATCTGTGAAGTAGCTTTGTCTGGATGTTTCAATGAGTTTTTACTTTGGGGGAAACACACCTGTATGATTTGTTACTAATCACAAGTATTTCCTACTCATTAGAATTTTTCCCTTCTCACCATCACCATCCCATTGTGCTCCTCCTGAGGTGCCAGCTTTTTTTAATAGGAAACAAATGGGTGCAGGGTGGCACGGTGGCGCAGTGGTTAGCGCTGCCGCCTCACAACACAGCGGACCCGGGTTTGAGTCCCACTCTGTGCGGAGTTCGCATGCTCTCCCCGTGTCTACGTGGGTTCTCTCCGGGTTCTCCGGCTTCCTCCCACCTCCAAAAGCATGCGCTTCAGGTTGATTGGCCGTTCCAAATTGCCCGTAGGAATGAGTGTGTGTGTGCACGGTTGTCTGTCTTTAAGTGTGACTCCGCAGTGCACTGGCATCGTGCCCGGAGTGTCCCCCGCCTCACGCCCTATGCCGCCGAGATTGGCTCCGGCTCCCAGTGACCCGCTGCGGCGGATGTAGCGGTGGTAATCTGAAGAAGACAAATGGGAGCTGGCGGGTGTGCCCCAGCTGTGTGGAGTGTGTTTCCACCACAAACATGCAGGTAGCCAGAAAGTTTGTTAAGACGTTTAACTGACTGGCAGTGATCCTCCTCAGCTGGTGCTGACAGTGGGTCTGCTGGCAGTGGTGGTCTACCTCTACACTGTGGTGGCCTTCAACTTCTTCAGAAAGTTCTACAACAAGAGTGCGGATGACGATGAGCCGGATATGAAGTGTGATGACATGATGACTGTAAGTATCACTGGTGTGAGCGTAATGATGAACACACACACACATGAAGGAGGTTTGCCCTCACCCTCCTGTGTATTTCAGTGCTACCTGTTCCACATGTATGTCGGGGTGCGAGCGGGTGGGGGCATCGGGGATGAGATCGAGGACCCTGCCGGTGACCCCTATGAACTCTACCGTATCCTATTTGACATCACCTTCTTTTTCTTCGTCATTGTCATCCTCCTGGCCATCATCCAGGGTAATCCTTTACAGTTCCTTCCGTTAATAATAGTGTATTTTACTGAATGTGTCTCATTTCTTGTCTCAGCAACACTCTAAATGTCATCGCTAGCTTTATAATACTCGCCTTGGAAGTAGAAAACTCATATTACACACTGGGTTCAGTATTTTTAGTAAGTGGGGGTTGTAAGCTGTGCTGGTTTTGATTACACAGATACGGTATACATGATATTGTGGTTACAGGTTTGATCATTGATGCATTTGGAGAGCTGAGAGACCAACAAGAACAAGTCAAAGAGGACATGGAGGTGAGACTGGATTAATCCTCCCAGAAAGACACCAATTTACAGGGAGATGGGGACCTCAGGAGAGTCCTAAGATGCCATGGGGGTTTCATCCTATTCAGAATCAGAAATAATGTGTTTTAGTGACCTTAGTTATTGCATGATGTCGAAAGGGCAGAATCAAAGCTCATCTTCATCTCTCTACCCAGTTTACAGGAAGTACTACTCATGAATAAAACCACTGTAAAATAAATAAAGGCAACAAAGGGGGTTTATATCCAACTTAATCCCTTAACTTTAGCGTGTTTCAAAAATCGCAGTTCCTTTCCCTTCCTTTCAAGGAATCTTCTGTCAAACACTTGGCCTAATTTTGTATTTTTATCTGTCTATCTCTATTTTAAAGCAAAAGGCTGGAAGGTTGTCATCCATATAAACAGTCATATGCTGTCTCCATTCCTCACAGATTATAATGAGATGGAAATACATGTTTAGTTCAAAAGATGTGAATGAATTAAGTGTAACTTTGGAGAAAGACTGGAAAATATGTCAACTAGGACTCCAAAGAGGAAATCACAATGTTCTTGTTGCTGCTTTCACTTACAGATAAGCTTGAAAACATGAAGATGTGTATTTTCTATAATCCAAATTGTCTCTTAATTAGTAGCGCTAATAACTGCATGAAACAAGTCACATGACGGTCAACAAGAGGGAGTAGTGTTTTCACAGTCTTTAAATGTTTTCTTTTCAGACCAAATGTTTCATCTGTGGGATCGGCAATGACTACTTTGACACAACACCTCATGGATTTGAAACTCACACTTTACAAGAGCACAATTTGGCCAACTACTTGTGAGTCCTCTGCTTTATAATTCTTAAATCAGTCATTGTCACATTTAGCAGCATGTGTTGCTTTGTCGCTGTGATTTAACAAAGTGATGGATGGCTGCTTGATGAGTAAACAGGTCATCCCTACATCACATCCCTTCAAGTTCTTTCCTTCTGTTCCTCTGTGTCCTTCTGGTGTTTCCTTATAATGACCACCGCAAAAGAAAGTTCAGTCCACGAGCTAATAGTCAGCCGGCTGGATATTAGGACCTCATTACGGTGCTTCATTACAACTTAAAGCCATGAACTTTATTGGAAATTAGGTTTGTGATGATGTGCATTCATTCAGTATTCACAACGATTTGACAACGTCCATTACCCACAGAGACACAGCGGCCTGTCGTCATTCACCCCTGATTTAGGAAAGCCAAATGATTTGGTGACATTACTCATTTGACACACACGGATTAATTTTTGCTCTGACATTTTTGTTTTTGTCTTATTGGCCTTTTTCCTAAAGGTTTTTCCTGATGTACCTCATCAACAAAGATGAGACAGAGCATACCGGCCAGGTACGACGTCCCCCCCCCCACATCCGTGACCTTCTCTGAGGAATCTCCAGCTAATCAAAAGCAAAGAAACAGTACATTTACAGTCACTATTAAAGATAGTGTTAATTTCTTCAAGGCAAACATGATGCCAAATGTCCTCTTCTCTATAATGAAAAAAAAAGAGATGCTGTAACAAGGTTTAAAAAAAACAATATAATGTTCATGTTAAATGTTAAAAACTACGGCATTAAGCATTGATCCTTTTTTTCACCAATATTTCTCTAAATAATTAAAATTTGAATATTTCCTATTGATTGAACTACAGAAATTTACTGTTGTCTGCTTAGTATTAAATTAGATATGATCATGATAAGATTTATCAAATATATGAGCAATCAGATATCTGACGGTGTTTGTCAGATACATTGACACCTATTGGAATATTATATTGGCAGTAACCTTCATGTTATTCCATAAAATTCATGTTTATTAATGAAATCCTAAAGAGCAATGCTGAGGTGTGCAGAGGTGACTACAGGTGATCATATTGTCTTATAAGCCTCATCAGTCAAACTCTAGTTCACAGGCTGTCAACAATCTCCTTGAACTGTGATGAGGCATTTCACCAAAGGCATGTGTTTATGTCTGAACACAGCCATAAATCATTGTGGATGTATTATCGTCAACACTGAATTACTCTATGAGCTTTACTGCTGCTCCTCATGAGTCATGTTTGATGTGATAGTGAACGGATGACATGGGGCATGGACAGCTCACTTTAGCCTCTAATAGGGAAGGTTTGATTTAATCATCAGCCTGGTCTTGCGCCAATATGAAAATGTCACTTTTTTAAACTTTTAAACTTCACTCTAATTTAAAGCAAACGTGTTTTGTAATGCTGTATGAGTTACAAGTGAATTTTTTCTGACTTTAACCCTTCATTTTGTCTAACATAGGAGTCCTATGTGTGGAAGATGTACCAGGAGCGCTGCTGGGATTTCTTCCCAGCTGGAGATTGCTTCCGCAAACAGTATGAAGATCAGTTGGGATAGAGCAGATGTATCCTCTCTTTGTCTAACCAGAGTCCGTGGGCTGCTGTACAGCTGATGGATGACAACACCTCTACAGCCGTTCTACCAATGACTCTAAGGAGAGACAAAACAACTCCTGTATCAAAGTAGAGAAACATCTTTACTTCCCTCACAGTCGGTACAGTGCTCGTCTACAAGGAAACAACCTGTAACATGATCCTTTAGTTTCCAGAATTGTCTTTGACAGCGTGTTGCCTTTTACTCCACATAACCCCAAATCATTGCACAATTCTTTTTGTTTTTGATTTTTTTATTTATTTATTTATTTATTTTTGAGAAACTCTGGGTTTTGTGGGGGTACGGGACAATGTGTCAGTCATTTTATGCACAAAAACCCAACTTCAATATTTTGAGAATGTTGAACTTGACACAAAATGCCAAAAGAAAAGTGGATTAGTACAGTAGATGTACATATTGTGGAGAAAATGTGATTGGAGGATGTTTGTCTTTCAGATGTTCTAACCTCATATATTGAGAAGTTTTAGAAGTATCAAAAAGATTTATTACAAAGGAAAAATGCCTATTTTTTTCATGAAGTGCCTTACAGTACTGTATCTACACTACAATGAAGCTATGCAAAACATTGTTTCTCCTTTATTGTAAGTCAGTACAGTATTTTTCCTGAAGCAGTAAGAAGTAGCCAATCAGACGCGTGGAGTGTGGCAGAACCTTTTCATTTGAACATAGAAAAACAAATTGATTTGATATTTTGCTGAATGCAGCATAACTGTAAACGTTCAAGGTACAATTGTAACAATGATCCATCAGAATTGACTGAAAACCGTCAAACAAGAACAAATATCAAATGCTATTGTATGGCCCTTTGTATGTCGTAGCTTTGCTGATCTGTGCTTTTCTTTTGATGAAAAAAAAAGTAAAGAAACCATTGCAGGAAACATTCTTGACAAGTCTATTATTACTATTATATTACTAATCAATATGTCCTCAAAGTTGCAAATCCTCTTTTAAAACAGTTTCCATCAGCATCATAGCGGTTCTTTCAAACCTAAAGGCTCTGATAATGAGTCACTTCATCCCCAAAATCAGCCGGATGCTCCAGTAGTCATTAATAACATTGTGGTAGATGCACTCCTGATTGGTCAGAGAGGCAGAATGGGGCCTCAGCAGTCCACCCATGGTGCCACCTGTCAGCTCACATCTTGTCACCACACCTCAGCCACCAGCGGTGCTGCAGCCTTCCGCTGAGAGCCGCTCTGCTTCCCCAGCTCCTCCACCAACATCCAAAGCAGCTCCAGGATGGCGACTGGTTTTTATGGTTCCAGCACACTGTGAAGAAAAAGTGAAATAAAGACCGAAATACCAAAAAACCACATTCATCAGCAGTAGCTTTAAAAACAGTGAGTCATATTTTAATATGTATTTAGCGAATAGTGACTGCACTCTATAAAGCAAAGGCAATAGCAGAGGAAACTCAATTTAAGTTGGAGGCAATATCTTCTATTCTGTAAGACATAAGAACTCTGATATTATTTAGTGTATAATGTGACCATTATCGCAATGGGGGGAAATAACATAGCTTGAGAAATTACTGATATAATCATTCTCAATAATTTGACAATATGAAAGCTGTAAGACACCCCTCTCAACACGAAATAGCAACAATTGAGCCATCAAATAACTGGAGACTTATTAAAGCAATAAAATTACAGTTTCCAGTTATTAACAAAACGGCAGCAAAATGAAATTATTTTCTCATTTTAAAGGAACATAAAATGATTTTTAGGCAGATACTTAGAAAAGTTTCAACAATTACATACTGTATATTAGATTTCTGCATTACTTGAGATATCGGTGGAATACTCAATTTAGTTTCAAACAAACCACACAAGACTGAAACGCGTAACGTAAATGTAAAGATATTTGTGTTATATATCCAAATATCCATATACAGGTGTAATAAAAAAAAGTTATCTGTTTAAATCAAATATCACCACGACTCAAGTGCAGCTTCTAACGTTGGAGGAAATCTCATGTTACAAATGTTTTTGTAGGTGATGACATCCATCGAGAAAGAGGGTGTCATCACTAACAGAAAACTTTGTCACATGATGCAAAAGTCAGCAGAAGCTCAACATCATCTGAACCAGTGAGTCTAATAATACTTTAGATGTGTTTGTTGCTGCGAGGAAGCAACACAATCTAAAATGTGATTTCCTCAGTCACAACTTCAACAGGCATGGTGGGATAAAAATTTAAGTATTAACACCTAAACACAAAAACAGGAAGCAGGGTGAAGAATAAATTCCCCTGTGAAGACATGTTAAAGTTCCCTAACACAGTTACTCCATTATAAAAGAAGTGGGACATTGTATAGAGAGGGGTTCATTTATCGGACAGCTTGTTGCTGACAGCTCTTCACACGGGCTCCAGGGGCCTGATCTCATTCAGCCATGATAAAACAGGACACAGTTTTCGTCTGGGTGACTGGTTGGAGCAGGAAGGGGATGGTTTATACATCCTCAGGTGAGAAACCTACAGCCTTGTGTCCTTTATGTGACCCCTAAAACTAAGAACACAGCAATCCATGTGGTCTTTGTTTCTTGTTTCTGTAAAAGCCAAGGGTTTAGAATGATTATTAGTGTGAACTCGATGTGCTAATTTGAAATTAACAGTCAGTGTCCAACATCCATCTTGTTAACTCTGACCACATCTTTCTCCTACTGACCTACTGCGACCCGATGCAGCTGAAAGTCGAGTCCAACGCGTCAACCTGGACCCCGTATGGCGCACGGCGCTGTGGAGCGACAGGTATGATGGGAAACAATGAGAGAATTGCATGAGTCACAAGTCACCTGCTGCTGCTAACCTGCAGAGAAACCTCCAGACGCTGACAAAATATTGTTCATTTATGTCAAACAAGCAATGATTTGTCATTTAATAACTGTTATTAATCAGCAATCTGTCTCAACTCAAACATCAGGGAAAAAAATAAGTTTACCAATGAACAACTTTAGCATGCATTTGATGAAACTCAACCCATCACCAGCATCACTACTACTACTGTGTCACATGGTCTCAGAGCTCAGTTGATGATGTGGTTTCAATCATAGCGGGGGTTTTTTTTTTACACTCCTTATTGCTTAAAGGTAAATACCAATCTATTTTTTATGTGTAAAAAGAAAAAGACATAATCAGTTCAAATCTAAAGATGTTGGGTTTGCAATGAAAACTGAAGAAAGCAGCAAATCTTTCGAGTAGAAAAACTGGAGTTTTTCATGCAAACAATTACCTGATCAAAAACAGTCGACAATTAATTGACAACTGTGCACCTCTGTTGACTGATGCCGACCCTGTGATGAGGTAAGCTGCAGCACAAAAAGAATCAAGCAATTAACAGTGGATGATATGCAATCAGATATGAATTTCAAGCCTGAGGAAGTTTTGTTATTAAATCCCCGGACTAATTATCAGGCAGATACCTCTGACAGACATTTCGCTCTGTGGTATTGTTTCCATTCAGACTTAAGACAACGAGGGGCTGCAGACAACACTGCATTATGGAAGAGGTTTTCATGCTTTAGTATGATTCAGTGTTTGTTTGTTTGTTTGTTGCATTTGTTGTTGCCGTGGTTTCTCTCACCTGACACAGCTCCTCACCTGTCCTCCATAAACATGTGAAGTTGCAGTAGAAGCCAGACTCTGTCATCCTCTCCACAGCTTCAAAAAACCTTTTTCTCATGAATTCGCCCCTCAAGGATCATTATCTTTTCCGTGTCGGCCACTGGGTCCAAAACAATAACCATTATATTCAGCCAATAAATTATTTTAGGTTATTGTATTTTAAACTTCATGTCTTTGGAGGATGGATACCTGAAAATAGAAATAAAATCGATGGTAACTGATTTGTCATTGTGAGGACAGGGGCCTGTAACAATCACAGGGGTAAAACTGTAAGGGATCGATGATGAACACATGGAAACAGTAACACAGGTGATATCGACTGTAAAGGAGAGTACTGGAGCAATTGAACTCTAAAGGAAAACAATTTTACCTGAAAGTGATAATTGCCATGTGGCTGAATCTCTCTTTCTCTGTGTGTGTGTGTGTGTGTGTGTGTGTGTGTGTGTGTGTGTGTGTGTGTGTGTGCGTGTGTATGTGTGTGTGCGTGTGCGCGTGTGCAGAAAGCACTATCGATGCTTACATTAAACCCGATGCCTTTAGTTGATGCGCTGCGGTACTGATGTCCACTTCTTTGACAGATGTGTGCCTCCCTGAAGGCCATAGCGTTTATATTCGTGTGTGTGTGTGTGTGTGTGTGTGTGTTTTGACAGACATGGAGCATTAAAGTCTTGAGTGTCTGTACTTCACAGCCTCCTTTTTGTTGTCATGAAAACCGTGAATGAACATGTCAGTCAACATGTAAAATGTAATTAAACGTGATTTCAGCCTCCAAAGATCCAGCGTGCTTGGGCCAAATGGTTTCACCTAATGCCTCACTGACCCTTTCGATGGATAGTTAGAATATGTTCTGTATTATGACGACCACAGTTCCTTTCATAGCCCAACAAATGCCGCTCAATCTTGAATGTTTTATGTCTGAAACATCACCTTCTTTACTTTACCTGAAAACAACAGAGAAAAATAGAGTTGGGTAATTTAAAGTTTAATGTCAGAAACACAGACGGTGAATTATCGCTGTGGTTCAAGGACAGATTCTTCGATTACACTCATTTGCGTCACAGATTCTAGACATATTCCATGTGCATTATGTTCAAAGTGGGAACTGCCAATTTTTTTGTCCACTGGAAAAACAGTTCTGACAGATTAAACAATCCTTTTGATTGTATAGTTCCTAGTTACCAGATTGTATAGTTCCTAATAATGACCTGACCGCCATTTATCATTTACTGAGCTTTGACATCAGCAGGTAACCTGGTTTAACTTTTTCTTTGAAGGATCGGTTACATTTACAAGGTTAGACAGAGACTCTGCAGCCTGTGGCTGTGGGGTAACTGAATGCTGAATGGCCCACAGGGCAGACGGACACTGATGTGAGGTGAGCGGTGCGGAGTGAAGGTTGAAGGGAATTGCTTCCTACTCCACCGGTGTTCTATTGCGCTGATACGGCAGGGGACATGTCAAGTTCAGATGGCGCTCTGGCACCAGGCCAAGAATACCTGGACAGGACCAAAGAGGAGGATGCAGTCATTTGTTTGGGCTTGTATAACCTGTGAACACATTAACTTCGCATTCTAGGATTTGACCAAAAGCAGATAAACGAGGCGATTGTCGCATGTCCAAGAAGAGCACAAAGTGAGCGTCATGTTAATCATTTTTGATTTCATCCAAGGATTAGATGTGAACATGCAACCACAAAAAGTCCTAAAACAAATTCATTCACATTTTAATGAATTTACATGGAGACGTAAACAATGAACACATTTAGCTATAGGTTTTAATATCAGCTCATTTGCACAAATGGTTTAATTATATTTGTCAGGTGTTTTTCAGCCATACCCCCCCCCCCCAAAAAAAGAAGAAGTGAAAAACAAGTAGGAAGTAGGAAGAGTCAGGCATTTCCCTCTGTTTCCAGTCTTTATGCAACATTAACTAGCAGTTGTTTAGCAATGTGGAAACCACAAACTGGCTCTGACTCACTGATTAGCATAGAGTCAGAGTCATACGTGTTGATGATTTAACATGAACAAGGCAGATGAGTTTAAACCTCTCTTGTTTTAATGTTAGGTGCACACCCACAGTTTTGTTGCATTCCACATCAATCACATTTGATTGGTTTGTACTGGCTGACTTAAAGCTAGGCGCCCCATCACAAACTGTAAATAGAGTCAGAAGAGAGGGAACACAAACTTTCGCTCGTAGCTAGGATGGGATAGGCTCCCGCTCGAGAAAATCGTGATCGTCTCATCTAAAAGAAAATGGATGGTTCTTCCAGAAGCCTGATTCTAATCACGCTGAAGTTTTCTGTAGGTCAAATATACCATAGCAATAGAGAAGGAGTCACCCAAAATAGATAAAAGTTTTGTTCCAATTAAGTCAGCAGATATGGTGGGGTTACCCTCTGACTGCCGCAGAGACAAATGGATGTCTCTAATCAAGATAATTGTAGCTGATGATGAGGACAAAAATGTACAGTAATTAGACAGTTGTTTTTCAATCACCAGGTTGTTATTCAAATTTGCACAAGCCTCCTGAGTCAAGTTTTTCAAAGTAGGATGCAGTGTCATTACAGACACAGAAATAATAACGGTTGTTTGACACCATGGAATTTAAACATTTAAATAGCAAAGCTATTCTAGCTCTAAAAAGAACGGCAGAGCCTGGCTCGAGTAGAACCTGATGGTTATGATGATGAACACAGTGATTGCATGATATAAACTGGACTTGCTCCTCCTTTCTGTGAATAATGCATGTTATTATCAACGCAGAGCATAAACGGGTCCGACACTGACGCTGACTAATGCGAGTCAAAGAGGGACACAGAGGTAACTTTCCAAAAACCTTTCAACCTTCATTCTTCTGAGCGGCCCTGGATTTCACTTCATGCTGCATTTCCTTATCTTGGACGCTTGCCACAAACCGCCTGTGTCACATGATGTATCAGAGCAGTCACTGTTAAATATGGGAGGGAGAATTCCCAGTGGACTTTCTGTTGTAGGATACAAACCTTTGCAGTGAACAAGACAAATGTGCTTTTAGATTTCCCCTTCTATCATGGAAACGTAGTAGCAGGATAGGTGTACCACACACACTCTTACAATTGAGGTTGTGGGAGCAGTGGGAGTATTTTTAAGGAAGCTATAAAAGCTATGTTTCTTTTAAAGTTTATTGACTTACCTAAAAATCGTCATTATTAGAGCCATAACTGAGAAAACCCACAACTACTGGAGTAGCAATAGTTCACTGCTTTAGTCATGTGATCTACTGGCCAATCAGGGATGCACACAGGTCGATCACAAATGTATTTTTGGATAATTTGTCAAAGAGTTCTGAGTTGCGTTAAACTGCTCAGTACATGGTCACACTCCGTCATCTCATGCTTGCTTTCAGAACGACTGTAAACTAACATCAACCTGATAGGACATGCTGTGCCATTAATCCAGTGTAAGGATAGGAAGCCGAGCTGCATGTGACGATGACAATGTTAACATTCCTGTTTTTAGGCTGTGGCTGAATAAAAACCGACACTGGAAGGCTTTGCATTACCTGGAATAGCTTTTTAAAACCCAGGAGAGTGACCTTCCAGCCAAAGTGAGCTCTGACAAAGATTGAATTGAAATTCAAACTAGTAGACAAACTTGTTCAAACACCACGCGTGTGGTCCCTGCCATGACTGGTCCTACAAATGGATGGAATGTCTGGCGCAAATGACACAGTTCCTTCTGTTTGATGGACATGAAACCTGTGATGGATGTCACCCTAAAGATTGTGAACTTCATTCTTGCCAGCAGCTTTCAGAAGAGGCGACTTCCTGCTCAGATGGAAGAAATCAAACAAGGCTGCTTTTGTGCACTGATGTGATGCTTCAGAAGAAGTTAGTTTCTGGACAGATTTTCTGAGCTGCTTCCTGAAGTGAAAGCGAAAGTGTCACCCTGAGTGTGAGCTGACAGTGGGAGGTGTCAGCTTACCTCTGGAAAAACTGCCGAGGCACCCTTGAGCAAGGATGTTGTCCCCTTTACAACATCATTTGCCTGCTACTCTACCTCCCCCTGCATGCATGCCTACAGCCCCCCCCCCCCCCCCCCCCTATGTGTGTGTGTGTGTGTGTGTGTGTGTGTGTGTGGGTGTGTGTGTGTGTGTGTGTGTGTGTGTGTGTGTGTGTGTGTGTGTGTGTGTGTGTGTGTGTGTGTGTGTGTGTGCTACAGGGGACTGTACACACTAACATGTATGCATGACTTTGAAGCATTTACTAACTAGAGTGTGCTCTTAATTTCCCTTTGGGGATCAGACTAGTAAATAAAATAAAATAAAATAAAATAAAATAAAATAAATAATTAACACATAATCATTCTTAAAGGGAGGAGATGAGACATGTGTCTTTTTACCTGTCAGCCTTATATGGATTCAAAGACATAAACTAGCGTCTCAGTTCAGAGTTCAGATCCTCCATGACAGATGACTGCCTCTCTGCCTGCCTGAAAGCTGTTACCTGGTACCACACCCCTGGGCTTTACTTTTTTGTCTCCATGTATTCTTGTAGTTTAACACCTCAAAAGGGGGTTAAACTTTTTATGAGATCAATGCATTTCTTAGTCTTCCAGCAAAGTCTTTTTTTTTTATATGCATATATATTATTGCATGTGACCATCCCTGGCCCTCTCTGGGAACCAAGTTTTCCATCTGTATTACAATTTCATATTATGAGCCAGAGAGGGAAGTGCTGCACCTCTGCGAGTTAAGGAGGAAATCAGAAAGAGACGGAGAAATAACACAAACAGGGGAGAGGACACGCAGGCAGTGCGGTTAGAGTGGAAAGAAGCTGTTTCATTATCTTTCACAACCAACACCTTAATGGTATTAAACACCAGAGTAGTGGAGGTCCTGACAATATAGAATAGGTCACCAGAGGAAAACGGTGCAGCAGGAAGATAGAGGGCATGAGATTGTGATGTCTGAAGAGAGACTCATCATTTTCTGATGGAACCCAACGGTTCTCAACAATTGGACTCGAAACACCTGGTTTTAATAAATTTCCATTCTTCGCCCCATGCCTCATCATTGTGGGAGTTTTCTTGTCTGGTGGAGCTTGCTATGTTTAAAAATATAAAAGTACAGTAGTTCTGGAATGCAAAAACCTTACCTACTGATTTAGAGGCACATCAAGGCCAGAAATGTTCAGGTATGTAGTAAAGTTTAAGTAGCATTACTTCCCCTTTTGTCCATTGGAAGATAACCTGAAATACATTTTTACAATTTCTTTGTGTGCTTACATTTTCACAGACTTACATCCTTAGGAGGCAATGTTTACATGTATGTTCATAATCTCTCTGAAGTGTTTTAGGATGCAAAATTTGACATTCATGTTAATGAGTCATGTAAGAGTAAAGATGATGGGTATGTTATCAGTTTGGTTGAATTTAGTTTCCCAATAAAGTACTTGATGAATTGAAATGACTTAAAATCTTTTGGAAACATGAACAGCAATCCTCCCAGGAGGGCTGCTACTTCACTCAGAACCAAAATGATCAAACTTTTTCTTCGGGAACAGTTAGTGATTGCAAAAGCCCTGTTTAATACTCTGTTAATTGTGAAAGTCTGTAGAAATTGTCTGTTATTCATAGATATCATTGAGGAATTCCAACATGGAAATTTCACAAAATTATTTAACCAAGAAGCTGCAGTCTCCTTTCCACCTGGGGCATCAGTGCATGAGATATGAATAGGGACCACTGCTACTCTCTTGAATATGGAGTGGAACAAAAACAGCACATACCGTTCTTTATCTTCTGGCTGCCCTGAGGATCATACTGAGGTGTGAGATTATAGAATTTTGCACCAGACAGCTCTGAAAAAGGGAAAACAGATACGATAATTTCATTTCATTGTGTGTGGAATCCTCAAGTGCGTTCCACTGGTGATTTCAGCATGACACAAGCTTATAAAGGCAATTTACTGTTGTTTTTCCACTCAACTTATTAAATTGTGCGCCTGAGGACATAGCTGCTTAGACAGCTTTAGGTTATTGTGCACATAAAAACAATGCAGGCAGTCGCCACCAGAGTACAAAGCCAGTGTTAACATCTTTTGAAATCTGAAATACTGTATGTATTATATTGCCACAGTTATCTTGCTATCCTTGTGAATAGAGCAAAACCGTATTGATTTAAGATATAGTCACATTTGTAATATCCCCTTTCAAAATCTTTTAATCCTGTTATTTTTTTTCTGCAGATTAAAAAATGGAATCAAACTGTGGCTGTAATCACTTTTTGAGATATGACCAGCCACTACTTCTCTATAGCTCATGAATGTCCAGCGATGATTCAGCTCGTTGGAACGACTGTGAGGCTGCTGCTGTCAGTTTGGATTTTCACCTCTCTTTTGGTGCATGCAGAGACACAGAGAGGATTGTTATTCAGATTAATTTATTTACACTGGCTGAAAACAAAAAATAAGCAATTTCAGGGCTTTGTTTACTCATCCAGGTTCCCTCCTTATAGCCTTATATATCTAAATTTAGCTGTTAGATTTATCAGAACTGAACTACCGCCTTCATCCAATCAGATCTAACTCATCATCTAAATCCACCGTCAGACTATGCACATAATATGATGTCATGATAATTGTGACCATACCAGGAAGTAGACTGGGCCAGATTTTATTACAGGTCAAATTATTATGGTTTATGCCACCATGGGAGTTCTTCACCAGTTAGTACACTCATGAGCTTCATAAAATTCAGACTTCATTTTCACCCAATTTCTTAGCCTCAAAAAAAGAGAGTTTCCGTGAACACAGGAAGTCCTGTGCTGCTGACTAAACAACTATTTATTTAGAGGAAACAAAAACTATTTAAATTAACAATCACTTTTTTATTAGTAGAATGCATGAAGTTTTAAATATAAATGCAACAGACCCTGCTGACATCACATGTCAGGTGTAGCAGTAGTTGAATACCATAAGGAATGCGTGATCATCAAACTCTACAGCCAATCAGAACTGAGGATTCATTCACACAGGACACTGCAATCTTTTCCAGCTGCAGGTTGTAAATACTCGTCGACTGGTGCTTATCTCATGAACACTCAGCCTTAATTTCCTGCCGTTATTGTCTTGGACTGTTAATTGAATTCCCCGCCAATCTCTTCAGCCGATCACATTTATTTAATTCGACAGTGGAACATCATTGTCAGTCTTTAATCATCTACTGCTGTCCTGTTGAATATAACCTTCTGTCTGGCTTTGTTCAAGCTGTTGCTATGCACATCCTCTACCTCCCCAACACTGCCCAGTTTGTACAGATTAACCAACTTTTTTCTCTGTCTCAGCAGAGTCATCAGCCACCACCACCATCACTACCACCAGTGTCTGGACTGAGGAATGTATTTCACTGCTGCTCAGGGCAAATTATCTTTGATCACAATCTCCCTGAAAAGTGCCAAAGATTTCAGACTATTTTTACTTATAATCTGACTCAATAAAATATATATTGTAATATTGCAATATTGCAATAAAGTAATATTGTATATTGCAATGTTTTGTCCCTCCTGGTCAAAATATTGCTTTTGTGATGCACAGATCACAGAAAAGAATCTAACAAGTCTGATGAGATTAACCAACAGATACACAGCACAGCCATGGATCAGTCAGACGGAGACGCCCTGCAAAACTGAATATCAGCATCGGCTCCATGTTTCTTTTTACATCTCACTCAGAGGGGACACAACAGATCTTCCCTCACTCTAATGATATATTTTTCTCTTTGTATGCCCAGAAAAAGTAAACTTCACATTACTATTGTAAACAGTGATACATATCAATGACATGTGATTTGTTAAGAGGGGAGACAAAGGCTTGGAACACTACAGCTATGATAAATGTTTGGCCACTCACTGCAACTCCAATTTGTGCAAATAATAAAGTCCAGTAGTTTAATAAAGGAAGTCAAAGACAGGGACTCAAATTTTCAGTATCAGGCAGCGACTTGAGGCATGTGACGCCTGAATCTATTTGTAACTCAATCAACAGAATGGTCATGTCTGGGGTTAGCTTGCTACTGCTTGTATTGAGGAGGTTTATTTTATTGGATGAAGTTTGCTGTGTATTGTGTTTGGTGTGTTGTGTTGGGAGTTGTTGATGATGATTGATTCCTCTTGTCTGTTGTCTCATGGATAGTCTTTTTCCCGCTTGTCTTCATGCTGGACTTTTATGGTGCATAACTTCCTCACAGCGGTAGGCTCCATTTTCTCCCAGTATTCATAGCTTCATGGAGAACGTTAAATATTCTACTCTGCTGAACAACTGGGGCACATGTGGGGTTCTGGGATGCACCATTACACAGTGACTGGACATAATTTTACAAAACACAGCAATAGCCAGTTTAAATGGTCGTGAACACCTAGTCAATGATGCTGCTGTAATACAATAGATAGAGATGTGATGATGCAGTACATTGGCAGACAGACTGCCCAGGTGACAGGATGCTAAAGACTTCAAGTTATGATACACAAAAGCATTCAGTTTCAAACCAACTGTTAATTTTTTTGTAACAGTTTGCTTTGATTAAAAAATAAACACAAAACAAACAAAAAAATTGCGACAAACACAAAATAACAGACTACAGACAGATCAAACCCACACTTTGATGGCCAGGATCCTGCTGTGCCATCCCACAGTTCTACAACACAAAGCTAATGAATGCATAGACTTACAGACACAATAATGAACTAACATACATTATATAAATACTACCCTATATGCACATGTTGACTCCAGCAGCTGCTTACCATCTATTAAAGTAGTGGCCCATGCCTGAACAGACCATTCTCTAGCAAAGCAGTAGTAATTGAGCCAGCCAGCTGAAATGGACAAAGCAAGTCACGAGTGGTAGACTCCATCCTGGGCTGCCTGAAACACTCAGCACAGCCATCGCTGTTAAGAGTTTTGCAGGAAATAGCCGAAAGCTGACACTCAAAACCCTACAAACCTTCACAAATGTAACACTGCAGTGGTCCAGCACAATGGAACGTGGTCTCCAACATGGAATATGAGTGAAAGATTGACCCTTCCTTCTTGTATATTCTTCTTATGCTGAGGAGCAAATTAAATGTACTTGGCTGCATCGGGCTGGTGTGTATTATCGGATCTTGTATAATATAACTACTGCAGGTATGTGCCTTCAATTTACTATTTTTACTATCAAATTACTATTTTGTTCATTTTTCAGCATTAAACCAGTGATATGGTAGAAAATAAGATGAAATGATTCCCTTGCTTTGACTTGCGCATACCGAACCTTTTACTATATTAAGTTAGTTACTGTAAAACACATGTTAATGGTAGAGAATTTCCTCAGCCTATTTAAACAATGCAATAATCTGTTTTCTGAGGTAGACATTATAATATATAGGTGAAATGCACTTCTTGTTTTTTTAAATACACACCAACATTGGAAATATTCTGTCCAAGTCCATCCTTCCATTTAATTTAGTGGAAATCCATCGAGTTTCTTCGCATTACCATGTTGATGGACAAAAGCAACAAACAAATTTATTTTCCATAAATATTCTAGACTACACTAAAGGTCTCTGATATGTCCTACATTCATCTGTCAGGTGGCTACTGACAGATGAATGCAGAACACGCAGTATCCACCTGTGTTACTATCAGTGTGGAGATGAATGATTGTGGAAGGAATGTTTCTAGTTACAGCTACTGGAGGAATTCTCCTAACTATGCAACCTCATGCAAGACCTTCAGAACCATGACATGCCTAACTTACCCAAAGTAGCTATGCTAGCTTTATTCTCTCATCACTCAGCTCAGGAAGTTGGTGCAACTTCAGCCAATTAGCACACAGCACCACAGGAAAGTCTTATCAATAATCCATGGCACATTATTTAGGATGGAGATAAAATATTCATGACTGAGACTCGTGAAAAGACAAGTATGCACTTCGAACCATCAAAGTGCACTTTATAAATTAGCCTTGGTTCATCCTCAAACTTCTGAAGGGATGTCGCTTTTAATATTTACTCAATGGTCCGGCTGTGTGACGCCATACTTCTGACAGCCAATGCATCAGGAGTTCTCAGCAGTTGGGAGGCCATCTGTGTTTATTTTCCATTAAGAGTGGGTCTCCCATCTCCCCTCTCTTATCACTCCCTTCCTCAAGGATACACTTCATGTTAGATCTATCAATAATTCATGTGTTGAATTTAGATAATCTCATTGATGAATATCAAGGAGTCTCACATATTGTATTTACTGTACACATGTCCAAGACAGAGGAAAGCACCTGACTCAGACATGATCAAATCATGTACAAGTAATAGAATGACAATAAATCTGAAACAATATGTGCATCAAGCTAAACATACTACGATTTAACAATATGGAGAATTCTGTAGAGTTTATGTGATTAAATCCCAAACAAATGGTATAGAGTAAATGTGAGTGTGACTGATTTATAGTAAAAGAGTAAATAGTTTGTGTGGAGGATGAAGGCCCACATGGGTGCTACTCTGCCCCCAAAATAAACACCTAATAAGACAGTTGGTGTGTTGCTGGGTTAGCAGCCTGCAGGCTCTGCTAATAGACATCTCACCCAATTAGCATTGTCTGGTTTAAGTATAGAAATGAGCTTAGCAAGGGTAGGCATGCCGTCAGAAAAACAAACACGCACACAATCAAATTGAGATATTTTGGGCGGCTCTCCTTAAGAATCAGTAAGTTTGGGAAATGAATGATGACAAAGAAAATGTGACTTTTTGTTCCTGACTTCTATGTTATAATGGAAGAGAACAACTGAGAATATTCACTCGTGAAATCAGGATTTACAAAAGTCTTATTCAGGGCAGTCGTCTCGTCAGGTTCTTCTGGCACAAATCCAACTCGTTGTCACAGCTTCAGATCTTCTGGAGGCTATGAAAAGACGCTCCTGTCGCACCTCCGTTGGTGGCAGTGACCACATATGTTGAAACCATCTGTCGACTGACTGATTCATTCAGTCAGTCGTTATCTTAACCGCTCCACAATTTGTAAATCAACTGCTGCAAAGAAAACCTCAAAAATGATCTAAAAAAAAAAAGCTAAAACTAAACATGCTGTTTATCATACACACAAATGATGTTAAACCTGATACGTGACTGTCTGTGAAGGCATTGGTGTGCTTCATGTTTGATGAAGCACACAAATTGTTGTGTGCAGTGTGCAGAGGGAAGAACTTAACTAATATAGTAACAACGGAGAATCATCTTCGGAGAAATAACTCTAGCTAACAAAGTAACAACGGAAAGTCACCTAACTCAGGGAAATACTCGTGAAGACCAAAAACAAGGGAATCACTGGAAACAAAAGCTTGCAGCTGGAACGTGTGACAGGAGACAACGTCAGCAACGTGGCGAGACACAGAGTGCATGACTTGGAAATCTTCCGGCGCTGAACAAAAGGGGAAAGGTGGCCAAATAGGGCCCAGGTAACCAGCCTGATGAAACTCATGTGTGGAGACGAGACTCTGCCCACGAGCCCAGACCCACCTCCTGCCATGCTTCAGCACTGCAGAGAGGGAGAGGGGAGAGCAGGGCAGAGAAACATAAGCAGGGCAAAAAATACAACCATGACACAAACGGATCCATGTGAAAACGGCCCTGGTAAAGTCAATTTCTTTTAAATATGTTTTGAAAAAATGTTCTGCATAGAGATATGACATAGAATTTATTTATAAATCGATAAAACATTCATAACCACCGGTTTAATCTGAGGAACGTCACTGAAAGTTAATGGAAGTTGGAAATGATTGAGATGTGTGTGACAAGGGCAGGAGAAAGCAGGAAAAGATCTGCAGCTCCTCCTAAAATGACACAAACATCTGGAAGTTGATGATTTATGATTCTCTGTCTTCAGCTTCTCAAACTCAGTGATTAATCATAAAACAGATTTAATTAGATTTGGCTACTCATAAGAAATGAGAGATTCAATATTTCCCTCAATCATTAGACTTTAAAAAATGTGATTCCAACTGAATTAATTCCTGATTAACAAATTATTGGCAGGGTTAATTGAGGTTTTCATGAAAAGACCTTGAAATAATCTGGCTAGGGAACAAACACTTTTTATATTAGAGTACAAAATTTAAATTTAAAAAGGTCAATTAAAGCAATTGAAGGCGTGTGGCAGAGGGGGTAATGAAATATTGGTAATCTGAATTTAACAGACTGTGAAGCATATTAATTAGATTCTGCTGATGATATTTCCATCCCTGCTGGGCTGAGCTGATATTAAACACTCCCCAGGGAAAATTAAAGTTTGTCCACAGTCTTGGCATGATTGAGAAATCTTTTATTTACAGCAACTGTTGGCAAATTACTGCTAAACAGAAACTATGCTGACAGTAAATGTGCTACAGCTTGCTGAATATTTCTACTCAGTCAATAGAGACAACATTCCAAACTCACACCTCACATCTTTACAGGGGTCCTATTATGAAAATAGGACAGAATCAAAACGATCGGATTTTGCTAGAGCACAATTTGTGACGCCGCAAATTGCGCTCTTTGATTGGACAAAGTGATTCACGATATTGATTGGTTGACATGCCCAAGGTCATGGCCATCCCCGAGGGGGAGTTCGTTCAGGCTACAGTAGCATTGTGCGTTAATGTCCTAGCTCAGAGCTACACACTGAAAGTTCCTCTCAAACTGTTGAAGTCATCTAGCATTTGGCTAACTAGCTCTACTTCAGTCATGTGTGTGTTAGTCCGCTAAAGGCGTGTCCTCATCATCATAGTGAACACAGCTGCGTGTATCCAAAGCAACTACATCGCTCATAAACAAATAGCCTCAGCCTTTATTTACAGCCTAACAGATATTCACTGTCACCAGTCAAGGTTTATGTTCAACCCTGCATGGGAAATAATCCAGGCAGAAATCAAGAGTTGAAATTATCACTCACACACACACACACACACACACACACACACACACACACACACACACACACACACACACACACACACACACACACACACACACACACACACACACACACACACACACACACACACAACATCCCCTGCTCCAGCTGTGTCGTAAGAAGTCGACTGATAGAAGTGACTGACTGTATCCCTTACAGGATGTAATACCCCTGCGTTGTCTTCCTTGTAGGTTAGTGGATGCAGAATGGGGAAAATGGGGACCCCGCCCAACATCCATATATAGTACTCAAACGCTTTGGCTCACCTTTCCCGAACTGCGATAGCTTCGCTCCCTGCAATTTCTCATTGATAATGACAATTTTTTTGTAGTGTTCACGCAATGAACAACGGAGTCACGTTCAGCTGACTGAGAAAGCGGCTCCACGTTCGGAGCAGAGAAATCAACAGTCATTATCAAGAGAGACAAAATTGAGAAAAATAAGAGCGAAATACCTAGTAATACATTTACTGAAAGTTTAAACAGTTTCAGACGGATCGCTAGTGCGCGTGTGTACAAATGGCGCATGCAAACAAAATGCACGTGAATCCGAGGGGGGAGGGAGGTGTTGATAGAGGCGGCTCAGAGGGGGTAAGGGGTGGAGGTAGGGAGCTGAGAACCACGGGCCATTAACACAGAGCTATTCGGGGCAGAAGAGATTCTATCAATATTCAGTCAAAGATATTGAGGACCACGGATCATTTTGGGGCATGACATTTCAAGTATAGTGTAGTTGGATATTTGGTAGCTGAATGACATGAATTAAAAAAAGCATAATATGGGACCTTTAAGTTTCTCTCTAATAGAATGGACAAAAGAATTGCCCAAGCTAGTTTTCACTAAACTTATGTGTATACAATTCTGTCTCCCTTGGGTGCCATTATAAAGGGCAGCTGGGTTGGCCTCTTTTCCCAGTGAGGGGCTAAGCTGCTGTAATTTGCGGCGTCAGAACAGTGAGAAGAGGCGGCCCCATCATGTGGCTTCGTCAGGGCCTCACAGAGCTCTGATAGTGAGGCAGGTAAAGTTGCCTCATTAAAAGCCATGAGGCTTGCACACAAAAGAGCCTGACATCAAAAACGCCCTTGCTGCCTTTGGTCTGCCTCTGCACACACGCGTTTGACCAAGAATGCAGCGATATTAAAGTCACACAAAAGACCTCTCCGCTGCGGCACCCAGTTTTATTGTTACTGTCTGGCACCTCAAAGCAGCGCAGTGTTTCCTGCTGGAAACAATTAATCATTCTTTTGTATTTTTCAGAAAAAGAAGAGAATAGAAATGAAAAAAAAAGGCTGAAATGGGCTCTCAGGTCTCTGTCAATAAAGGTTTTCGTGGAGGATGCAAGTGTAGATTATGGATGTCTTGGATGAGAATGTACTGTATGGTACTGTTTTCTTTCTTTTGTAAGGCAGGTCCATAGTCACGGAAGCATAGATTTAAGAAGGCATGTGCTATTAGCCTATAAAACAGGCCCAGCAGATTCAGTGATGGCACCAACCAGGCTTTCATTCAGATAGATTTCCTTAAAATCAATATTTATTTCTCCATGAAGGAGCACACGTTTCATCATCACTTGATTTCTCTCTGTCACCATCACCCAGTCAAAAGGCTATTGAACCCAATACATGATAGCACGTCATTCATTCATTCATTCATTCATTCATTCATTCATTCATTCATTCATTCATTCATTCATTCATTCTTTCATTCATTCATTCATTCATTCATTCATTCATTCATTCATTCATTCATTCATTCATTCATTCATTCTTTCATTCAGATTGACATGTTTTCTTATAAATCAGCTCATTGTAAAAGACTGAATATCATATATGAATAAATAAACACATTCTAAAATGAACGTGTAGATAAGTACAAGTAAATCTTAAAATAAAAAAATGGACAAATGCAAAGAATGAGCCGTTAAATTCGATAAGCAAATGCTGGGTCATGCATAGAAAAGTGAAGTCATACTAAGACGACTGCTAATCAGTTGTCTTAGTATGACTAGATTCATCTGTCATAATTCATAAGTTTGTGCACACAAGTATTTATGAAACAATCGACCAATTCAATGCTTCAATTATCATCATTTTTATTATTATTATTATTATTATTATTAGGAGAAGGTTGTGGGTCTGATGTTTGATGTAACATTAAATACAATACAGACATTTAATGTGGGTTAATGGGATGAAAAAGTCTGGTTGATTGTATTTGATCAGCTTTTTGATTGGGATTTGAATGATTGGTTGCTTTTTATTTGCTGTTTTATCAACCGGATGTTTCTAAGTTCTCTAAACTTAGATCCAAGCTTTTTTCAGAAGCATTTTTTATAGGAGCAATAGAAACTTGGATAGTGGGAAAGTTAAGCATAGTGGAAAGGTGAAGCGATGTAATGGCTGTGTTTCAAACTTGAAATATGCTCTTAGTTCAAAGTTGCAAAATTCACAAGCCACCCCCCGTCTTCATCTCTTTCATTCCTCCCAGCATGAGCTCTATTCCTCATCACCAACACAAGCTCCTGGACTCCAGAGGAACATCTTCATAATGGAAGCATGAATCTGTCCGACCACTTTCGTTGGTGATCCACTTCCTTCCTTCTACTTGCTTCAGTTCTGCCTTTTTTTCTTTTTTTACATTCATTATTCTCCTGATTGGAATGTTCTTGGGCATAGTTACACTATGGTATGGATATATTTATCAAATGTCATACTTCACTTGCATGATGGCGACGTTAAAAAGGTTTAGTATGAACTTCCATGTATTGATCGGGAGATGCAGCAACACAATAAGCACTTTGAAATAATGTCATGTATTTGATGGTTTAGTCAGGGACGTAGTCCTGTCTTTCTCTTGAGGAAACAAATCAATAATTCGGTTGTTTGAATTCAATACTGTTCATATAAAAACTGGGCTAACTTTTTCAGTGCTTTGAGTGAGCCATTAAAGAATTACTCTTTTGCCCTCTTGCCACAGGCATTTTGTGATTGAGCTGCATGTAGTCACTGGAGGATTGATAGAGTGTGAGTGGGACGGGGCGGAGATGAGATGTGCTCTGACATCCCCGCTCCAGAACTGCTGGACGTCAAATGTCAGGAGCCAGACAGCTTATGCACAGGACGTCAAGAGTTGGAGATGAATGTCTGAGCTGTCTTTTATTGGTTTGACAGTGAATATGTGTCTGTCATCCATCTGTAGTTTTGTACATATGTTTAAATGTACAAGAAGAGTGCAGGATTATTCCACAGGCCTTCAGGGAGAAGTTTTTATACTTGTACACCTTTTTGTCACTGCAGGTGTTTTAAATATGTCACACGTGGGTCTCCAGGTGCACCGGCATGAACCGAGGAAAGCTTTAGTGGGTCTGTCACCGGGAGATTGGAATCTTGTAGGCCTGGGGCCGTAAGGAGGCCAGTGGGGTATGGATGAAAATAAACATCAATGCACTTAGCTCAGGCATGGAACGCTTTCAAGGAAAGTGGACGGAGATATGGAGAGAGGGAGAAAGACGGAGAGTGGAAGTGACAGAACAAAGACGAGATGGTTGGAGAATTGAATAAGTCACCAAGCAGAACTCAAAACGTATTGTATTTTTCTGGTTGGGATGAGTCACAACGGATTAAGGTACAGAATGGTATTTCTTTCATCTAAATGTTGTGTGATATTTGCACTCAGAAATTCTGTCCTGGAAGATGCACTTTTGTAAAGGTGCTACATGATTTCTGAGGATTCATATTAAACTTTTCACGTGTTGAGCCCAAGAAAGTGTGACGAGAGACGCTGGTGGAGCAACATAGAGCACAGCGCTAATGCATGGATGGAATATAATGTGGGCATTGGGCACAAGCATGGTAGACTGTTCCACTTATTGCTGCTGTAGCTTTTGGTGTTACATTCTTTTATAAGGCACCTCTTCTCCTTCTTCCCTTTACTGTTGTGTCTCCACAGATTTGCTTATGAATAATCATTTTCAGCTATGGGGGCCAACAGACTTACCTGAGGGTGGTTTGTGCTTTCAAGCAAACAGTCCTGGTTGTTCAAGCTTTTCCTTTTCCCTCAGGTGCTCGGTAGCTGTTCTTCAATGTTTCATCTGATGAAGGAAGTTAGTAATTAGTCAGATCTTTTGTCTTGCAAACCACAAAGACTTTCAGTTGGGTTACAGAATATTGTCTTATACAGAACTTCACATAAAAACCAACAATCAAACAGTACAAGCCAATACTGATTACGTCATGCTGGATGCACATGATACCGTTCTATGGTGGGCTTCATGAGAAATTTTATGCTTTGTCTCCTGGGTGAAAGTTAGCTTGTGAGTAAACAAGGTTCTCTGCTTGACTCCGTTTGACAAATATGAGAAACAATTACAAATGTAATGAATGAATAGTAGTGACCAGAATGAGTTGTAAAAACAGCTATGTACCTGTGAATTAATCAAACAGTTTTCTGCATCAAAGTCATAGATCTGATAATGGCTGAACTGGGGAATAAATAGCCATTCTATTACAGGAAAACTGAAATGAAACTCCAGTAAAAAATGACCGATGAAACATGATCTGATCTGTACGCCAGTAAGGGCTTATGAAAATCCCAAAAAAAGTATTTTCAGAGCTTTTAGGGAACATTTACGTTGATTCTGAAAACACAGAGGTAAAATGTTGCTACACTCTGTCATGACACCACAGGCATCATAAAATAACTGGTCGACTCAAGTGAATAATTATCCTTCCAATTATCCAACAATGTTGGATCACAGTTTTATTGCCATATGTTCTCAAAGCAATCAGTCTTTGTGTATTTGCTGTTGAGATATGTAATGGACATCAATTTAATGTATGTGTTGATTTTTCTGCAATCAATAAACAGTGAAATTATCAAATATGTAAAAAAGAAATTGATAAATAATACATCATTCACTATAATTTTTATATATAACTACTGGACCATGTACACTGAGATTAAGGTATATGGGATTTTTGTTTGGAATGCAGAAACTTGACACAAAATTATAAATATTTATCAGTTTTGTCACAACAGTATATTAAGATCATTTTGCAAAAGAAATATGTAAAATAAAATAAAATAACACAGTATTGAGCATCAGGACATTATATTTAGAAAAACAATTGACATTCAACATTTTGCTACAAATCGCATGAGAAAGGCTGGATGTGAACACGCCACGATAAAAACAACAAAAAGCAAAACTATTATTAAGCTCTGTTATGATGTCAAGTTTTCAAGTCCTTCAAGCAGCCAACAAACTGCCTGTCACCTCTCTAGTTGGACTGGTGCCTTTGCTGGTCGTCTGTGGCCAGCGGGTGTGTGTGTGTGTGTGTATGTGTGTGTGTGTGTGTGTGTGTGTGTATGACAGTGAGTGTTGTGTACCATCTTGACTGACAGCTGCTTCTGTATAGAGGCCATTCTGGATGACAACACAACCAGGTGGGTGGACTCTCATCAGGGGGAAGCAGGCATAAAAAAGGAGTCAAAAACCTTCATTCTAATGAGGACAGTTTCATAACTCATCATGCAACTCAAACCTGCTCTTACTTTGTAAGCTCTCAAAAACATTCACACACACTAGACAACTGTTCATCACACGCCTCCTGCCTTTCATCGGCCTGTGCCGGAACAGGCACGACCGTCCCTCAGAGCATCACCTCCTTCATGTCAGAGCAGTGGTGAAACAAAAAGAATCACAGGTGAGTGAAGTAACACCATTCAACCGTGAAGCCAAATGTTCTCCTTTGCTCTATTTCCCTTAGTCCAGTGTTTCTCAAATAGTACAGCGATGCCAGGGGGGGCATGTGAGACCCTGGGAAACATGCTTTTTTTTTTTTCCGTACTAGAATAAAGTGTAATAGTACATCCACTACAGTAGTAAGCAGTGGCGCGCTCATTGTCAGGTGTGTGCAGGGAGTACAGTGCACCCTTGTTCTTCGCGGTTAATAAGTTCCAGGAACCACACACGATTGACGAATTCCGCGATAGACAGACAAACTATTTATCTTATTATTTACGGTAATTTAAACGTTTATGTAGTGAAAGAGGTCATGAAGTTAGTTGGTGCGAGAGAGGAGTATGCAGACGACAGGGTTAGATGGAGGCAACTGATTCACTATGGCGACCCCTGGAGGGAAAAGTCGAAGGGAAAAGAAGAAGAACCCTCCCCATACTGATATTAAATCACCGTCTATCTGTATTACCTTTTCCCACACTCTTATCAACTGTTCAAAACACTTTTGGGTCTCACGTAACTACGAGACTCATGGAACGGAGCACACTTCCGGATGCTGTCAGCCAATAGAATGCTGGCAGCGGACAGCAGGAAGCCTAATAAATTAAGGTACCACTTAAAGACATTACACCCCAATCACGTTGATAACCCGCTGGAATTTTTTCAGCGAAAACGTGCCGACTATTGCCAGAAATCATCCTGCTTTGTGAATGCTACTTCAGTAAACCAGTGACTCTGCTTGCATCATATAAGGTGGCATACTACACTGCTTGGTGCAAAAAGCCCCCACCATAGCAGAGGAGCTGAAACACTGAGCGGGAACTGAGAGTTCAGTATCAAGCTTCAAACCCGAAAAGCTGTGCACTGACTAGCATGCCCATTGTAGTCATTATTTCTGACTTTCTCATTTTGATTAAAAAATAAAAAATTACCACAAATTGTTTT
This sequence comes from Antennarius striatus, assembly GCF_040054535.1. Lineage (NCBI taxonomy): Eukaryota > Metazoa > Chordata > Actinopteri > Lophiiformes > Antennariidae > Antennarius > Antennarius striatus. The sequence goes on from NC_090792.1 coordinate 9,577,919, forward strand.
ATTAATTTTTGTTTTGTAGGTTAAGGTGTTTTATATATTGTGTTCCACACTTAATGTTTCTGGGTGATTAAGGATAGGGACGGAAGTCTATTGACAGAAGTCTATAGACAGGTGCCAGTAGTGTGATGGGAAGATGGAAAGAGTACTTTGAAGAGTTGATGAACGTGGAAAATGAGAGAGAACAAAGACTAGAAGAGGTGACTGTTGTGGACCAGGATGTAGCAAAGATTAGTCAGGATGAAGTGAGGAGGGCATTGAAGAGGATGAAGAGTGGAAAGGCAGTCGGTCCTGATGATATACCTGTAGAGGTATGGAAGTGTCTAGGAGAGGTGGCAGTAGAGTTTCTGACTGGGTTGTTCAACAGGATCTTAGATAATGAGAAGATACTTGAGGAATGGAGGAGAAGTGTGCTGGTGCCCATTTTTAAGAACAAGGGAGGCGTGCAGAGTTGTGGCAACTACAGAGGAATAAAGCTGATGAGCCATACAATGAAGTTATGGGAAAGAGTAGTGGAAGCTAGACTAAGGGCAGAAGTGAACATTTGTGAGCAGCAGTATGGTTTCATGCCAAAAAAGAGTACTACAGATGCAGTATTTGCTTTGAGGATGTTGATAGAGAAATACAGAGAAGGTCAAACGGAGCTGCATTGTGTTTTTGTAGATCTGGAGAAAGCTTATGACAGGGTGCCCAGAGAGGAACTGTGGTATTGTATGAGGAAGTCTGGAGTGGCAGAGAAGTATGTTAGAGCGGTGCAGGACATGTATAAGGACTGTAAGACAGTGGTGAGGTGTGCTGTAGGTGTGACAGAGGAGTTCAAGGTGGAGGTGGGACTGCATCAGGGATCTGCTCTCAACCCCTTCTTGTTCACTATGGTGATGGACAGGCTGACAGACGAGGTTAGACAGGAATCTCCATGGACTATGATGTTTGCAGATGACATTGTGATCTGTAGTGAGAGCAGGGAACATGTGGAGGAGAAGCTAGAGAGGTGGAGGTTTGTCCTGGAAAGGAGAGGAATGAAGGTTAGCCGCAGTAAGACAGAGTACATGTGTGTGAATGAGAGGGACCCAAGTGGAAGAGTGAGGTTATAGGGAGAAGAGATCAAGAAGGTGGAGGATTTTAAGTACTTCGGGTCAACAGTCCAGAGCAATGGAGAGTGTGGAAAAGAGGTGAAGAAGCGTTTACAGGCAGGATGGAACGGGTGGAGGAAAGTGTCAGGTGTGATGTGTGATCGAAGAGTTTCAGCTGAAATGAAAGGAAAGGTGTACAAAACTGGTGAGACCAGCAATGTTGTTTGGTCTAGAGACAGTGTCACTGAGGAAAAGACAGGAGACAGAGCTGGAGATAGCAGAGATGAAGATGCTGAGGTTCTCTCTGGGAGCGACCAAGATGAATAGGATCAGGACTGAGTACATCAGAGGGACAGCACATGTTAGAGGTTTTGGAGATAAAGTCAGAGAGACCAGACTGAGATGGTTTGGACATGTCCAGAGGAGAGAGAGTGAATATGTTGGTAGAAGGATGCTGAGTTTTGAACTGCCAGGCAGGAGACCCAGAGGAAGACCAAAGAGGAGGTTTATGGATGTAATTAAGGAGGACATGAAGGTAGTCGGTGTGAGAGAAGCTGATGCAAAGGACAGGGTTAGATGGAGGCAATTGATTCGCTGTGGCGACCCATGAAGGGAAAAATCGAAAGGAAAAGAAGAAGACTGGCTTAGCCTCAAACACCGATAGAGGAAGAGGCAACATTACCGCCCACCAGTTGCAGTAAGTTATAGGAGCATGTTGTTGTATTTATTATGACTGTGGAACGGTTCAGAGAGGTTTGCTGTCTCCTCACGCTGAACTAGGTCTATGGGTCAGCAGGCGTCCTCATTGTTACAAGCACAAAACTGTGTGTCAGTTGTTCAAACCCACTCAAACTGGGTCAGGCTGTTTTTGGTAGGGTGATCTAATAGTGTCTTTTAGGTTCTAGATGCAAGTGAATGTTCAAATTAAAAAGTTTTATCTGTAAGTAAAAAAACAAGACTGTGAAAAAATTTCTAAGTTCAACATCAGCTGAATAGAAGTCTTCTGCTTAGTCACAAACACAGAACCACTTTGATGATACATGTGTTCCCTTGTTCCGGCGCTGAAGATGTGTTTCTTCTTTGAAGCCATAATTTAGACAATAAACAATCTGTAGCTGTAACGCTGGTGGACCTTTTGCATTTTGTGCTTTGTTTTGAGTGTGTCTTCTTTTTGATGTCGACATGCAAGTGTCTGGATGAAGGGGAGAAAAATATCTAGAGGATGAACATAAATGAGAGTAAATCTATAGGAGCAAAAAAGTTTTTTCTTTGGTTTTGTTTGTGAATTATATCTTATATCAATCTATCTGTTTATCTGTCTGTCTCTGTCTGTCTGCCCGCCCGCCCGTCCATCCATCCATCCATCCATCCATCCATCCATCCATCCATCCATCCATTCATCTGTCTTATCATTATAAACTGTTTACTTCTGTGAAAATAAGGGAATTGATCCATCCTCCCTGCTTCAGTGTGAAGCTGAGACAAGATGATAGATTAGCTGAGAACAGAGAAAAGAGAACGACTCAAAAGGAAAAGGAATTAATCCGCACATGAGCACTTCTTAAAGTCTGACGTCATTTCTTTAATCAATACGAGAACCAGACAGCAAACCTCCACCCGGGCAGCTCAGTTTCCCCGTGAGCAGTAGTCCCATGACAGTTTGACTCTTAATGTAACATCGACCACAAAAGCCCTCCAGGAAGTTAGAATAATCTTTCTTTTTCCTTTTTGTTTGTCCCGTTAGGGGTCGCCATGGCGTGTCATTCTTTTCCTGTCTTGAGTCTAGCCTCCGCTTCTTGTTCTCACGTCTTCATTGTGTGACTCATCATCTTTATCTCTCTGTAGTTCCCACAACTCTGCACATCACCCTCATTCTTAAAAATGGGCACCCGCTGCCTCCATTCCTCAGGCATCTTCTCACCGCTAGAATTCTGTTAAACATCCTGGTTAAAAACTCCACAGCCACGTTACGCTTCCACACCTCCACAGGACTGTCATCTGGACCGACTGTCCTGCCCTTCTTTATCCTCTTTAGTGCTATTATAACTTCACCCTTGCTAATCACTTCTACTTCCTGGTCCACCACACTTGCATTTTCTACTCTACATTGTCTCTCATTTTCCTCATTCATCAACTCCTCAAAGTACCGCTATTCCTTCCATCTACCCAGTACACTACTGGCACCAGTTAGCACATTTCTATCTCTATCCTTAATCACCCTAACCTGCTGAACGTCCTTCCTATCTCAATCCCTCTGTCTGACAAATCTGTAGAAATCTTTCTCTCCTTCCAAAGTGTCCAACCTGGAATACACGTCATCATATGCCTGTTGTTTGGCATTTCCACCTTGATCTTAATGCATTTTCGTCTCCTCTCCTTTGTCCTCTCAGTGCCCCACCTCTTCTTCACTAGCCTCTTTCTTTGTATGGTGTCCTAAACTTTACTTTAGGGTTCCACCACCGTGTCTCCTTTTCCCTTTTCCTACCAGATGACAACCCGAGTTCTCTCCTGGTTGTTTGTTTGATCACCTTGCCTGTAATGATCCAATCTACTGGCAGTCTCCTTTGCCAACCAATAGCCTGTCTCTTCTTGTCTAAAAGTCGCACGACACTCTTCTTTTCTCAAGGAATAATATTGAAATAATTATTTACTGATTTCTCAAGATGCATTAGATTTGACACAGAGCTGAATCAGCACACTTTCAGCAATAATGTCATCTGAGTGGCACATTTCTCTTTTTATTATGTTTTCTTTCCACAAACTTTCTCAATCTGGAATATTAGTTGGATCTAGATGCAATCTAATGTGTGGTAGATCTTATGAGGATGTCATTGTGAACATTTAACTTAAGTAGTGACTGTCAAATGTCAAACAATGTGAAAAGTACATTTGAAAATAAATAAGAACAATATGAATCAAATCGCTTGAAGAAGACCTTAGATAACACTATCAGACTGGACTCTAAATAGAATGACATCTAGAATATAATTAAAATAATAGCAACACAATAAGAGACTATGTTTATACAGTAATAGAATGACATCGATAATGATCATAGAATCGTAAATTTGGTAATAGGTGTTTCCTTGGAATTACAATTGTATGAAGGATACTTATAAAATAACTCCGTATGTACACTCACACACACAGATTTGGTATGTAATATGCAGGAATGTGTTTTGGTGCTTCGCCTTAAATAGTTCATAGTTCAAGAAATTCTATAATAAGGAACAAGAGTATTCCACTAAAAACTATAGCAAACAGTTATTATTGTGGAATGACTGGATCGATGCAATTTCAAACATTCTGTACAATTACCTCCACTTTGTCCATTTAATGGTGTAAATGATTCATCTTTCCATTCTCCACTGAACAAACAGAAGATTTGATTAGAAAACATCTTCCCTTGGAGAAAAACCATCAAATCTTAAAAACAGCATTAGAAGAAAATGTCGCTGGTGGCTTATAGATTTTCTACATTAACAAATAGTGGATTCAGTCAGTGTAGCGTGTCTCACTGAGACCTAACATACCTCAGGATGCGTGCGTGACAAATCGGCCTTCCCATTAGGGTTAACATTGCATGCAAATAAAGCAGATTAGAACAAAGCCCTGGGGATGGACACAAGAATTCATCTCACAGGGGCGAAAGAAATAAGTGCTGTCATCTTAGAGTTGCTGGGATAATTTTTTTTAAAAAGTGCAGACAGACAGTGAAGAAGATTTAATAGCACAAGGCTGCTACATCTCCAAGGAGGGTTGATTATGAACTCGATCGATCTATTCCACTGCTGTTTGGAAGATTGGTCTATCTTTCTTTGAGGGTTTTTCCATTTTTCACTAAGTGGGAAGCTGAAGGAGTTGTTCAGCAGGTGGTCCTGAATTATAGCAATTAAAAAGACGGACGGCTCATGAAGGCAGCACGACCTGAGGGCAGGACGGCCCAGACAGCCCGAGGCAGGGGGAGTCAGATATTGAACACCTTTATCAATTATTTTCCGTCTCTATTATCTCCTACTCCTTCTCTCTGTGGTCAGACTGGGTCAAGCTTTGTTGATGAGGTGCGAAATTCTTTTTTTCTTCATTTTGCTCTTCGCTCAGTGGAAATTTGGCTACTGCTGATAAGATTCCCTGCAGCAATGGTCCAGCTCATTTGAAGCGTCAACACCCTTTTTTAGGTGACCGATGATTCAGACAGAAGGCGGCTGGACGAACTGATAGTGACATCTCCAGCATCCCCAACAAGACCTGCGTCACTGTTCTCACGAGAGCATTCGTGTATCGCACACCCACAGAAAAGAAAGCAGCGTTGAGTCAGGGACATCATTAGAATGTAAAATGGGAGAAGAAATTTAATCCAGCTGTGCTTGTTTTCCTGTCCCCACAAATTACAGTCTAATTATTCTGCACATGCCAAATAAAGTACTGACTGTGTCCCTATCAGTGGTAGCAACAAATATATCCTGATACGCAGGATGTCCTGAAGAGGACTGGTTATGTGGCTGCAAATGAGTTCCATCATGATGAGCTTGAGACAATGCACATTAGCCATGGATTCACAAATCATTTAAAGTGTTAGAGCTCATTGTGAGTAGAAGGTCACCATTAACATTATTAACTATTAACCCCGACATGTCAGCCAAGGAGTTCTGAAAGATTTTAGTGCTGAACCAGCTTAGGATTCTGAATCACCTTTTACTTTTTTCATCCCGTGTTATTTCACTTCAGACCGCTCAAAATAACAATACTGATGATCCTCCTGTACGAAGTTCAGAACCTGAACCTGATGATAATTAGAAACCGAGAGATGAAGTGTGTCGGTAAATGCTGCTCTCTCAGCTACATTTAGCTGAAGTGGATTCTACGTCATTCAAATGGTAAGATGTTATATCTAAATGAAAAATGTAAAGGACCCACCCCAAATATTGTCAAAGTAATTTAAAGAAAAAGCCTGATAAACAGGTTTTCAGCATCAAGGAAGCCAACCATCTACAGTTTAAGTATCTTGATTCTGCTTCCACTCATCTCCACATGCTCAGTAGTGTGAACTCTTTCTTCCACTAAGTATTATTGTGTGCGTTGTTTCTCCTTGTTGTTCGCTCACACTAATGGGTTTTTCCTGCCAGTGTCACCTCTGCCAACGTTCCTCAGCCTCTGCCACTCGGTTCTCTGTCTGTTTTACCCTCTGGATTCATTGGCTAAATCATCTATATTATAATAAATTCTTACTCACATCCACTCTCTGTGTCTGTGTCCTCTCTGAGGTGCACAATGGAAGCTAAATGGGACACCAACAAAAATAAATAAAGTACATCTGCATGGCGTTTCCATCTGGTCTTCTCCATTATCTGTTTCTGTGTAGCTTAGCGATTAACAACAATGTGTAATTACAACCGACAAATATTTTCATTATAAAAGTATGAAGAAGAAATATGACTTTCTGGCCTGCAAATGCAGTGTAATTACTGTGAGAAAGACATTTCTGTCTTTCCGTTCAAACATTTTAATGGTTATTTGTGTTTCGTGTTTGGTTGAATTTTTTGGGGAAATATTTGCAATTTTGCTTGGATTTAGATTCTACATGTATGCCCGCCCAGGGTTTGCCCCACCTCGCGTCCTGAGACATCTGGGATAGGCTCCAGCTCCCTGTGACCCGCTATGGCTGATAATGTATGGCTGCATGAGAAATATGTGGCTGCAGCCAGAAGCTAGTTAGCTCATCTTAATTTAGCCTAAAGAATCTATAGGAAGTCAGTGTACCCTGTAAACAAACAGTCCTGCACATAATGATTGGTAAAATCACTGTAATTTTAAACTTGCTTTTACAGAAATGAAGGTTTGTTCCCTTCAGCCACAGGCAAGAAAGCTTCCTGTGGTGCCTTTCTGATAACCAAACCACACTAGTTTCCTTCACTGGCTTCATCTGTAACAGATATGAGAGTAGTATTGATCCTTTTATTTAATTTACAGCAAACGTTGTTCATGCTATGTCCTCTTTTCATCTGTTTTAGTTTATGGTGGGCAGACTCCATTCTGACGTTGTAATAAATTTGGGCCTGCACTTGATCTAGGTGGTCATGCAACGTCATAAAAATATATATACTGGTATATAACAGTCATTAAACTGGAATTACTCATGCATCATTTACAAAAAACACAAATTTAGAGGTTATGGAATGAATAGCATACCACACTGTCATTTGGTTTACTAAACCTTAATTCAGTATGTTGCAGTAGGAAGGTGGATGCCTATGTGTAATTTAACAGGATTTGTTTATGCGGGCATAATCAATAGAGTATTCCCGTGATCTCAGGCACACCCAATAGGGCTAACAGAAGTAGTGCTTTTTCCTTTTAATACATTGCAACACGTAAGCACTCATTGTCACGTATACTGATGACGTAGGAGTGTATCAGTGTCCTTAATGGAGCACAATCCACAGGTCCACAATAAAAACACAATCCGAGCTGCCTTGACTCAGTCTCCTCTCTTAAGACAGCATTAAAGTTGCATTGTGGGGCGGGAGCGCTCATGTGCCACCAAGCCCCATCTGATTGGTGACCGAGCCGGTGCAAAGCATTTCACTCTTTCACTGTTAGTCAGAGGACATGGATCCTGCTGCTGGATTCCAATTTCGCCAAGCATTTAGATATTCATGACCCTAAACATAGAATTCATTCATTAGTGTTGAATAACATTAAACACAGGGCGATCATCAAACCTATGTATTATTTAAGGGAAACTCTATTATATAAGCATCCAAGAGTTCAGTCTTTGATGAAAAGCTGCACTGCTGATTAATGGTTTATCATGATGTCAAAGAGAAGTTGTTTACTGGGTGCCAGAGGGAGACAAAAAATATAAAGAACAGGCAGGCATGAGTTCAGATAAACATTTGTTGAAGAGAAAAGATGTCAGAAATCAAAGTGAACGATTGATCTCGTCAGCCAAAGTCACTCTGCAGAACTGTTCACAGCAATTTGTTTAATAACTGCTCAAAAGTAAAATGAAAGATCAGTCATTTAATGACACACATTTACCACCAGCAGTACACAGCACAAGCAGAATGAGGACAGATGGAGGAAGACAGGAAAGAATATTCAGTTTCATAGTGGCTGATTCTATATTTTTTATTTTTCCAAACGGATGCACAATTGCATCACGAGATAAGAAAAATTCTCTGATCTACGGATGGACTCACATTTTTAATACCCTTCCCTTTTTTTGTCAGCTGTGCTGAGCTGAGACAATGATCACTGGAAATAACAACAACATTTTTAGGTTGCGGATGAACAGAGACTGTCTGAATGACAGAGGGCTTCAGCGATTCCCTGACGTCGACCATCATTTACTGATTAAAAGCTCTGTGAATATTCTTTCAGGGAAAAAGCGGATGTCATAATCAAACCTTAGCTGGATATGAAGTCGCTCCAGAAATGTCATCATTTAAAACCCTTTTTTGGGTTTTTAATGTCAAAGGTCATATCCTTCACTTAAGCTTTAATTGTGCATTTAATTAAAGCATTAATCATTAATTTCAAGTGCTGTTTAATCAATAAGACATAACCTGAGAAATCAATATAAACAAGTTTGCAAAATGATGAGGCATTGGCGTGGACACTTGACACTTGCACTTTTTTGTTAATGTGTAGGTGCACGGTACCTTATAAAAAGCATGAGCTCTATAAAGTTTGTGTCTGTCAGCACTTCAACAGCAATGATGAGCCAGGTGTCTGTCCTTTGGCCAGTTGCCTGGAAATGGCATTGGATTATACGGCAAAGCACGGTGGAGGGTGGAGCGCTGAGTGGGTGCAAATATACGGTGCCCTGAGGAACAGACGCGGAGAGATTTTCATGAAACCCATCAATCATGTTGGCGGTGCATGGCTTTGACCTAGTCACAAAATCATTTTAGAGCTGCATTATGAAAAATGTCAATATGAAATGAAGGAGGGTGAGCCATTTATCTGTTATCCTCTAACCAGCTCCTCTGCTCCACAGGACAAAAGTGCAGCACGGAGGTCTTTTTAACACATTGCATTTTATCATCACTATAACTGCAGTTTATTTTAATCTTTAATTTATTATTCCTAGATTTTATCTCTAGTTTATGTATTTCTTCTGCATTTCATTTTGAAGCAATTATGATGTACAGGAAGTCCATTTTTGAAGTCCGTCAGCACACAAAAATGGACTTAACAGCAATAGCTAATTTGAAATTAGCAATTGCTGTTAAATCATGTGCCTTGTGATGCTTTAAAGTAAAGAAACTCTTGCAAACCAATGTCACAACTTGACATGCAAGCAATTAAACCTTATTTAATTGTGACAGTGGAGGCCTGCAAATATAAAACATGATGAAAATGATTTGATAAAGTAGAGAAACGACAAATATATCAAATGAGAGTGGCAGAACTCTCATCATCTCAGGACCTCACAGACATCATTACTGTACATCCAAAGCTTAGAATTAAGGGTCATTTGATAATTTCATGTAATGAGTGTGTTTAGGATTAACAGCCTATTGTCTTTGTCTTTCGTGTGACCTTCTCAATGTGGCATGAATTAAACGAGGGTAAATACTAACAATTCATCCTACATATCAAAGTATTATATTGGCCGCAACTGAATTTATTAGTGTATCACTCTGGTGATTTGATGGAGGCTTGTGGGAGAGATCAGTGCACATCATCCAGATTAATGCCATATAAGGGCTTTAAACCCATCCGGCCAGTCATGTAATGCCAAGGAAATAATTCCCCAATCAGCACAATGATATTAATTTTGTGTGCACACATGCATCCACACACAAATGTGTAACAAAGGTGCCAATGAAATATATGTTGCTTCAGTATTCTGCTTATCTGGCCATGTCAGCGCTCTTCCATGCACACAAAGGCGGCGGCACCATTTAATGTTCTGCAGATGAGTTTGCTGATAGCCACGCTGCTTTCTCTTCGGAGCAGATCAAACACTTTTCGGTAAAAACGTAGACAAAAGACTTGCCACTGAAGGTAATTAATGGTCTATGTGACAAACAAACACAAGACAAAAAAACCCAGAATTGATCTTGACTGGTGTGACTCAACACCCCCCTTGTCAGCACCACCTTAACACACACAAACTCTAAATCCTCCAAAGCAGCCCCTCTGAAGCCACCCAGCCACCTTTCCTCCCCCTTCCAGCTTCATACTTCATGACTCTCACACTCTGTGGTCTGAGCTGCATGCTCACTGTCCCGAAACATGATGAACCACTCAGCCCTATGGAGATTTCTCCTCCCAGTGAGCTAGCGTCAGCTACATCTGTGCCTGTCAGCCAGAGCGGATGCAAAGGCAGCCCTAGCAGCAGAGTGGCAGCAGCAGAGAGTTGGCTCGAGCATCAGGCAGCCTCGCAGTGATATTCAGTAAGTTGACTGGGAGGCAGCACACTTCATTCAGCTCAACTCTCACTGGCAGGGAAAGTCCTCTTTCTCCTCTATCATCTGCTCCTGAGCCATTTTAACTCATCTAGGGGAGACTGAGGAGGGATGCTCAACAACTTCAGGATACTTTTCTCATCTGGACACACAGTGGCTGTGTCGGATGGCCGATGGGGAACATGATGCTATACTCTGTGCAGGGATGACCAAAACTCTCCGGTGTCTACGTCTCCTCCTTTTATTCGTCTTCTTTCTCCTTTGCCTCTGCGCTCCCCTCTGGCATGCGAGGGTCAAGCCAGTGGGATTTCTCATCCACCACAATCCTGCCTCTGACTGTGCTGTGATCCTGTTCCTCAGTGCTACACTTGACCTGAAGGCTCCCCAGGCAAAATAAAGGGATTAACTATGAACTTTGCTCTCACCAGGAAAGAAGGTCAACTCTTAAAGAGGGGATGAAAGTCAACTGTAGGTAGGTTCATCTTGGTTTTTTTTTTTGTCTCCTTGACTCAAGATTGATTAAATGATCGGCTTTGTGCGCAGATGCATGACCTGGATTTAAGGGGAATGGCATCATGTGTGCACAAGTGCATGTCTGAGAGGTCTAAGCATGTATTTTTAATGTAGGCTTTTACCACAATAAACACAGCAGTGGATGGGTGGCTGGAAAGATGTGTAAGAGTCAGTAATTCTTTTCGAATGTAGCGCACATTAAATTAGATGTTAGATATTCATATTTGGTCACATATTGGGTACATTTTAAATCCTAACAGTTGTTGCTGATTAACTTTAAAGATGTGTTTCAATGGTGTGTCATTGCATCTCACTTCTTCCCATAGTTTCACCTCTATTTTATACCTCAGTTCTTTCTTTCATGGGAGGTTTCATGATGGATTCAGGCGTGCTGTAATACCTGCCACGTATCATCCATTTATTTCTAGGAATAACTTCAGTCTGTCAGTGCTGCACTCGATTATACGCACAATTATACCTACACTCCTGCTTCACCTCCTTTTATCTCAATTAAGATTTATATAAAAATATTTGCCAACAGTGTTCATTCTTCCACAATCTGCCAGACTGGCGTACTTCTAAAATTTGGAATTTCAGTGCTTTTGTTTCTCTCCCAAAAGACCAATCAATATTTTCCTTCAGAAGCTGAAGCTCACAGCCCCCTGCCACCACCACCACCACCACCACCACCACTTCCACCTCTCATTTATTAAGGGAAATGACTAAACAAGCAAGGATTAAGCAGTGAAGCATGATTTCAAGTCCATCCAGTCTCAGGCCAGTGAAATATTCTCTTTCATCAGTGGGATAAATAACAGATTTCGTGGGTTAATGAGACTCATGACCAAAATATTACTTTTTGCAGCAGTTTTACTATAAAATGCATTGTTTGTGGTTGTGAATGTTGGTTTGGGGCTGTGCAGACCTGCTCTTGTTTGGCTGTGATCATATATGATAGCAAGCAAGCAAATTTTCGAGCATATTAAAAAAAAAATGAGGTGCCGGCTTGAGAGTGAGGCATGCAGACAAACACAGGAGTGTTTTATTGTCCATGAGCTTTAACGCAATCCTGTGTTTGTGCCCTCAACAGGTCGTCTGTGTTTAGCTTCCACCAGAAGTGAAAAATGATAAAAATGGATGTTATTAAACCCATTGAACTCGCTTTAGCAGACATATGCAATATCGTCATGGTGAAAATTGGCTGAATCAAGGGCTGGGAACAAAACCGCACAAAATAAGGCACAGAAATGTAGGAAACACTTCATGCAAAAACACAAATGAGATTATAGTTAGATCATTATCCAAACGATGGGGCATTAATGAAATGCTGTTGCTGCTCATAAACCTGAATGCATAGAGGCATTAGGAGTTATATCATTCTGTTCAGCAGCTGCCAAAGCCACTGGTGTATCCATGAGCACATCTCAATATGCATGTAATGATCATATTCATCATTTTCTCATCATAGAGGAGACGTAATCGAAATCAAGTTTATACTTGACTTAAAATCACAGGGGAGAAACCATTTTGGCACTGAATAAACATAAAGCAAATAAGCGCACAATGCTCTAGAGAGTAGACTGCAAACGATCACTTTGATTCTCGGCTAGTGCGCATGTGACATTATCCATCCTAATATACCTGATGAATATTTCTGTTTGCACATTTTGGAGTCAGATCAGCATCCTCTCTTTGCCAGCAATGCCTGATACACATAATGATTCAGGCATTTCATGGGTCCTAACTTATGCAGGATGCTTAACTATGGGTCAGTGGACTGACTACAAGATGCACAGACCATTGTGCCAAAAAGCTCTGGGGAGATTTGCAAATACTAACCACACATGGTGTCCTTTGCTTCCTGGGCTTTGATGAGCTTTGCTTTTCCTCCTGTTCTTCATTTGGTTTCTCTCATCCCTTTTCCCTCTCTTTCGCAAATGCCACACACATACAAATGACTTGCTTTCATATTTACAGAGCAGCTGTACTGCAAGCATAAGTGAGTGTAGGAAAAGGTCATATGGGGCTGGGAGGCCTGGTGAATAGAGCCACTGCACACGGGCACTGATAGCCAGGTGCCAGAGGAAATTGACATGTCCACCTCGGTGCTCCTTGGGCTCAAGAAAGTTTTATGTTACCTCGTCTCTAGATTCTTAGGTGTCATGAAGGAGGTTTGCTTGGAGTTGACTTTAGTCTATTATCTGTCACTGATTCATAGACCTCTGAGTGTAGAATTTTAAGCATCACACACACCTCACAAATACAGGCATGACCCTGTAGTCTGACCAGACACCGCGGGGCAAGCTGTCAGTCCCAACCAGAACATATTGTCTATTCGTAATGATGGAGAGTCCATGTTAACCCTGCAGTCTGACATCTGAGTGTACCATTAAAATGCTTCCTGCTTCAGCTGTTAGCAGGCTTGACTTGTTCCACATTGGTTGAGGTCAGGGGGTAGAATTGGTCCATTCCTTGCGTTTGTGTGAATGTCTGTAAGCCTAATCACACACCAATAGTAGCAGGTCAGATTATCCTTATTTTGCAAACTTTGTACCCGTCAACATGAATTATTTATTGTGAACATAATCATCCATAGTTGAGTCTGTTCATTTTTTGTTTTGAAAAAGGAAAACAACGACAAAAAAAAAGAAAAATCCCCAGAGACTCAGTAAAAGCCCACCAGCTTCTGTCTTTTGGCTGAATCCATGACTTAGTGGCTTCAACATCTGCCTATAGTTAACTAATTATTCCAGAACACACAAAAAAGAAGTGCACTAAAAAAAACTGTGGACGCTGTTTTGTGAGTATGAATGTTTCCAAAGACAATGCTTTAATGTTAATATAAACCTTTAAAACATTTTATCAGAATTTAGTGTATTTAATGTGCATAAAACACAAAATTAGCTTACAAACTGTCATTCATTTTCAACATAACCTACTGATGAACCAGTTTTACCATCTTTCAGCAATTTCCCTTCATATAAATAGAGAAAAAATGGAAAACTCAACCTCGGAAAACAATGTGTCATTTTTAGCTCATTGTAAGGGTTAATGCTGGGTTGAACAATAAGGAAAAATTTCTCGATTTATGCACATCAACAGCAGGGAAATTCATGGTACCTCCACTGATAAGCAGTGAGGGCTGATCATGTGGAAGTTTGAGAAATGTGAGATGAAATGTCGCTCTATAACAACATGAGGGACAAAGTCCTGAAGGACGACCCCCACAGTGACTGGAATGTTATTTTTGTGGGCCTCCGGCTGCCACCGGCGCACTGCTAACCTGGCACTGTTGAGAGAGTGTGGCAGTGGTCTTTCAAGTACGCACTACTGATTGTGGAAAAAGAAATATGAAATGCATATATTGAAAAGCTAGGGTTACATTTATTATCCTTTAGTTCTCTGCTGGGTATCTCAGCAGTAAGGAAGACAATTTTTTTTTAACATCTGAAGGTTTTGTTTGCAGTCCTTGGAGGGGAGAACCTGCAGACATCAGGCTGGAGTTGATCAAGTTTTTTTAAGAGCCTCTGCTAATGAGTATACGTTGATTGCACTGGTTTTCATATTTTGAAGATTAGATTGACTCAGGCAGGGTTGATGTCTAAAGCTGCACCCTTTTGCTGGTCTTGCTGATGACACTAAGGTTCAATTGCTTCAACCTACATGGAGTATTTTCTCTAAGGCAGTGATCTCATTCACTGTTTCTCCAGAGTGAGCACCTCATACAGCCGGTGTCTTCCCAAAGGGTCCTATGTGGGAGTAATAAATAATGTTTAAAACGTGGACAAAGAGCAAAGAGGTTGTGTATGGGAAAGGAATTTCCTTATTTGAAGAAATGGCATATATGGAGACGCCAGCATGTGGAACCTGGAAGGCTTAGACTTCTACCGAGAAAGACAATTTATCTTGACTAACAGTGTTTGTTTGACAATTTTTCTCCTCTCACTTGAATACTGTAGAGTCCTTGCTTACCCTTCAGTGTGTTATCACCCAACTGCACATAAAAATGTACTGAAACTCAGGGGATTCCATGCTACTTCCACTTTTTTGATGAAAGCCTTCAATGTCAGAGCACGGCCACACAGCACCATCATGCAATTGTAGGTCATGAAAGTGAGACATTAAGCCACAGAAACTTCCCATTGGCTTATTTTGAATGTACAGATCCAGGATGGCATGGGTAGCCCTTCAGCCACTGTTGATTGGCATGTCCAGCATCCAGGGATGAAATGTGCAGGCATGCAACTGCTCTGACCTGAGAATGAAAGGACTATGTGTGGAGGAGTGTGCTGATCTCTAGTGGTACTTAGTGGGAAAACATTGTACTGTTTGAAGAGAGTCCACTACCTTGGATTGTAGATAAGGAAATTGAGTAACCACAAAGGAAGCAGTTGCTCAGTTGATTATGTTTATGTCATTATGCAGAACCAGAGATTCTGTGCATGCTGATAGTCAGAATTAGCTGGCAGTGTCTTAGAAATGTAGTCACATTAGTAGCTTAATAAAGGTTCACAATGGTATGTGTAGTACTTCCTCCACATGTACTGCATTCTGAGACAGGCTGCAAGTACAAGCTCTACAAAAGACTGAAAGTGTTTTATGTGTCTGCGTATTTCCACTTTCCCAGCCAATGATTATGTACCATAAACATTTTTATGGAGAATAGGTTAAAAAATGTAAGTCTATTTTTAAATAGTTAAATATTTTATTTTTTATTAATTTATTAGTAACTGACAAATTTCTTCAGCAGTAATGTTAAAGCAGAACATCACAATGTGTCAGTTTCACTTTAAAAAAATTAAATTTCTATCTAAAACAAACATTTCGTAAAACTATTAAACATTGAAGACGCAAGTTAATATAGACCAAAATTACAGCCACATTACTGTATTTGCTGTACTTTTTCATACTGTATATCATTGTAGCAAATTGCATTCTCTGTGAACTATTAATATAACAACACATATTTGGAGCAATGGATTGAATTATGTAATGACCTGGATTTTTAATATGCCACAGATGTTTGCAGAGATTGCCTCAAACTCTCCATATGGGAATATTCACATGATTGGTCCGACTGTGTGAGCTGCAAGACAGCTTACATTTTTAATACATAAAAGTGAGCAAATTTCAGAGAAAATTACATCCTTGCAGTTGAATGCTATCATTTGTTAAGAATGTATGATAGACAGATATGTTACATTTGATTTTAAGAGGCCATTCTTGAATCTCCTACATTCTGCGAGTGTTAAGTATTTGATGCTTAATATGCAGAACTGCTGCCATCTAGCGGCGACAATGGAAAGTTTTGATAAAGACTAACATTCTGCTTCCTGTTTTTTTTCCCCAGGGTATCTTTCTGAAAATGAACAACACAAACACTCCAATCACATTTGGACAATAATAAACACAAGTGGACCATGGAAGGAGACAGCATGCTGAATTCTTCTGTAAACACCAGCGCTGCAGACATCCAGCTGGCCACTCACAGTCTTTGGGAGGTGATCACCATTGCAACTGTATCTGCTATAGTCAGCCTCATCACCATTGTGGGTAATGTGCTAGTGATGCTCTCCTTTAAAGTTAACAGCCAGTTGAAGACAGTGAATAATTACTATCTGTTGAGTCTGGCAGCTGCTGACCTCATCATTGGGATTTTCTCCATGAACCTGTATACCTCTTATATCCTGATGGGCTACTGGGCTTTGGGGAACCTCGCCTGTGACCTTTGGCTGGCCCTGGACTATGTGGCCAGTAATGCATCAGTCATGAACCTGTTGGTAATCAGTTTTGACAGATATTTTTCCATCACCAGACCTTTAACCTACAGGGCTAAGCGGACTCCCAGACGAGCTGGTATCATGATAGGTTTGGCCTGGTTGGTCTCACTAATACTGTGGGCTCCTCCTATCCTCTGCTGGCAGTACTTTGTTGGAAAAAGGACTGTTCATGAGAAGCAGTGCCAGATTCAGTTTTTCTCTGAGCCTGTGATAACTTTTGGGACAGCAATTGCTGCATTTTACATCCCCGTATCTGTCATGACAATCCTGTACTGTAGAATCTACAAGGAGACTGAGAAGAGGACAAAAGACCTAGCGGAGCTGCAGGGTATTAACTATCCCACAGACTCTGTAGTCACTCAGCCTCAAAAGACTATTATCAGATCCTGCTTTAGTTGTAAATTAGGATCAGCTTCACATGACAGGAATCAAGCCTCTTGGTCTTCCTCAAGCAGAAGCACTGTTGCCAAATCAGCAGTTGTCGCCAATGATGAGTGGTCCAAAGCTGGTCAGCTGACCACCTTCAACAGCTATGCTTCCTCTGAGGATGAAGACAGGCCCGCGTCTCCAGGAGGCTTCCAAACCTCCTTCAGGAATCAGGCTTGTGAGACCATCAAAAGCGAAGCGGGCAGTGAGAGCGAACAACTCAGCAGCTATGAGGAGAACAGCTTCTTCCAGACACCGCCTAAAAGCAACTCTCAAAAAAGCAGCAAGTGTGTGTCCTACAAGTTCAAGCCTGTGGCCAAAGATGCTCAGACAGAGCACCAAAGCAAAAATGGAGACACTAAAATGGCCACGTCAGCATTCTCCTCAGCCGAGTCCATGAGCGCTCCATCCACTTCGTCGGTGTCTAAGCCCATAGACGCCACACTGAAGAACCAGATCACCAAGAGGAAGAGAATGGTTCTAATCAAGGAGAGGAAGGCAGCTCAGACTCTCAGCGCCATCTTGCTGGCCTTTATCCTAACTTGGACGCCTTATAACATCATGGTGCTCATATCGACGTTCTGCTCAGACTGCATTCCCCTCTCACTCTGGCATCTGGGCTACTGGCTGTGCTACGTCAACAGTACCATCAACCCCATGTGCTATGCTCTTTGTAACAAGACTTTCCAGAAGACCTTCCGCATGCTGTTACTGTGCCAGTGGAAGAAAAAAAGGATTGAGGAGAAATTATACTGGTACGGACAAAACCCTGCGGTCAGCTCCAAAATGTCATGACCTTTTTTTTTTTTGAAAAAAGAAAGGCATTTGGTTATATTGGCTACAGTAATCTTGGCTATATTAATTCGGATTCCACATATTAGGCAATTTCAAAAATAAAAACACTTCATCATAGCTGGTAAAGTTTATAATCGATTAGTCAATAAGTCCACTTTAGTATCCGTACTGCTTAAAATATCGGAATGAAAGCAACTTGTCTCAATGTAATTATAATGTAAATTTAAATTGTAAATAGATTCTAAAAAATTAAAAATAGTACTGTATATTTGATATCCAGAGACCATCTTAAAATTGTTCCACTCTAATGATTGATTATTTACTGATTCAATAGTATTGAGAAATGCCAATATTATCCCACGAGTTGATGCTCTTACACTCAAAGTGTTGTGTGAACATGGTTTATTATCTAGGTGTTGTGTTTGTACAGAAGATACACACTTTAGAATTGTTGTTACATCTCGCTTTAAAGCGGTGATGTATTGTAATTGTCAGTGTTCGTGTGTCCGTTTGTCAACCAAATATCTTCGCAACCGATGCAGATAGAAAGATGAAATAAAAAGCAGATTACTCGGGCGACAAAGGGGATAAAAATGAGATGAAGATCTAGACCTTGAGAAAAGTAGGTCAAGGTCAAATCTCAACTCTTGTACACTCAGGAACCGGATAAGATATAAAGACGAGGGAGAAGGCCAGTGTAAGATCATAGATCAAAGCTAGTGCTTTGATTTACCTATGCACTAGCTTTGATCTATGGTCAAAGAACTAGCCTGGAAGAAGGTCAGGGTAAGTCACAGTATGTTGCAGTCTCTGACTGCCTTGTTTTATTTTAAAGGGCTACTCTATATTGTCTTGGTGTAAGAGTCTATTGACCAAGTCCATAAACTGGAGTTTATGAAAGCCTTTTCACATGTGCCAAGGTCTTTTGTCAAAGGAGTAACGAATAGTCAGCTTAACCGTTTTCACAGAAAAGGTTTAACATTTCCTGCTTTCCAAATTTCAGTGGAAGAGTAAGATCAACAAACTGAACCCTACTGCTCAGCCCTTACAAATGTAAAACACCATTTCATTTTACTCCAACAGAATGACAAAGACGACTGTATCAGAAAAGGTATGGAATTTGAGATCTTTGTTTATCATCATTTGTTTATTATTTTTCATCCTCAGGATATATTTTTAATAGCGATACACAGTATTTGTTTTGTCAGAACAAAATTAGTGAAATCCACATATCTTCATATCTTAATTGTATTTCTGGGAAACTAATATACGGTGGCAAAAACAAAAAAACACAAAACCGTTTGTGAAACCTCTGTGTAAGCTTTGTTTGGGAGATATCATGCACAAGATATTTTACATGTCTGAAGCTGTTGTGTTTTGAAACTTTTTATAAACTGTGATAAACCAGAAATCTGCGCTTGCAATTTGGAGAATGAAAGTGCTTTTGGTTCATGTATTGAAATGGTGTATGATAAAAACAAAGATACAGCTGAAAATGCACGGCATTTTTATACAGTGTTCAAAGTATTTTCAGTATTTTGTGATCCTGTCAATGCATTTCTGAATAAAATGTGGTGTACCGACTGCTGTTAGGAGAAACTGTGGCCTACTACTGTATAAGGTTGTTGCAAAGAAAAGTGAAGCCTACAGTAAACACGGAAAACTCTCACAACTCATCCTTCCTACAGTCTCCACCATGAACCACTTTAACTGTGTCAGAAGGTCTCACCATCATCCATGCATACTTGCACAGTCGCTCTTTGTTGCAGTCCTTTTGCCAGTAGATGACATTCCTACGATTCAGGTTGGCTGCAGCACAGGCATCGTACCACCATCCTCCCCCTGGAACTCCCTGATACTCCAGCACTGCACAATTTTGGAAGTAGTTGTCATTGTCTCTGTCTTTGGTTGTGAATCTTTGGTTGTCATGAAGGTAGCTGTCAGTGTCCCGGGTAAGAGCATCCCCAGCTGTGCCCTGGAAAAGCCCCAACCTCAACCTGTATGCGGATACTTCATCCTCCACCAGGAAAGGATCATACTCCCCAATCTTTATCTGGGCATTGTGGTCTACTAGTTTTATTCCCAGTTTATAAAGCCCAGGCCCATGGGTGAGCTGATGAAGGTAATCATTCCCAAGCCAGTGATCACCAGTTACATCTCCAAAGCCAAGCTTGTATTCATCCCAGGTGCGATCGAAATCCACGCTGCTGTTGATGGTGATTTGATGTACCACGGTCCAGCCTCCTTCCTGCATGGCGCAGTAGACCACAATGGGGGAGTCACCTGGTTGGATCAAGTAGACTCCATCAATGGCATGGCCCGATGAGGCCATCAGCATGTCATGGCAGTCTCTGGGCAGCACTGTTGATAAAATTAACAGACATGTCTGTGGATCAGTCAAGTTTAAATACAGCAAGTTCTTCTAAAATATTTGCTTACGAGGTAAACCAACGAGGCAGGCACTTGGACATCACAAACTTAAGGTGTCAAACACTACCTAAGGGTATACTGATGGCTACCTTCTTTTACATCTGATGTGAAAACATAATAAAACAAAAGAGCACAAGTGTTCACAAGCTTACATGCAAACTACTTGACAGACTTCTTTAAACTTTTGAAGGTTTGCATGTGGAAAGAACTACGTCAGCAACCAAAATGTTCAAGGAGCCATAGTGGACCAAAAAACTGAAACGAAATCTGTCTGGAGCTGCAAAAAATTAAAAGCTTTATATGAAGGTAACACAGGCTGTAAGTGTATTAACATACTATCAAAATGACTAAGTAGGCTGCAAATACATAAGGAACATTCATGATTAAATGTTTACTTTCCCTGCAGCACATCCTGGAGAGAATGACACCAAATGACTTCTCTGCTGTATTATATTTAGTGCTAAAGTTTAATTTCCATTACTAATGTATAATATTTTGCTGCATTGATGAACTCGTTAAACCTGCTCCTAAATGCAGCTCGCACATCAACGATCGCTCCTTGTAAATAATCCCCGTTCAGTGTGTGATGGTGATTTGCATCTCTGGACTCTTTCAGGGAGGGGAAGTGAGAGAGCTCACTGTACATCCCTGGTGAACACAGTCAGTTTGCGCTCCAATGACAAAACAGTGTTTCCCCGCTCCTGGAGATTTTTATGGAGTATGTTTAGGTGACTTGTCATAACCACCATGACGGGCAGTTTTCTCAGCCACTCGGTGTCTTCCAGTGGTGGGTAGTTCAGGTCTTTGCTTTACAGGAATATTTTTAGATGAACAAGAAAACAGACACGCGAAACCTCCTCCCTGGATGTGGACTCTTCTGTCATGGTTTTTGGGTCATGACAGAAGAGTGTCTGCACTTATCATGTTTCACTGAAACCTAACGACAATTTGGAGTCTTTATTCCTTTATTCCTTCTTCTTCATTTTCTTATCCTTTAGGGTTTTCCCTTCAGGGGTCACCACAGTGAATCAGTTGCCTCCATCCAACCCTTCTGAATCCTCTTCTCTCACACCAACTACCTTCATGTTCTCTTTCACTACATCCATAAATCTCCTCTTTGGTCTTCTTCTAGGCCTCCTGCCTGGTAGTTCAAAACTCCTCAACCAATTCTTCTACCAATATATTCACTCTCTCTCCTCTGGACATGTCCAAACCATCTCAGTCTGGCCTCTCTGACTTCATCTCCAAAACCTCTAACATGTGCTGTCCCTCTGATGTACTCATTCCTGATCCTATCCTTCCTGGTCACTCCCAGAGAGAACCTCAGCATCTTCATCTCTGCTACCTCCAGCTCTGTCTCCTGTCTTTTCCTCAGTGACACTGTCTCTGGACCAAACAACATCTCTGGTCTCACCACAGTTTTGTACACCGTTCCTTTCATTTCAGCTGAAACTCTTCTATCACACATCACACCTGACACTTTCCTCCACCCGTTCCATCCTGCCTGTACACACTTCTTCACCTCTTTTCCAGACTCTCCATTGCTCTGGACTGTTGACCCTAAGTACTTAAAATCCTCCACCTTCTTGATCTCTTCTCCCTGTAACCTCACTCTTCCACTTGGGTCCCTCTCATTCACACACATGTACTCTGTCTTACTGCGGCTAACCTTCATTCCTCTCCTTTCCAGGACAAACCTCCACCTCTCTAGCTTCTCCTCCACCTGTTCCCTGCTCTCACTACAGATCACAATGTCATCTGCAAACATCATAGTCCATGGAGATTCCTGTCTAACCGCGTCTGTCAGCCTGTCCATCACCATAGCGAACAAGAAGGGGCTCAGAGCTGATCCCTGATGCAGTCCCACCTCCACCTTGAACTCTTCTGTCTTTATTCCTCTGTCCAATAAATGAAAAGCCAGCAGACAGTTTAGCAGGAAGACATAACAAGTTTTGTACAACGCTAATAAAATCCACACAATTAAGTAAACACCACTTTTAAGTAAACACCACACAGGAAACAGTTTCCACGAGTCCTCCTCAGTTACAAAACAAACAATTTGTAAATGAGATATCATATATTTTATATATTTGTTAAAATTAGTTAAGCTGCCAGGAGCAGTTTATTAATGAGCAAAGGGACAAATATTTCCTTGTGCGCAAAAGAATGTACATATTTATTCGCATCAATCAGACATTAATGGCGACAGAGACTCAAAGCCGTTTGTCAGATCAGACAATCTCAAACCAATCGATGGAGGACAGAAGAGCAGTCAGGTTGGAAAAGTTTGCTGCCCTACATTCGCCTGCCCAACACTTAAAACAGAAAGTAAAAACTTGCATACCTCTCATTCCACGGTTCAAAATCAGATTGTGTTCATCTGGATGAATGAGATTCAGGTTCGCAGCTTGGAGATCCTCCGCTTCGATGTCGGCCGTAAAGAGCACGAGGAAGGCCGCCGCCGGCAGCCAGAACCTCGGACACTCCATCCTCGAACACCCGCTGCTGCTGCCAGAGTTCTACCGGTCAGCTGGGACTCACCGAATTTATGGAAAAACGCTGTGCTGAAGGGAGGAAATGGAATATATCTGGACGATGTTGTATGGAAGCTTCTAATTTATTTTCGGGGATTATTAAATTACACTAAATTTAAAATAAATAAATAAATAGAAAGGATGCCACACCAGTGTGTCACCTCAAATCAACCGACTTGAGGTGACATAAATGTCGTCTTCCCTATATCAAAATCTTTTATCATAGGACATAGAATAAAAAGCACCAAAAGTGGACAGTTCAGGTCTCCGGTTCATTGAATCTCTTCAGAGTCCCACTCACAGCTGGACTTCAGCCTCAGGTGACACAAACCCTTCACTTATCTGTGTCCATGCAGATAACCAGCATGTAACTGGAAGATATGATGAATGCAAACCCAGATATCTGAAATCTCTTTCAAGATTCAATGAGGCTGAAGTCCACATGCAGCTGAATAGTTCACAAAGATGTATTGCAAACAGCAGCAGTTCTATTTGTTCATTCATTTAACTGTAATTGTTTTTCGTTTTTACATAAAACAGAAACAGTATCACAAAAGTGTGTTTGTATTTGTTGAAGCTGTATCAAACAATCATTTCAATACCAAGCTTTCACATTCAAAATAAGACTTTTATTAAACACCAACTGAACAATTTAAGAAAGCAGACAGTCATGTACACTATATCTTTCTAAAGTCCTACATTCATTCTGATATTTTAAAAAGGCAATGTCCCAGCAAGAAAAAAATGTAATATCACAATGATGGGAATCTTTTCTTCAGTCACGGCCACAATTACTCTTGAACAACATGGATTACAATTTTTATTGCACATTCTCTGTATGTCCATTCAAGTTGTTCAGCAAACTATCAAGTACGACCAGCTCCACCTCAGTGGGAGAACAAGCTAAGAGGCACCTCTTGTTGAAACAGCTCATCTTTCTACTGAGGATTCTTCTTAGAAGTTGCTGCCAGAGAAAAAGTTGTTATCTGGTTCTTCATTGCCATCAATAAAGTTGAGACAGGAATGAATCAATAACCTGAAAGAAAAAAAAAGGTCCTGAAGGGATTTTTGCTACCTAAGATTTATAAGTATGAATAAACATGGGAAAAATTTGTTTATACATGCACGACTTACCTTTGCCAGGTCTCCAGCAATTCCTGGAACAGATCTCAGTGATGATTGCTGATGCCATAAATCCAATAACTGCCGATTAAAGACCTGATAATTTCTGTAATACATAAAGTCAAACACTTTATTGCAGGAGCTGTATGTTCTGAACTCTGTAGAACTGGCAAATTCTCACTAGTTAATGGCGCTGAATGGGTGGTTTGATTAACTGAAAAATCTAAAGAGTTAAAAAAATATTTTTGCTTTAAATTAGCATTGTGTGATTGTGTTTTCTCTATTCTAAATATTTTATTTATGATGTCTTCCAGCTCCTTAAACAGATCAATACTTACTTGTCTGACTGAGGTTTCGTTGATCCACTATAGCCACTGGATCTTAGTTCGTCAAACCAGCTTTTCAAAACAGAGTTTATCCACTTTAAACCGACGATAAGATACCTGTCACGATACAAACTGTTTATCTTCACACAGCAGGTATACTAATGAAAGTCTGCAAAAACAAAGGCAGTTCGATTTAGCAAGAAGACTCACTCTTCATACGGACTGGCGAGGACCTTCTTAACTAAAGGAAGAAGGTCAACACAAGAGCCAATAGTGATCCTGGAGGAATCCTCATCAATGCTGTAGAGAAACTCGATCAACATTCAGCCCCCATGTAGTCAGTGTTACTCAAACATCAGCTCCCTCACCTTTTGCTTATCAGTGGGAGGAGATCAACAAACACACCAATGTCTTGTATTCTGTGAAGAATCAACAACAAATTAAATTCAAGCAAACATACTGAATTTTACAATTTGTTCATCAACAACGCAGCACATTACATACCTCAGAAAGTATGTCAGCAGCTCCCCAATATTCCTCTGCCACAGTGTTAAGGACACTTTCAGTCGTAGATGTCTTCCGTAGAGAACGTCTGTCATTGAGCTATGATCCTTAGTAAGCTGGAAAACATCGATGGTTTCACAACATTTAATTTGTGTGCACACAGTGATGAGAAACAGCCTGATCTCTGATGGTATGCCTGACCTCAGAGATCGTGCAGTATTCAGCTTGTTCAGAGCCGGATATACCAGTCATGTAGCTTTTATTGGCATTTAGTGCAAACTCCCAAGAGTCCATGTCAGTTATCTCCTGTTTCATGTCCTGCAAACACTTCATATCGTTCTCCTTGTTTGCAGCATCACAAGTTCTCCCTGGCCCAGCAGGCTTCCTTCGGGCCACTATCGGATGATGGGTCTTCCTTTTACATGACACCACTCGCTTCACTCTGCCTGGGTTGTTGCCAGAGCGACAAACTGGAAACCTGAGCAGGGCGAAAAGTCCAAAAGGTTTCTTCAAAGCAAACATTACACAGTTGCTGTTATTAATTTCAGAGCAAAATGCAGTTCATCATGCTCTTATTCTTCCCTACATTTTCTAATCCTTATCTGCTTCTACATAGCAACATAAATCCTTCACGTATTGAAATCTTCACGGCTCCACAAAATTTGGTTAATTTGGTTTCATAATTTCAAATAATCCAGACCAACTAACCAAAGTCATGGGTGAACACATAACCTCCCAAAATAATGGCTGTTTGTGGCCTTATGTACAACATGAGCTTGTAGATACACTATCAGCAAACAGTCTCCAATAATTTGAAGAAAATGTCATCATCTTGGTTCAAGTTTGATAATTCTACAGTGCTGTTTTCTCATAAACGTCCAGTCTGTGCAGTATTTCCACATACAGTTACATTTGTGCAGGAAAATCATATCTTTGTTGACTCAAGTTGGCTGGACCAGTAGTTGCAGCTTCTCCAATTCACAGAACCACAGCCAAGTACTACCAGCAACAGACAGTTCTCAGAACAGAAGAAAGCCTGTAAACTTTACTTAGAAGTTCAGTTGACTTTATTCAAAACATCTACTACGACCTGGATTACTGAGGATTTCCACAGACAAGAAAATCATATATTCCAGACTCATATTTGGGGGTGTTAAAGGATAAAACATCATTTGACAGTTAAACACTCACTTGCTTTGAGCTAGGCCCCTGCTACATTATAAAGTAAATTTCAGCATTACCTTTGTTTTTCAGTCACAATATACAGTATGTGTAAATATTTCTGTTGAACTCCTCATTTTTCTCACTATTCACCTGCATATTTGCAGAAATAAATTTGTATGGTTAAAAAAATAGATACTAAGCAGTATAAGAGTTTATTGTGTTTTAAAATGTGTCACTCGTCTGACCTACCTGTTGTTTTTCCCATGTGGATAGCTCACGCTGTACTGGGCTGTATGTTTGTACTCTCCATCTTCACTGTTGAAATCCATTGGACCTAAAGGGACAAAACCCCAAGTCATCGTCTCAAAAAGTTTCAGATCCAATTAAATATTAACACAAATTGATTTGTGTATTTGTATTCGGGTCAATCTCGGAAAATAATCATATTATAATTTGAGTCTTCAAGTGTACAAACAATATTTTGTTGTATAATATTGTGGTAAGTGTACTTTAAAAGAGCATACAACAAGAAGTTCAGCACATCGAATAAAATCCACCAAAGACGCTGCTTAAACTCAGTTTCCCATAATGCTCTTTTCCGTATGCGTGACGTAAACAAGAACGGCTCCGAGTTTTGTGTTGCTGTGAGTAATTTTAGTCATCCGTTTAAAATTTAAAGGCAGCTAAAACTACTGTACTTTGTTTATCCTTGTTAGATTGTTATTATTTTAAAAATCATTTTGTTGTACAACTTTAAATCGTAATCGTGGGCCTGAAACCATTTTATTCGGATTTACGCAGTGCTAACTCAGTACCGCGTCATGTACAATAGGTTTGGTTAGAATTAGCGACCTAATTTAAGACAGAACAGCCAGCTAAGCACCGTTTATAGTGACGTGCAGTCGTCTGTAGAACCGCTACAGCAAATCAAAGGCTTCCCAATGCGGACACTACGTTCCTACCAATGACATGACCCATTGCTTTACCGACACTCACCTTGTTTTCACCTCCTAAGCGGCAGCGATACAATGAAGCCGGTTCGATTGGTTTTGTCTTGTTTCCGTGACTGACATAAAGAGGACATTCTACTGACACCGCCACAAAGTGTTGAGCATCTTACTCTTTAGTACAGTGTCCGGAAAACGCACCCTCTAGCGACTGCATATCTAAATGGAGCAAAATTCAAAAACAAACATCCCGTCAAGGAGTCATGCAAACGATCAGCTGATCTGACTGTTCATAAAGCAGCTGACAATGCTTTATTAACATCAGCTGCTTTTATTGACAGATCATCTCTTTCCCTTTTACTCTCGGTCAAGTCAGCTGTCTCTGCAGAAATTGAGCGTGTTTTACATTTTGCGGTGAGGTCAGGTTGGGGTATTTTAAAGCTGAGTTGTCGTTTCACAAGTGACACATTGGCCCATTGGATTTTATGGTGTATCAACAAAATCAGTGTCGAGAAATGTTTGACAAGAGAGCTTCAATAATTTCATCATCATATGACAGTATGGTTTTATAGGGTGTCTGTTGCTACTTTGACCAGACCTCCTTTTTCTTCTGCAGTTCAGATTGAAAATGGTGCCTGTCCATGCTGCCTGCGCTTTGTTAAGTCTTTCACCCCTTTTGGTGCTTGGTGTTCCTCCTGTTTGGACCCAACCAGAGCAAGTACATCTCTCCTATCCAGGTAAGTGCTTGAATTTCCCCCATCAGCCTCATGTGTTTTCATTTAAGGAAATAAAAACCCTTTAGAAATAAGAATAATTTATTTTATTGTTTGTTTTTTTATACATATAACTCATTAATCAAAGGATTGTTAATACTGGTGTTTTTCACAAGGTGAATTTTGACCTGATATGAAGTTCTGAAAAATTTCACTTTATTCAAAGGACAGGGCTAGATGGAGGAAATTGATTCGCTGTGGCGACCCCTGAAGGGCAAAGCCGAAAGGAAAAGAAGAAGATTCCACTTTCATTCATCTGCATATTAAAGTCGACTCTTGCAAACCAGCTAATTTAACGCCACCCTAGTTGCCCCCTGGAGCTTTTTCAAAAATATGGTTTCTGGAGGAGGACAAGTCTTTAAAACATTCTTAACAATTTCCAATGTTTTAAACGTTTATATAAAAACATACATTCCCACCGGAGGGTATGGAGGTGATGAACCTTGTCATTCAGATGGTGAACAAGATAATTGGAAAAGCATTAAATCAACGTCGGTTCCAGGAATTGCTAGTTGACAGTAAATATTCAGATCTCCTTCTACATAACAAACTCTCCTGGCTGTCCAGGGGGGAGGTTTTGCATCGCTTTGTTTCTTGTTTATGTGAAAACATTCCTGAAAAGCAAAGACCTGAACTACCCACAACTGGAAGACACCAAGTGGCTGTAAAAACTGCCCTTCATGGTGGATATGACAAGTCACCTAAACATGCTCCATAAAAGTCTCCATGAGCGGAAACACTGTTTTGTCATTGGAGCTCAAACTGACTGAGCAGAAGCAGGTTTAACGAGTTCATCAATACAACAAAAAAATAATACATTAATGTTAATACATTATGCATTAATACATAAATTAGTCATGGAAGTTAAACTTTAAGCACCAAATATCCTAAAACAGAGTAGTTACATGGTGTCATTTTCTCCAGGATTTGCTGCAAGGAAAATAAACATTTAATCATGACTCTCATGTATTTTGAGCCTACTAGTCATTTTCATTGTATACTATGGTAATATATCTAATATACTATTACTGAGTGTGTTGCCTTCATATAAGGTTTTTAATGTTTTGCAGATCTAGAGAGATTTGATTTTAGTTTTTTTTTGTCCAATATGGCTCTTTGAACATTTTGGGTTTCCGACCCCTGAGATAATTCAACGGCCCGAGGCCTCGATGCAATTTTACATTTATACCCTGCAACAATTACGGAACCTGTAAAAGCATTCTGTTGGACAAAAAACACTTTTAGGGTAAAGACCCTGGACAATTACCACAACCGTCGTGCACATTGCTCAATATTATTGTATCACCCTTGGTTTACACTTGTCTGTGTAGCATAGTATTTTCTTGGCCACTCCCTATGATAAAACTTTCTGTCTTTAAACTAACAATAATGAAAACAGAACACATCCTGTTGTCAGTTTAACTCGTTTCTCAAAGCACCACTCTTGTACTTTTAAAAGCCCCCACCTTGGCTTTTATACATATGTCAGTGAATCCAAATGTTCTGTCAGACCAGTCTGCATCACAGTTCCTCATCTTCACAGGAGTGATTGGTTCTATGGTTGTGACTTGGACCACTTTTAATAAGACAGAGAGCAAGGTGGAGTATGGCCTAAAGGGAGGCCCACTCTTTCAGATGAGCGCCAGTGGTGATGCGACCCTGTTTGTGGACTCAGGGCGAGAGAAGAGGAAGATGTACATTCACAGAGTCACTCTCTCAGGCCTCAAACCTGGTTCTACTTACAGTGGGTGGAGCTTTATTTTTATTCACTTTGCCATTATCTGAATGTTTTGCTGTCTGACCATGCTTTGGTTCTCCTGTGTTACCCCAGTCTATCACTGTGGGAGTGAACAGGGCTGGAGCGATGTGTTCTTATTCACTGCTCTGAATGACAGCACTAGTTTCAGCCCCAGGTTTGCTCTGTATGGTGACCTGGGCAATGAGAACCCCCAGTCTCTGGCAAGGCTACAAAAGGAGACACAGCTTGGCATGTATGACGCCATCCTGCACATAGGTAAGCCCCACACTGATAGGAACATAAAAGACGTGAAACCATTACATTTAATCAGCCTCTCTCTAAGAGATTATTCATACACATTTTGAATGAAATGGGATTATGACCTCTTGCTTACTTCATCACCAAAAATCTCCAGTTCCCTATCTTTTTTGAAGATCTTTTTTTCCCCAATCATTTTTCTCTTGCTGGCTTGTCCAATAATTAAAAAAAAGGTTAAACATTGTTTTATTATGCTATGATTATGTCAAAAAGTAAAATTTTTGTGTGTTCATTTTTACATTTTTTTTGTTGGGTCACTTTTACTATTTGAAGATACTGTAGTTTTAACATTTTGGAAAATGTTTGTTGTTTTCCTATTGAAAGTAAGGTGGAAAAATTGATACCACTTGCAGATCATATGTGCTTAACATTCTAAAAATGAAGTTAGAATATAGCTAATTAGCCTAGTATAGCATTAGGACCAGAAACAGTGACTATCTACCAAAAGAAAGAAAATAAAAAAATCTCCTTTGTAGTTTCACTAAAGCTCATTACATGATGTCAGCATATAGCTCCCTGTAAAAACCCAAATTGTACACATTGGAATACATTATGGGATTTGTACATATTAACAAATTTAAACTTAGACTGAAACATACTTTATTAATCCCGCAACGGGAAATTATCTTTTCACTCACACCATAAAGAGATGTTAGACGTGTGTGTGTGTGTGTGTGTGTGTGTGTGTATAATATATATTATGTGTATATATATATATATATATAATATATATAATATATATTATATGTGTATATATATTATATGTATATATATTATATTTATATAATATATATATTATATATATATACTGTATATATACACTGTATATATTTATATTTTGTTTACAGGCCCCTGAAACAAACACACAACACACTAGGGGCCTGTAGGCATGCAAATTAGTATGAGGGAGACAGAGTGACGGGTCGCGACTTTGGGGTGCGCCCCAAATGAGCAGCTTGTAGGGAGGATGGCCTTGCTCAATGGTGCCTCGGCAGTGCCTGGGAGGTGAGCCGATACCTCCGAGGATGGCTGGTGGGAGTGGGAATCAAACCGCCGATGTCTGATCATAAGGTGTCCGCTCTACCACTAGGCCACTGCCACTGTCTTTAATAAACAGCATAATACAGGCTGTTTATTAACGAGTAGTAAGCTTAATATAAGCTGTTTATTGACGAGTAATAAGCTTAATATAAGGTGTTTATTAACGAGTGTTAAATGTGCTGGTAGGTGGTCTTCCTTCACCAGACCTTGACTCATGTTTATGAAATAGAATTGAATTAATTCAATGTTGTCCTTTTTTGCTTTAAATGGATTGACTCTGTAGCAAAAACTTGACTTTTATCATAAAACACAAACAAGAATTACATAAATGAAACCTCCACTTTTTCTGAAAACCCTGCTCCAGAGATACACATACTGTTATTTTATAGTTTACACAAATATGTTTTTAACTTGGACTGTGTTTATTTTACAGGAGATTTTGCTTATGATATGCATGAGGTATGTTACTTTTTTATTTTCCTTAATATCACTTTTGTCTAGTTAAGGTCGATAACAGGAAACTTCTGGAACACATTCATTTTCCCCAATAATATTTAGATTAAAATTGCACCATTCTAAACCTCATATTAAAGTTCATAAAAATACTTTTTGGTCATTTAAAAACATCTCGATTGTCATCATTAAATATAAAACGTACATACCAGTAACTTTGCCTTGGATGCTAATATTTACTTTATGGATTTTTTTTTTTTCTCAAAAATACTGAACATGATCTAATCAGCAGACTCCTTTAGAAAATATTAACCATGATTCATACAAGCTGCGCCTTCAGCAAACACAAGTATGTCTTATGTCTGCACAGAAGAAGGGAACATTGTCTGAAAGGTCATTAATGGCTGTGGCAGCCATGAAAGGTTTTTAAAAGCTGGGTAGAAAAAGAGACAAAAATGCCTTTGGTCTCAGTGAGGTTGGATAGGCTAATGATACTGTATATTCCTCTAGCCATCTGGAAAAGGGATTTACACGGTCTTCCAAATAATTTGGCTGAATATTAGTAAATGAAGAATGAACGTGTAATGAGAAAATCTTTGATGCCACGTCTCTATTTCAGGACAATGCCAGGGTTGGAGATGAGTTCATGAGGCAGATAGAGGCTGTCGCTGCCTACGTGCCCTACATGACCTGTCCAGGCAACCATGAAGCCCCTTAGTAGGTGGAATTAATTTCTTCCTAATCTCTATGACATTCCTCTTCTACCAGTTAGATGCTCAATTTCTGTAGGATTGGGTTTTGTTTTTGTTTTTGTTTTTGTTTTTTTTGGGGGGGGGGGGGGGGGGGGGTCAGGAGCAGCTCACATGAAACTCGTAGCTCATGAATCAACATGGAACAAGTCTCACTGTTTGCTTTTTGCTTACATGTGATGCCACATTCTCCTCAGGGGCTAAGGTATAATTATTGGGTTTGGCACAAAAGCAGCAGTAAATTCTGTTTTCCATATTGTAGAGAGACATTTGCCAGATGCCCCTGACAAATTTCATTCAGAGCTGCCTCCTGTAAATGTAAACTGTGTTTTGGGGGGATCAGCTGCAGTATTTTCCCCTAGAAAGAACACTTTGGTCTGCTGAAAACTCTTCACTGTACCATTTTGAACACATGGGAGCTATTTTGGTCTCTAAATACTGGGGAACCACCAACATCTAAACAAGGCAGCAATCTCTGCAACAAAACATACCAGACTGGGAATCATCAGTTTTCACTATCTGGTTTTCAGTTCCCAGACTGGGCCTGGGGTTTTGGGAACGATGCCTATATTTTGACACATTTTTAATGAATGTGTTGTTCATTTTAAGTCTGGTATATTTTCTGGACTGAAATTCTTTTTTGAGGTAAATCAAACATCTGCTGGTTCCAGTTTCTCACATGTCAGGATTTAATGCTTTTCTGACTCATGTGATGGCAAATAGAATATTTTTCAGTTTTAGACTGGTGGTGAATTTGGGAATTGTGGTAGGCATTTTTTCCACTATTCCCAGAAATGTTATAGATAGAAATTAGTTGAGTACGAAAATAGTCTACTGATTAATTCATAATGAAAATAAAATGTTACAATTTCCACTTTGCATTTCGCATGTTCGTCCCTGTTTGAGTCCTACAATGCTGCTCCATTAGATGATTTTTAGAGTACAGTAACTCCACCAAGGTACCAGGGATGGGTGATGGGCCAGGAAAGAACCCATTTAACATCAAGCAATCTGATTAAAAGAGCAGATATAGGAATCTTTTCCATTGTCCTGGTCATTGTTTTAAATGACAGTACTAAACCGTGTGAGGAACCCATCATACTGAGTGGAACTTCTTGTTGAATATGAATCTGTTTGCAGCCTTCAGATTTTTATGATAGCCTGTTCCACTGCCTCTGAATTATAGCTGACAACCTTTCTCAGTCGTGTAATATAATAAAATATTACGCTCTACCAAGTTAGTGGATTGTTTTCTGTCCGTTTCAGTTTAGTCAATAATATTTTTCATGCGATGATGATGTAGGATGATTCGCTCACGATTAAAGACCTCAGTCTGTGTGTCCCATTATTTTAAGTACCTCTGCTACAGTCAGCATGAAGTATTCTTTGCATTTTGAAAGATGGTTGATTTTGTGATATTTATTTGGTATTGCTACAGCAAGACAGTCTTCTGCTGACTTTACGATATGTAATGTGATTACTCCAAATCTGTATTGATGGGCTTCTAATAGTCATCTGTTTTGGAGGGTGTGCATCCTGACATATGAACCTAATATCAAGACCCATTTTGCTGCATTACATAACCAGAAGTCCAGCTACTCTGTCCCTCTTCTATAAGTGGGTGTTTGACTGTGTTTATAAGAATGCAGACATTCGCAGGAGGAGGTCGCTGTTTTTCTTCGTTGATCTCTCAGTAAACTTCTCTGCTCCTCTGTCTTTCCAACCTCAAACCCTAACCAGTGAAAGGCAACTGAAACTGAGACAACCTCAACGTTTTCAGTCTGTGCTCCAGCAGTAGAATATTACATTCATTACAGAGGCTGAGGCTCCAGTAAAAACTGCCTTTGTTGGCCAAGTACAATATGGTTCCTGTGGGATTGTGGAGTAACCATCCCTGCTTGAGACTATGTCCTGTGAGCCAGTTTGAGGCTTTGATTGGTTCAGTTCTCTTCTCCTCCTGGATTCCACTGATCAGGAAGAAAGGGGAGTTGAAGACGAGGGGAGTCTTGTTCCCTGGGTCAGAGTCAGATCTATCACATTGAATTTAACAGACACCAGATTTTTAGCTCCATTTTATTTGAATGAAAATGCACACAATATGAAAACAAGTGTTTTTGCTTGGTGTTATAGGGGATTGCTCACACATTAAATTCCTATAGATGATGATGAAATAAATATAACATCTGAGTTACAGAACAGAAAATATATTTTACTGAACAGAAGAGGCTTTCTCAGATGCCTCTTTATATGCTGCTACTGTTAGAAGCCACAAGATGGGGGTGTGAATTCATTTTCTGACTGTCCCTGGCTCAGCCTGAACACGGACAAATGATGAACATTGAAGGGATTTCAATTTTTACATTTGTTTTAGTCCGTATTGCTTCAATCGTTCTATGAAAAGGTACTGCAAATATCATTAATGTCTGGATTTAAATATTGCAAGTCCTGTTTAAGGTATTATAACTGATAATAAACTATAAATCCATTTCTTGAAGATGTGTTTTAGACTCTTGAAGTTTTCAAGATAAACCTTCAAGATATTGTTCCCTGTGCTTGATGGTCTTTGTTCAACAAATAGGTTTTACATGATCTTTCTTATTACCGGTAAGTTTTGACATCATTGTCAGAGCCTAATTATTTCACATGTCTTGACTGATCTGCACACTTGCGTTCGTACTGCACCAGTGCTTGGAAAGGTCTGGATAAACCTATTCTCATTCTGATGTGGGAATAACTCCTATGTCCATCATCTTGGGTAGTGCTAAGTAGGTATCTCAGAAGTATTATATTCAGTATTTTCTGCACTACAAGGCACACTGGACTATAAGGCACACCTTCAATGAATGGCCTATTTTAAAACTTTTCATTTATAAGGTGTACAGGATTATAAGGTGTATCTGATTAAAAGGCACACCTTCAATGAATGGCCTATTTTAAAACTGTTTTCATATATAAGGTACACTGGATTATAAGGCACACTTTCAGTTTTTGACATAATTAAAGGTTTTTAGGTGTGCCTTATTGTGCGGAAAATACTGTAATCACCTCAACAGTCAGTTGAGCTAACCACATTTACCTAACCTCAATGTTCCATTAGCGTGAAATGTGCTTCAATTGCAATGTCATTTTTTCACAGTTTAATGATTGATCATTAAAGATCA
Source organism: Antennarius striatus (assembly GCF_040054535.1). Classification (NCBI taxonomy): domain Eukaryota; kingdom Metazoa; phylum Chordata; class Actinopteri; order Lophiiformes; family Antennariidae; genus Antennarius; species Antennarius striatus. Next base: position 9,613,182 of record NC_090792.1, read on the forward strand.
AACACATTATCTGGTTTAGCTTAATCTGCTGTGAGTGGAGAATTGGGCTTTTCCTTTATCTCATCTAAATATCATCTGGAGCCACTGAACCTGTTGGTGAGCACGTATTAACGTGAACATCTTGGATCATTTAGAGGCAAAGCCAGACAAGACAAGATTGCTGTGGGCACATTTTGGTTTTAAGTCAAACAAAAGAGAAGAGCCCAGTAACATTAAGGAGCTAAGAGGTAGCATATAAAACAGCTAATGTCGCAAATCTAAAAGAACATGTAAGGATGGAACAAACTCTTTGTGGAAAAGGTGGAGAATACTGACTGAAAAGGTCAGCCATTGGGAAACTCCACCAAAAACCTTCCTGTGACTCAGCTCCATTAAGACATTTGTTATTAGTAAATATCTGTCATTAAAACTTTTGTCTTTTACTCCTAGTCTTTGACCTTTGACCTCACAGTTCTCTGGTCCCCACACCGCCACGTTAACCCAGTTCGGGTGGTTATCCAAACTGTCCCACCCTGTCACCAATGAAGTCCAGAATGTTGCCCTTTTTCTCTCACTTATGTAAGACAGGAAAGCAATCATTCCTATCACCTGCCCTTTTTAATGGCCTGCTGAGAAGATTGGTTCCTGCTTCCATGCCGAAATTAAAAGCTGTGAAAAGAGGCTGGCGTCAGCGGGTTGGCATCACAGACAGCTTTCCATGAAAGTGCTTTTTTTTTTCCCGCTTTGTGTGGTGCACCCATTCTAATAGTTAGAGAGCACTGGTTTAACGTGGATGATGGTGCACTGTTACATGTTGTTGATCACTTCTTGGATGATTGTGTGTCTTTTGTGTGTGAAATTTCAACAAGTCTAGAAAGAAGTGGTGGGGATCGTGGTTGTAGTGATAGATACTTGTAGATATCAACTGGTCCTGTTATATGTTAATCCAATTTTACTCTCCAAAACTCTTTAAGTGGCTTTTAATCTGACGCCTCAGAAGGCCTGTGAATCTAAATATATGATGTTCATTAAAGACTATGTCCTGGTTTTAAAAGGGTTATGTTTAGAGGCCTGTTTTTTTGATTGAACTAGGACACGCAGCCACAGTGGCTCCTACTTGCTCAGCCCAGCGCTGCTCCACCCAAGCACCCCTCACATTGCCCAAATTTTTTTATTATCTGTTTCCAGAAACTGACCATGATCTGAAGCTTCAAAACATCCCATCAGAACTTTAGAGGGTGATGACACAGAGGCTGTATCCATGTTTTTCTCCAGCCTTTCATTTGGAGGGGCAGCCACTGATAGCCTGACTCCAGCAAAGCGTACACTGTACGCCGTACAGCCTCTCAGATCATTTAATATTAGCTTCATCTTGAAGCAGATCTCACCATCTCAGTGTGTGGGTCGTCTTTATTCAATGATATACCACCCTGTATTTGAAAGGTGACTGAAAACAAAAGAATCTCATCAAAACTAGGATTATTTTCAAGAATTCCTGCTTTATGGCACAGCTGAAAGTGATCTTCAGGGTATTGGGAATGGGATATAGTTTAGCTCATCTGTTTGTATTGGTGTAAGCTCCACGATATAAGAGAGGACAGATGTCTGTGGTGTTAACTGCGGTCTTTCAGATTCTTAAAGAATCTAAGTTGTTTGATCAGTTCATCTAACAGGTCTTTTCTTGTCCTTTTCTGTTCACAGTAACTTCTCCAACTACAGGAACCGCTTCAGCATGCCCGGTCAAACGGAGAGTCTGTGGTACAGGTGAGGGAGGAAAGTTAAGAAGTAGAAAGCAACTTCCAATCAGAAGTGGATGCTAGGTGTGCAGACAGAGCAAGGAAAGTGGAAGGAAGAGACTAGAACATCCGTCTATTTAGTTTACCTCCTATCCCAGGGATGTGGGGACGACAAAGAGCTTTACATTTGATTGGCTCACTCATGGCAAACTTCGCTCTCTCAACAGTAAGTTAATACCTTTGTGGCCCACAGGCCAGTTGCCCAGTCTTCATTCTCAGATGGGGAGGCCTGTTGAAAGGGCGCACTGAGCTCATGTGCACAGTTTGCATCAAAGGAAGGCAGAGGGAAAAAAGGGAAAGGCAATCTGAAATCCTAGCTACTGGAAACAATTCCTAACGTACAGTACACATGTACAGAACACATGTTTTTCCATGAATCTTGCAGTTTGTATTCAGACTTTTTAAGTTGCCTTCTCTACTGGGTCAAAGCCATGTGTCATTTTAACAATGTGTGTCTGCAGCTGGAACCTGGGCTCAGTACACATCATCTCCCTCTCCACAGAGGTTTATTTCTACCTTGAGTTTGGCCTGGATCTTCTCTTTAGGCAGTACAAGTGGCTGGAGGAAGATCTGGAGGTCAGTAAATGCAACGCCTACGCTGCAGGTTTTGATTCTCTTTTTTTCTACTAAAGCACAATTATCTTTCAGCATTACAGTATTTTAGTACAAACATAGTGGTTCTGGTTCATTAAAATGAAGATCTGAAAGGAAATTCAATGTGTCATTTCTTTTTTTGTTCCAAATAAAAACAGCTCTTTACACACTTGTCGCTTCTCCTAACCCAGGTGGCTAACAGACCAGAGAACCGAGCAGTGCGACCATGGATAGTCACCATGGGACACAGACCCATGTACTGCTCCGATGATGACCAGGACGACTGCACCAAGTTTGACTCATTTGTGTGTAAAACACTAATTCCTACCCATTAATTGATGCATATTTACTTACGTTAATAGCTAGAGAGTAAGGCATAGGTGCAAGGCCTACTGTGACTAAGCACCAAAGCTGAGAACTGAAAATCAAAGTAACCATTAATGTCATGTGAAGGAGTATGATTCTGTCTGCTTAAACTCAAATGGAAAGTCCTGTTGTAATGTTGTAGTTGGATTCTGTGTCGGTTCTCAGTTATCCAGGTCATGGTTATCCAAAGTTGTTTAAATCAATCCACAGGACTTCAAGAAAGTTTCTTGAAGACGTTTTGTCTCTCATCCAAAAGGCTTCTTCAGTTCTGAACTGAAGCCTTTTGAATGAGAGGTGAAAGGTCTTCAAGAAGCTTCAAGAAACTTTCTTGAAATTCTTTAACTTGAAAACATTTTGTTAACCGCTGCATTAAGAGCAGAAGATCTGTATTGTTAAAGGTTTTATATCCTGTGGATGTATTTTTAGGACTAATTTTCTTCCACTTTACTTCACAGTAATTTTCCCTTGTAGCAGACACATTGCAAGCAAGCCCGCAAACACACTAAGTATCGTATACTGTCATTATTGTTATTTGGAAACAAATACTTTCCACTTAGACATCTCTCAGCACGTGAGAGTGTTTTCAGGTGTTGGCATGGGCATAATGGGATTCCACCAGGTAGTTTTGAGCTGCGGTTACGATTTTGGATGACTGTTCCAGGTCGCCCTGACGTTATCCCTCTGTTTTATCTCAGGTCCGACTAGGAAGGAAGGACACCAAACCACCAGCTCCTGGTCTGGAGGATCTGTTTCACCGCTATGGTGTGTTGTCTCTCTGTGGACTGCTAATGGATGTTTAACATTACAAATTTGCACACCTCGGCTAAACTAAAAGTAAACAGTAACAAAGAGCGGAACAATCCAAACATTCTTTGTTCAAAAAGCCAGCCTCTGATATGGCTGTCAGCCCAGCAGCCCATTTGTAAATGTCGTCTTTGTATTACATTTCTTTTGTTGCATTTAATTGTTTAAGTTGTGGTAGCGCTTAGTGAAGTCAGATTGATCTGATTTTAAGATGCTGTTGACAGCTATTAAAATCACAACATTGAAGAGAGACGTGGATAAATGTTACAGCCACAGCCTGTGTTGTTTATAACATTTGTAACAGAGTTGTTTTAGAGGTTATGAATATGTATGGTCTTTCACAGGAGTGGATTTGGAGTTGTGGGCACATGAACACACTTATGAGAGGCTTTGGCCTGTCTATGGTGACAAGGTTAGTTCCTGCATTTGTAATTCATTACAGTCTTAAATGTATGGTTAACATTTTATTGTTGCTAAAAGAAACAGTTAATGCTTTTCCCTTCAGGTTTGCAATGGGAGCAAAGAACAGCCTTATGTGAACCCTAAAGCTCCAGTGCACATTATCACAGGCTCTGCTGTAAGTACCTTCTTAACACCGCCTAAGTCTCAATGTTTTTTTCCACATAGATCATGGAATCAACAGCAGCATCAGCAAAAACAATGTCAGATATTGTCCAGCTTCCTTTCTGTGCAGCATTTGGTTTGCCACATGAGTTTACTACCAGCTGCTCCTCCAGTTAGGAGTGTTGTTATGCGGTGGTGAGCAACACAGGCCATGCCTCTTCATCTAACCACAGACGAATTAGTCATTGACATATCAAAATGTGGTCAGACTCACACCGAGACACAGCCGCAGTTGTAAATGTCACACAAAGGGCTTTGTGGACAGAGCTGCAGGAATGCATACTCCTCATTACTAACAGAATAGGGTACAATCACTGATGATCTCTGTGCAGGGCTGCAGGGAGAAGACTGATAGATTCAACCCGAACCCCAAAGACTGGAGTGCTTTCCGCAGCACAGACTACGGCTACACCCGAATGCAAGTGGTCAACAGCACCCACCTTCACCTGGAGCAGGTTTCTGATGACCAGGTAAGACCAGGTGGAAAGATGTGCACAGAAGCCAAATTGACTGTTTAGTGGTGATGAGAAATATTTTTTTGTGTATTCCAGCAAGGCAAGGTGATCGACAGCATATGGGTGGTGAAGGACAAACATGGCCCCTTTGCCTGGGTCTGAAGACCACCCTCCTCAAAAAAAAAATCTACTCAGGAAATGAAGTCTTTTTTTTTCTTCATGTCAATCATACACTGATAAAACACTAATTTTTCACTATGTCTGACCAATCAAGAAGATCACTGCTTGATTGTCTTATGTGAAACAATACAGTATAATGTGACTACTACTGCTGTGAGGTGCTAAACCTTGTCATGTTTTGCACACAATTTTTTTACACATAATTTTAATAAATGAGATTTTTGTTGATGGATATCTGGATTCCTTTGTCTAAAACCTTATTAGAGTTCATTTTAGTCGTCAAACATTTCATTACATTAAGTTTCCATCGACTGATAGGTGGTCTCTTCCTCTCTCCCTGAATAATCCTCTGACACTCAACATAGAGAAAATGAGTTTGGTAGAGACCGTGCCTGAATCTTCTCAAAATATTTTTCTTTTCAAAAACCTGAAAATGTACTTAAACATATCAGATTCATGCTCAATCACTCTATATAGATGATAGATTCTTCTTCTGTGAACATTATATTAGAATATTAATATTGAAATCCAGGTTCATTGTCTATCTGTGGCCATCTGGGCCCGAGACAGGTGCATGGAGTCTACTTCTATGCTGAAGAACTGTTACGCTTGTGGCTCGTGTGCCTGCAGAGGTGAGTGTTGCTTCCACCAAGACTCTCACTGATAGGCTGACATTGATTCCTAACAACAGAATACTGCCTCTGATAAGTAATGGGTGGCCACCAGCACAGCTCCCTGATTTAATTCAAGCTGGATTTTATTTCCGTGGTCAAATATCGTCTATGCATAATTCAATGATTTGTTAACACTACACGTATGTTGATGCATAGAAGGCTATGAGGCTGACAATTTTGTCCAAAAGCACATGCAATGATATGAGGGTAAATTCATTCAGTTATGAAAACACAGCTGGAAAAGCACTTTTTAAAAAATACATTTATTTATTTACTAAACACCTACTAACACAACACACTAATTTATGACTGCGAGTGTCCAACAATTCTTACAGGAGTATATTTTCCCATGCTGTGGGAGGCACATGGAGGAGGAGGTCCAAAGAGCCCAGCAGGAGGCCGGAGCACGTGCTGCTAAACTGTAACCTACACTGAGTCATCGCGTTTGCTTACAACTGTAAGAAACCACAATTATAGTTCAGTCAACGTTGTTTCTTTCTGGTTAGCTGCCTGTGTACAAAGATGCAAAATGGATCTATGGAAAGTTGAAATAATGAGCATGTCACATGGAGCGCACGTTCCTCATCATTTAGTTAATGCAATTTCCTAAAATTTGGACTGATCGCAATCCAGGAAAAAGCGAGCAAGAGTGAAATAACATGTCACATCAGATTGTATGCTTTGTTGCTGACAATTGATGGGATTATTACTACCTAGAATAAAACAGCGGAGCAGCAACTTTCTAGTTGTGTGGTTAAGGACTTTTGCGGGCAGACAGACAGAAGTTCCTACCTTTAATAACACAACTTATTTTTTCTACCACTTGTCGACTAATTTTTAACCAATTGATTCATCACCACCCATTAGAGACTTTAGCAGAACAGAGTTCAGATTTGTTAGTTTGTTTCAGTAAAATGTATGTTAAACGGGAGGCTCTGGCAGAGGGGGAAGCAGGGAGGGTCGATGGCTTGATTCCTGGCCCCTGATGTCTATAAGTCAACTACGCTGAACCCAAAATCGTTTGGCCGTCCCATTTGTGCATGGCATGGAATGTGCAATATTTGAATAGAATTTGCTTTTACTCCTTGTTGGTTTACATTAATATTAGAACCTATTTCCAGTTAATTCTCTTTTCTTAAAGGGGAGCTAATTCTGGTTGGACTATTTTTTTTCAAATCCGACACGACTGCCTTGTCCGTCTCACATGTGTTTACTTCACTGCAGCAGTCTAGTTTCTAAGGAAATAACAGTTCTTCGTGCTTTCCCAAGCGTATGGCTCAGTTAACCAAAGCAGTCATGAGCTTCCTCAAAACTCTATGAGACACAAGACAACAGAAACAGCTGAGGAGCATCTCTATGAGACCTAACAGAACCTCCTTCTCTTCAGCACTGGGGCTTACCAACATTGTTTTTCTATTTTCACGAAACTTAAGCAGCTTCAACACACACAACAAACTCTCTCAGGGGACACGGGAGGGCCTCTGTATGGTATTTCTTTCATCGAGGGACAGCGCTTGATCACGGGGTTAACTGTGAGGACTAGAAATGTTTGTAATTAATTCAGAAGCTGGATCTCAGGGATGTTTTGTAAACCCAGTCATTCAGTGGTCTTCCATAACTAAAACACCACTGCAAAGAAGCCTCGGATCACAACCAAGACAAACAGTCAAGTTTAGTCTACCGAGGCGCATTACTGTGCATTCTTACCATAATTCCATTCCAAACATCAACACTGCAGTGACTTATAGGGCTTCAGAGTATACTATGAAAAGGAACACAACATGTACACTGTGAACACACTACTGTAAATCTAAAAAATAAACATGATAGCAATCAAAACAAGGTTTTGGGTTTTGCACTTGTATAGTGTTTGAGGGAAACACAAACCAATAGAACATAAGCTGCGAGAGATCAGACTGGGGCTTAATGAAAGCTACATATTATTCCTAGAGATATGGGAGGCAGGCTACCTGGGTTAGAATCACACAGTTAATGTGCTTTCTAAGAAACCTTACCAAACACCATGTGTCCTGTCTCCAGGGTTGGGTAACACATAATTTGATGGTGTTACATGATTGCTAAAAGTAATTCCAATCAACCCAGGTCAGTTTTTATTTAAAAACATAACTAGATTATATTATATTTCTAGATTGTCAATATTACATGATAACACTGGAAATTTCAGAGTTATTTGTACTTATTTGTATCATAAATCTATATTGAAATTTTAAAAAAGATTTTAAAAATAATTGCCTTGTAACACATTTGCAGAGGTTGGAGTGAACTTCTCTTTAGGTTCACCTCTTAGATACTGAGATGGAATCTTTTTTTTTTCAACACCCAAACTGGTAGGTTTTCATCATTCCACTTTTAATATATTCAGAGGCCTGTAAATATTTAAAAGCTGGTATCGACATGGTCATACTGATTCCAGCTTATCTGACTTTGGATAAACTGACAAGGTCTAAACCGACCCAGGGTGTTAGAATCTTACCTTGTTAGCTTTGGGTTACCTCCTTTAGAGAGTGGTCTGGTGCCATTTTGGGTTGCAATAATATTCAGAAAGAAAAGGCTGGACACCATTTCTGGAACAGATCAGCCAGTGTATTAGGATTGACCCACAAAATATAGTTTACACTCTACAGTACACATTGTAAGAGACCCTGATTTTTTTTTATTTCTAAGATGATCAATCTTCTCTGTTAAGCAGATGTAGCTCAGGATTCACAGGTCATGCTGTCAATATATAGACAAATATGTTATTGAAAGCTACAGCCAGCCAACCTGAGTCTGCTCCCAGTCTATAGGAAGTATTTACTTGTGCTCGGGGCCAGACATTGAACCCACTGACTTTGAGCCTTGACGAATTCTGAGAGATGAACGACAGCAGTGGTATAAACAATTACATATCTGCATGCCGATCGGTTCAAGATGTTAGGGTTTTCCCATGTCCACAAAGTCTCCTTTCGCATCCTAACATTAGCCAGCTAAGGTCATTGAGCCTGGTGTCTCAACAGTATAAGGCCAGGCTTCTTTGGCTCTTCTGAAATGAGCATGATTATTGACTGTGACATTTATTTGCACAGTTTCCATAGGGATCTGCTTTTGCAATTGAAACTGTCTTGCTGTAGGTTCCTTATTACCACTCTGTCATAACATCACACCTAACCTGTTCTGAAAAGCCACCAAATGCTCAACACAGTTCCGCCTAGCATCTAAGTCCAGCCACAAGGATCTAACTCATTTAACTGCAGCACTTATCCTCTGTACTCTGTCATGCCTGCCTGGTTACGACAAATTGCCTGGCTGAGCGGTTTTGGCTGTTACTGCTGAACACATGTTCTCAACAAATGCAGTGTTCCATTGAGAACAATGACAGGCCCAATAGTGCCTACCTTGAGTCCATACTCTGGAAGGTCTGTCGTTTTAGCACCAAATATCATTGTGGCTTCTTATTGTTGGAAGTTTGGTAAACAATGTTGTGTTCTTGTCTATTAGTGTTCACCATCGGTTCCACATCATTGTTGAGTTCAGGTTGTTTTTTGAGGTGAATAGGCCGCCTTTGTTATTCCAGAAATGAGGCCATCACCTAATCAGCACTTTAGACTTGAGCTTGACAAAGAAAATGTCAGAGACTGGTTTACAATACGTGACTACAGAGATGGTAACACAAGAATACCTTTAGAGCTCTGGTTTTAAAGCCTTTGAGATAGGTATCACACAAAATGTTACGTTTTTGCCCTAAAACATCACAAACAGAGCTTGAGGACTTTGAATGTTGTCAGCCTTTCAGGCACGTGTTGAGTCCACACTTTGCACTCAGTCATTCTGAAACGAATGTAGGGGTGTAAACTGCAAGCCTTTTTGCCAAAATTTGGCGCAACAATCAGCAAGTGGTAACAGTCCCAGCTCTGTCGGAGTGTTATGACAAGGGCACAACCTGACTCTAGGCATAAGACGATATTTCAACAGCTTAATTCCCATTGGGAGTTCATGCGTGATCTTTCTCCAGGAACTTCTGTGGTATTCAGAATGCTACTGATGGGATGGAAGGCACTGATGGATCTTTCAGCACTCGGCAAAAGGACATAAATGTCAATGCAGCGTTTTTTTCTTATCCACGTGCGATAAGTCTGGAATTCAAGACTGTTCTCTCACCTCAAGGTCAGGAGTCAACATAGGAGACTTACTCTGGTTTGGAGGGCAGCCAAAAACACAAAAACAGTCAGAAAGCCCTATGTGGTTTAGCCAAAAAGAGGTAAGTAACATGAGTGAGGGTATTTTGGGGAGGATGGGTGCTTTCAAATAAGCAGGGGATGAAGTAGAAAGTATATGGCAGCACTGAAAGTTGACTCGCTCCTAAAAGCCACAGTTCAAACTGTAAAGGTAATCATCATCAGGAGACAGTATCCAGTGTTGTTTTTGAAAGAGTGTGATCATACTAGACTGTCTTATTGATGGTAAAGTGGTTTTTGATGTTTATGGAGAGTTCCAAATGAAAGGGTACTGTGGGTCTGCAGTGTACCTTGAAAAAAAAAGGGGGGGGGGCTCTTTTCTTCACCAGCCTGTTGGTGGGGAACCGACTGACTGACTCACCACAAAAACACAGATGTCTCAAGTCACAGAACTGAAGTATTGAGAAAATCTGAAATAGCAGGTGGTTTTGTCATTAGAGGATGTTGATGTCCTTGGCCTAATGACATGCTATAAATGGACTCAGACAGGCAGGTACATCCCCTGCCTGCCTGGAAGATGACATATGTCTATCTGCATCATCCAAATAAATCTGTTTATTTGTAGCAAATGTGTTCCAATGCAACCAAAGAACAAGCTGATTGATTCAAAAACAGTCTTTTCCAATTCAGTGATTGGTTTAGAAATATGCTAGTATTGTTGAACAAAATGTGTTGCTCAGATGGTCCACCATTGTCCAGAATTAAATATTTAACAAATATGGTATTGATGAATTGCCTTGAGTTCTTGATGATGTTCACGATCTTCAGGACATAAAACCAACTAACTTGAGCAATCTCAGGATTAATAAAGTATGTATGTGTGTGTGTGTGTGTGTGTGTGTGTGTGTGTGTGTGTGTCTGTCTGTCTGTCTGTCTGTCTGTCTGTCTGTCTGTCTGTCTGTCTGTCTGTCTGTCTGTCTGTCTGTCTGTCTGTCTGTCTGTCTGTCTCCTCGCTTTCCTTCAATCAGTCAGAGTTATTAGCTGATCTGTCCAAGTAAGAGACAGCATATCTAAGTCCTCATCAGATGTCACATCTGAAAATAGATTCCTTACATATAAAATACAAAAAAAGGTTTGTCAATATCATCAGTTGTTTAAAAATGTATTTTTAAAAAGAGGGGTCTGTCCATCATCCCTCTATGCATAACATATTGGTGGCACTGTCATGTCTGTACTCCCCTTGCTGTTAGATGAATAGACAAATGCCACATATTTGTTCCACCACATGTATATTTTAATCTCCCAAATATTGATTTAGATCTCAATCCAACTTAGTGGTGGAACACCATGCCCCTTATTGTTTGAGAAACATCTGAATTGATTTTCATTGTACTTGGTGAGAGGATCAGAAATGAGTCCTAGAGCCAACTCTCATTGCCAGAAAAAACAGTGATGGCCATATTAGCCACATTTGCAGGTACAGTAGTTGTAATTAAAACCACAGCAAACGTGACTTTGCTAATGTAGGAATCATATTGTCACCTTATCTAAATGCTTTGCTGAGCCAAAGGACAGCGACAGTCTGCTATGGTGTGACTGCAGGCACACAAAAACAAATGGGAGCCAGACGCTGGCAGGATTACATTCTTCCAAGGTGATAGCAGAAACAGGTGGTTGCAGTTTTTGAAATCTTTCACCGCAAGCAGCCCACGGAAGCTAGCAAAAACACAAGTTGAAGGGAAGACTTGAAGTTTGCTAGATCTAACAATAAATATGTTTGACCATACCAATGGTCCAAGGCATGAATCTGGGAATAGAGAAGGAAACCATCCCGTGGCTGGGAATTGGTTTTGTGTGGCCACTGGCCACCAGAGGAGCTTGTTTAAACGTACCCAGACTGAAAGACTTAATGACCTTGCTGACAGGAGTCATTCGAGATGTCTGGAGAGGCTGGAGTACTGTGGCTGAGAGGGAGACAGTCTTACAACTGCAGAGAGAAAGGGAGCGATGTTGTGGTTGTAGTCTACTTATGTATGTCCAGAAAAAAATGAGGTGCACAAAATTATTTTTTTTAAAAATCTGACTACAGTATGTGTTCTCCCACCAAACCTAAACCAACTGAATATAGGATATGCAGTTCCATCACAAGCTGCTGTGTTTTTCCTTCCACCTCAAATGTGTTCTGCTGTTCACTCCAATGTCACCTCAATTAAACATTACCATGTGGACAGAGAGCAGCTCAGACTTAAAAGCAGGTTTGCGTTTTTAAGAAAAGCAGTGAGTTTTGCTTGGATTCTAATTTTATGACATGCATTCACACAATTTTGCTGATTTGATTGATTCACTGAAACCAATGAGCTATGTGCACGTCCTCAACATGTGCCCAACAGCAGTAGATGCACAAATACAGAAAATCAGGTCAAGACAGACAATGCTGATGCAAAGACTAACTTCTCTTCAAGTTATTGAAGAGCACAAAATAAAAAAGATAACCCTGCCACAATCAACAGCTGACACACTCTCCTATCGATATATGACATTTTCATACACTTCCTCAGCATCACTTTTCCCTAGGTCTTCTTTGTTCCAGCAGAGGAACTGTTAAGTTTTTGGGTACATATTTAAGTTTGTCCGGTATGTTTTAATCCTGTTAACATGTTTAATTCTTTTAACTTGGACCATTCCAAAGCAGAGAACAGCCAGATGTCAAAAGCCCTCTTGTGATCTGCAATCTGCCCTCTGTACGCAGAGAGATTGCGAACACAACACTTGAATATTGTCAATTGTTTCTTCTCTTGACTTATTATAAATATAATCAGCTACAGCGAGTGGACTTAAACAGATGAATAAAATAAACATAACATCTACTGTTAGCCAACATTAAAAAAAAAACCAAGGAATAATTTTGTTCCAGGATGTTGATATTTTAATAACTCTCGCTTTAAAGGTCTTGTATGAAATGGATAATGGATGAAATCCCTTCTTGCTGCAGTTTGTATAGTTAGGTTATAAACTATTTTGCAATCTTTCCCCCTGAACCTGTAATAATATTTTTCTCAAAGAAATTCCTTAATTCGAGAAGTTTAATAATATGGTCTCTGTCTTCACTTCTTGCCGCTCTTACTTTGAAAGAAGAAACGGGTTATTTAAGGTTGACACAACACAGACTGTGTGTGCATGATGTGTCACAGGTAAGGAGGATCAGTATGCAAAGACCAACTACTTCAGAGAAAGCTAAACTTAAACACAGCATTTATCTAGTGAAGCTTGTTTTCCTCAGGCTACGGGAAGAGATGGGAGAAAACCGCCAGTGGCTCATAGCTGACCATCTAAAGCTGTCCTCTCACATGCCCTTATTTTTTAACTTTAGCTGTGAATGTCTAGGCCTGGCATTGGCATGGAGTCAAGTATGAGTAGCATTAAGGTGAGATATTTCTCTAGTGTTTAGTTTAGTACTTCCTGTGTCCACATGATACGTCTCTTCTGTGGTATGTAAACTATCATAGACTGCACCAGTTTTTTCTCTTTTTTATTCTGCCAATTCTTTTTCTTGAGAGTTGAGTGTAAAATAATATTAAGTAAGCATTGAGTACAAATAACCAAAATAACCATAACCGAAATCTTTGTCTTCATTGTTCCAACCCTTCAACTTTGATTAAACCTATTCTTAGACTTTTTTTGTTATATTTTAATGGATAAAAAAGGTTTGCAAGATGCTGCTGCACAATTATAAAATTACCTTCATCAGTTCATGTGCATGTTTGTGTATATGTACATTTGTGACTTTTGTTTTAAAATTTGTGGTGTGTGTGTGTGTGTGTGTGTGTGTGTGTGTGTGTGTGTATGTGTGTGTGTGTGTGTGTGTGTGTGTGTGTGTGTGTGTGTGTGTGTGTGTGTGTGTGTGTGTGTGTGTGTGTGTGTGTGTGGCTCATCAGCAGACACTCCTGTCAAGTATACACATGTGGATTGTCTCTCCAGTAACGGCTTATATTCCCGTCATTTCCACGGCTGTGACCGATCCAAACACCAGTCAGTCACCCGCCCTGCAAACAGATGTGATTCACTCCTTTGTGTTGTGTGACTCAAATCCCTCCTGCCTGTCTCATCATGTCCTCTTCTCACTCCCACTATCCTCAGAGGACTAGGCCCAACATTTAACCTACTCCCATATTGGAGATGCTCTCCCAGCATTCATGTGTGAGCTTGTATGGAGCTTTTAAAAAGCAAGTTTGTGCACATACACATGGAAAAATGACAAACGGATATCTGGAATCTGTATTTTTATTAATGTAAGGATTTGTTTCCTTTTTCTACACATGTACTCTCAATCAATATTGAACCAATGTTGTAAATTAATCTGATTCGGTCACAGTACTGTCAGTTCTAGTGAGAATCAAAAGAATTTTGCTTTTGGAAAATTAAGAATTGACTCTTTCATGAGGTGATGATCAAAGACGAAGAAGACTCTTCCTTCAAATTGGTCTAACAATGAAGAAAAAAGTTGCCCTGGTCCAGTTGAAAAACCATGCAACAACAGCTCCATACAGGCCAATCTACTGCCGGTGTTAAGGAAAACCAGATGATGGGGCTGAAGGCTTTTTCAGACATTGCATTTCCAAAATCTTTTTTTGGGGGGGATGCATGTTGAGACTCAGTCTCCAACACTGACATTTTCCAGTACCCAAAGACTCACAAGTTTTCTCTGAGAGCTTCCAGTAAAGTGGGTACTTTATCTCTAAAGGATGTCATTTAAAACCTGTCCTGTCCTTTTTTTTGTGAGTTTTCATCCTGGTACTTCATTGCCTCACCAGAGTTGTGTAAAATTGTCTGTTACTATGGTGATTATAGTAAAACTTAACTCAAAAGTGAGCTTCAGTCAAATTAGTTAGTCTGGCCAGTGTGCAGAGACATGGCGTCAGGTAGACCTGAGGGCCAAACACCACAATACATCGAACACAAAAGGAAAATCTGTGTATTCCAGATTCCATAGTTTACAGTACACCAGGATATACCTATGCTAAACCATGTTCTTCTACCAAGTTATTCCTTCTACCAGGAATAACTTGATCATTGTTAATAATAATCAATAGAGGTTTTAAGGCATGAACCATCTGGAGTCATCTGTTCACTGGGTGATCATTTGTGTTATTTGGTTGGTAATTAGATCAATCAATAGGAGAATTGAATTGTTTCCTATTAACACTACTGAAGATGAAACAGAATGGTTATTTCCATTTGTATTTGGGGATAAATATCCCAAGAAGACAAGACTTTACTCCACTAACACAACAAAAGAGGTGAGAAGATGGAGAGAAATTTACTCTTCTCCAAGAATGCAGTTGGTATTTTCCACTGAGCCTTGTAGATAAACTTCTTGCAAGTTGTGTGAGAGTGAGATGTGAGTGGGTTTTGACAGGTCCAGCTCTCAGCTCCACGGCCTGGATGGCCAAGATTGAAGGAACGGGGATTCCACAGTAACTCCTCAAATAAGCAGCACACAGCATGACACCTAACTTCACAGGAAAACATGAATGGAGACGAGACGGAGATCTGCTTGTCCTCCCAACCAGTGGAATGAGAAAACTAAACAACTTGATTCAAACATTCAGAAATGGAATCCACTCATCCGTAATCAACAGAACTTACAAAAATAGAGACCTTCTTGTTTTTACGGTCAGTCTTTTACTATATATATTAGAAATTCCAAAGATTTCAACTCAGACACAGCAAATTAACACTGAATAATGGCAAATTTCCACATTCCACATTCCAATACAGAGTAAAACTGATTTTCAAGTGCTAGTTTGTAAGCCATGCCAAAGTACAAAATCAGACAATACAAAATAACTCAGCTGCAAATGGATCCTAGTGACTTTGCTGGTTCCCTGACCTTTCCAGCAGTATCACAAGCAGCTTTTCTTTCTACTTTCTTGTGACTTGTCTCGATAACTTGTATGGGTTGTCTATAAGTTTTGTTGAATACCAGTTGCTAAACAATTAAAGAGAAGAAAATCAACAATTAGTAAGTATGAGCAGAGGTGTATGACACATTCCCGGAGCGAAACCAGCAATGTGGTCTCAAGTGGGGTGAGGAGCTCGAAGTCAACTGGGTTGAACATTTTATTGGGATGCTTCCCAGGCTTCTGCAGCAGATTCGTCTCCAAAAATGTACATGAAACTTTTCACATAGGCTTTCTTTGGGTTGACTTTACCATACTCCAAGTGGTTATTTGCACTGATTTGATGAATTTAAAAATGACTGATAGCTAATTCAGGATCTTGTACTGTTAGATTGACTCAAAGGGCCACCTGTGGTTGAGGACTGTCAACTACACAGGGCATTCTGAGAAATTTGTGAACATGACTGACTGGAAGGACTATAGTAAGTCATGTGAGATTTGTTTTTCTGCATTTGAAGGTTTTTTTTGTGCTGTAGACTCATTGTATTTCTTTCACGAATCACGATTTATCATAATATGCATTTGCTAGTAGAGAATCATAGTACACAACATGTTTTGCATGATCACTTTTGGCAAGACATGAACTCCATACAAAATAAAGTAGTTTAAATGTAGTGCTGATTTACTACTGATAAAATACTAATGCAAAAAAGCAAGTTGTTGAACAAGTCTACACGTGGATTAGAAACTCCTTGTCTTTTTTTTTGTCCACTTCCATACGTTTGTTAATTGCACATCACTTACGACAAATATGGTGCTAACCCATTGCAGCTAAAGAAAAATGAAGTGACTGTAAATATACTGTAATGTATGGAGACACTAAAAGTCTGGTCAGAGTGTCTTATTTATTTAAATGCAAGCCTTGCTGTCAGGGCTGTTTCCTACAGATGTTTGTGATAGGAGGAGGTATTTAATATCTATGATGTACAACTATGATGACGTTTTTAGGGAAAACAACTTTTCAGGGGAGGCAATAAAATTAATTTGCAGAAGATGGTTTATTTTAACTATGAACTGTTAAATCAAACATGCATAAAAAATTGATGACAAAATATGCGATAGATATAATCAGTGCTGGTCTTGTATGCAGCAAACATGTCCATAAAAGGGTAAAGAGGAAGTGATGTTGCAAAAGCGTAATGATTCGGCAGCTGGTCAACAGTGGAAATCCTGGGAGATTTCGGGGATGACGGAGACCAGCTGCTGACTCAGTGACTCATTTTTACCTCAGCAGGGAGAAGGAGAGAAGGAGAGTAGGAAATGGGAGCGAGGCAGCTCTCGCCCAGACGAAGTACAGACGCAGCCAGCCAAACTTTTTTTAAAGTCCTGTATCAGTTTGTGGCCCACACTTCTTTTCCTTTGGCACCACACCGGAATCTTTGCGTGCAGCTACTTAGTTTATAAGCACAAGATTTGATTTACAAAGCAACTGTGTTTTGGTCTTTTCAGTTATTTATGTGGGATAAATGGCATTAACAATTGTTTTATGTTTAACAGATGCAAGTGGATGAATTGTTCTCACTGGCAGTGTTGTCAAACATCTAGGTCCCATTGCATTCAGTAGCGCTGGTAGATGTATTGATAGATAGATAGATAGATAGATAGATAGATAGATAGATAGATAGATACTTTATTAATCCCGGAGGAAATTGCATATATCCACTATGTATTGTGTTCTTCAAGAGGGATAAAGTTGAAGTTTGAATTAAGTTTTAAAAAGTTAATTACCAAATCAGAAGAAAATAGTTAGACGTGGTATTTTAATCTACACAGACAGGAATAGATACAATGCAGGTGAGTATAGTGTCAGTATACCGGTGTGTGACCTAACCAGGGTCATTGAAATGGCCCCCCTAAATGGAATGCAGCCATGACCAACAATAGTTGACCAATAATTCACAACCTCTACACAAGTGCAGAAAGTACATCAAAGGGTTACTCAATCACAGAGACAGGAGTAGTTTTCCTTCACTGGTGTTGCGCCATCCCAGCTTCACGTTTCAGTTTTGTTCTTTTCTGGCAATCAATTTATGGTCAATCAAGTTATGATGAATTGAATGAAATCCACTGATGCAAAAGCTTGCCCAATAACCCAGCAACTTACACACACAACTTTCATCGCCACATATTTGATCCATATCTCAGACCTGTTTTATTCTGGGAAAAGAGCACCTTCGGCTGTTTGTCCCACATGTTTTAAGTTTAGGTGGAACCTTCTGACGTTTTGGGGGAGTTGGAGAGACATGAAGGAAGGAAGACTGTGATCATAGACATGCAATTTTTGATAAAGCTCTTCCGTCTACTCTGGCTTAATCATCATTAGACATCAATGAGATATGGCTGTAGCTCAGTAGCACATCTAAAGCTACTACAGGGTCCGTGACTCAACTGGAGCAGCAATCAATGTATTCAGTCTCATGACATCAGCCATGACCACAATGGAAAGAAACTCTTCAGATAAACAAATTACAGGCTTGTTGCTTTCAGACAAAAACTGTTTCTTTAGGAAACAATAACTAAATGCAAAATGGACAAACAGCAAACAGATACGGTACTAAATAAGAGACAGCTGAAAAGAGGCAATCATCATTTTTTCCAGTACATACCGTCTCTGGTTGGAAGCGAGTTTTCTGCAGATAATGGGAAATTCCACAATGACATAGAAGCTTTGCCCTTATAAGGAGACCGCGGTCTTCATACTGTGGCCTAGCGCGAGGGACGGCCACTGTGAAAATTTCAGAAACAGCAAACTACAATTACATAACGGGCTTGGCAGTGACTCTGTATGCTAAAGGCTTAAACCTTGAGCCATGAAAGATTTGTCCAAGGAGTTGGTTGGAATGTCTGGTATGGCTGGTGGTACCGCCATCATACAGATTAGCCCTTTCTTAATCTAGCACAGAACAAATAAGCATTTATTGTTGTTAATTATGTACTAATATGGTTGTGTAACCAAAGCAGATATGAAGACAAACTTCAAACTGCAAAAATGAACCTGCCAGACTGCGAGCTGTTGACGCAGACAATAATTCAGTGAAGATGTGACGTCTGCAGTCGAGAGTCAGTGGACTGTAATTTCGAAGAAGTCTTTTGGACCTCCATTATCTGATGGTTCTTTTACCGAAATGGCCATGACTCAGTTTTTCAGAACTGGCCATCCGGCCGTGATTAACCATATTTATATTTTTGGCACCCCACTGCTTTGCACCTGAGTTCTAAACACTATCTGGAACAACATGTTTGTCCTAATAATGATGGAAAAACACTGAGGCTGATTCCAAAAATAAGAGGTGATGATACAGATTGGTACTTTAGTTTGTTAGTTTTTCTGTTTTCTACCAGGGAAAAGAATGTGTGATTATTTTCACATATGTCATTTCCGTCCTTATCGTGCATCTGAAACTATTTATCCATATAAGCACGGAGCCAAACAGAGTAACACAGATTCCTTGCAGCAGCGCTGGGCAGCTTTTGGGAGTATGGGCTGATAGGCATGAGTAAACATTGTTGCTACGCAGTGAAAGAAACACTCAAAACAAAGCAGATCCTTTTCCATGCATTCAAGTCTTTATATGCATTCTATAGAGACTTACATCACATTGAAATTATTTACAACCTACACTGTGGCAACAGTGCATTAATAATGGAAACAAATTTGCTCCTCTATTATGCATATGGAAGGAAATTAGTGATTGCTACGACAACCAGCGGGAAAGACAACAAATAGCAACAGACCAGAAAAAAGAAGAAAAAAAAACAACACAACAGAACAACAAGCCTGTCTTGACTGAAGTGGTCACTTATTACTGGCAGACAGCTTAAAGTGATCCATCACTGGTAATTTGCAATCTGTTGTTAGTTGCGTTCCTTGGGATTCTCACTGAAATCTATGACCATGATGAAGCCAGTGGTGAAAGATTGTATGGAAAATAAGCATTCCCAGTCAGGATGTGGTGTTTCCCAACTGCATGTTACATCTTTTTATTGGACAAGTCAGTTTGTCGGAATTTGCCAAAGAATATGTATGTTTGATGAAGAGGAGAGGGTGTCCTGTCTTTAATCACTATTTTATTGATTTCTGGAACTGCCTTTATTCATGTCTAGTCACTTGAAGTAAAAACTGCTGTTGGGGGATTAACAAAAGTTCACAGTGTTCCCGGTTGTTAACTATCAATGGCACAAAAAGGACTTTGTAAAACTCAAATTTTGACTCTTTGATTTACAATTGGATAACACATGGTCCTCCATCACTTTATGTGTGAAACTATTAAAGTTGAACACCGTTTTATGTTGTTTTAGCTATCAGAGATGAGGGTGTGTCCACAATCCATACTTTTAACCCATGACTATTCTTGTAAATAAAGGATTTTAATGTGATTTGACTTTTTTTTTTGTAACAGAGCAACAAGCAAACATATTTTGTGCAACTGTAATTTTGTAACTTGAATCAGTAATAAATTCATAGTTATTTAACATTAAGGAGTAGTTACATTTATCTTACATTACATTGACTTACATTTAGTTGCATTTGTACATTACATCTGGCCCCTTGAGGAAAGCTGTTATGCTGATGTCGCCCTCGGCGGGAATGAGTTTGAAACCCCTGTTGTAGATTATTGGACTGGATCCAAAGTTAATGTACATTCTCACACCTAGTGTAAAGCTTTAACGGGGTCTGTGACACTGTGCATTCAGTCTACAGAAGAAACTGCTGACCTAGATGCTTTTAATTTTAGATATAAAGGCAGCAAAGTGTTGCATCAAGGCAGAGCGTCAAATTTCATGTTGAATAAAGAAACCTTATTTTCCTCTCCAGCTGTGGCTGGTCTGGTTGGCTGGAGTGTTTCTTTTTGAGAAAAGTTCTGGCCACAACGTGAGCAGCTTCTGCAGCAGAGGTTTGAACCTCGGGCCGTGATAAATGAGCGAGAATTGCTGTAATTTACTGCGGCTCTCTGGTGGGTCCTAACTGGTGGTGATATTTCTGCCCAGACAATTTGTCTGGTAGCTGATGTTGTCACAAGCTGTACTTAACACAGGTCATTTGGGAATGATTGAGTGGGAAAAAATTAAAATTGGATCCAAACAAATGAGAGTCAGTGATAAATTTGTCAGGTCTAAACATCCGACAGGTTGGGGTGTGTGACTTGTTGGAGAACCAGCCTGTATACGTTGGAAAGTCAGACAGTTGACTCAAAGAGCAGTGATGTATGTATACATGATGAATACAGTGTTAAAGCTGTCTTGTTTAAATTATATAAATCTGGATTAAAACAAGGCAACTGTGTTTTGGTCTTCTCTCCATCCATAGCTGTGGTTAGCCACAACATTCCTGTCACAGATACCATTTTAGTCATACCTGCTCACAAGCCGCAGGAGCAGACAGACACCCAAATAATCATTCCATTTGTCCAGATGACTATACCATTCAACCACCCAAGAAATGGTCTAAAGTTCAAAACTGCTTATATTTGAACGGAGGAAAGATACATTTAATCCCAATGAATAATGCAAAAAATGATTAACTATTAGTAAAAGTTTTAGTACTTATGAATCACAGCAAAAGGCCTTCCTTTCTACCTACTGTAGAAATGATGGAGTAATAGGAATGAGAATTTGACGATTATAACTCCTAAAAAGGAGTATTGGGGAAAAGTAAAGATGATGACTTTAAAGATGATGTGGTCTGTAATTCCTAGTATGTGGTTCTAACAAAGTTAATCATAAAAAGAAAGACACAAATAAAATATTCCTTTTTTTTTAACACACTTTAATAAAAGACAACAGAAGCAAAAATATGACATCAAGAAAATGAATAAGAGTGATAGAAAATTACACAAATGATCAGTAAAATGCAGCGCCTTGCTAACATCCTTGCAGACATCAATAATCCAGTAGTGAACTGAGATTCGGCAAAAAATACTCATTTGTTAGAATACATTATAATCAAGGGGAACTCAATTTGTTGGTAGCCTTTTTTAAGGTTCAAAGATGAATGTTTTTTGGTAGAGATGAGTCATTAGAAAGACATTATGACAAACTGGGGTCAAATCACCTTCACTTAACAATAGCTACAAAAAACCTCCCATGGAGTCCAGACACCTGTTGTGGTGGTGGCTGATGATTCTGCTGAGACTGATCAGGCTGATGAAGACTGGTGTTGAAATCGACCAGGTGTGTAATATTGGCAGATTAAAATGATTGCTCTTTAATGCAGGAAGTGAATATTTTTCTAGGTCTTTGAAAAATCCTTGTTATCAATTAAGGTCTTGGAATTACATTGAAGTACTCTTGCTATATTTCAGTTTAGGAAGTTGTAAATTGACTGTGGTCCACTGGCGTTGTCTTGGATAGGCTCCTGCGGATGAAGTGGTAGAAGATGAATGAATGAATGAATGAATGAAAAAAAAGTTGTAAAATGACTGATTAAAAGAAATGTCATCCTTTCTGTTCTTAGACTTGCTTCCATGTAGATTTGTTATTTATGACAATTATTGTCACATTTGCAATGATGAAAGCTTGGTTTTCATTTTTCCCTGAGGCTTAGCATTCACCTTCACAACAAGGTTAGATATCTTTTCACAGAATAATATTATTTTCTGAATACTATACAAATGAGGTAATATTTTTGAATTTTTGAACAATCTGGAAAATCTATTTACGCAGAACCATCAATGTCTATGATCAGTAAAATAATTCAGTGTCTGGTTCTTGAGCAGAATCTCATCTGCTACTGACAGACTGTTATTTTAAAAGATATAACAGACTTTGTTTTGGCTTTAAAAGGCTGATATATCATGTGTAATATTGAGTAACAAAAGCTTCTGAGACATTTTTTTTCTCAAATATGTCACCCTTTTATTTTATGCACAAAAATATTATCAAGGGCAAATCACAATTTGCCTCAAATTCTGAAATGAAGAAGAGTGTTTTCATTTATGTATTTCAATCACATCAAATGTCACATTAGGATGAACTCCAGAGACAGTTATTATTCCAACAGTGTGAAGGTGACCAATGCATTTATTTTCTTCCTTTGCTGAGTGATTAATGTGGATACAGTCGTTTTCACAGACAGACACTTACGGTCATGCTCCAAGGCAATGTAAGGATCTTATAATGATCCCCTTTCCAAAAACCAGCTCTCATGTTATATGGGTCTGGTTTTCATCATTTTGATCTTTACTGCAGGTCAATAAACATCTTGCAAAACAATGAAACAATTAAGTGCAATTGCACTTTCACATATAGAACAAAGAGACACAGTACGTATTTATATTATGAAAATACTTTTTAACATGTGTTTGACTAATGTAAGATATTACGCTATGTGATATTTGAAGTATAAATTTTCTTTTGACACATCTATTGTTAGCATAGAGTTGTGTGAGGGCTTGAAACTGGAGATAACATTTAAACTACATTTGTGTATTACTTACAAGATAATTTTATATCTTGTTTAACGTAGACAAAAACCAAATGTGTAAAAAATGAACAATTACTTGCCAGATTATTTCTTGGCCTGGTCCAGTAGCAGTCTGGATTTTCCACTAGTGGTTAAGCTGTATGGAAAATTTTATTCAGCTTTTAGACAGGATCGTGCCGAGGCTGTGCTCACAGTAACACATTAAAACAGTTGTTGGTGATGAATCTTTCAGTCTCGCACTATCAGACATACAGTATCGCCCATTTATGGATGACTATTGAAAGAGAGGAATCAGTCATTGGTGCTGACAGTGTGCAGTCCTGGTTACATCCCGCAAAGCGGTGATGTATTGTAATTGTCAGTGTTTGTGTGTTCGTCCGTCTGTCCACCAAACATTTTCACAACTGTTGCAGATAGAAATAAGAAACAAAGAGCACATTACAAAGGGGATGGGGAATGAAAATGAAATGATGACCTTGACCTTGAGAAAAGTAGGTCAAGGTCAAATTTCAACTTTTGCACATTTTTTGGCACATATCGCAGGAACCGGATAAGATAGAAAGACGAAACAAAAGGCGTTATATTCAGGGAGGCAAGGGTCTGAAAATTAGATTAAATTTTCACTTTTATACCTTTTTATTTTCCTTTTGTTTGACTAACACACACGCACGCACGCACGCACGCACGCACACACACACACACACACACACACACACACACACACACACACACACACACACACACATATATCAGATATATGCTTGTACCAAGTGGAGTGTAAAGATAATTTCCCCACTGAGGGATAAATAAAGTGCATTTAATCTTTAATCTTTAATTTTAGGTACACATCTCTGAAACCTGATGAGATGTAATCACAAAGCCAAAAGCAACATGTTCAGGAAGCCAGAGGCACAAACATGTGATGATGTCGGGGGATTTTGCAGTCTCTGACTGCCTTGTTCAGCCTGTATCAGTTAACATCCACATCAATGTGTGCACTAACATTTTTATTTCATCATCAGATGAATATTGTCAATATATACTGAGGTTACAGACCCTTGTACTATCATTTTTTACATTTATTTCCCCAGAACTGGGATAGTGTAATTGTTTTCAACAAGTTCGAGTCAGAGACAAATTGACAGATTCCAAATTTGCACAATAATTCACAGCTTGGTTCTGAACAAAAGGAAAAGAGAACATCCCTTCACGGCTTCTACCCTAACTCATCAAAACTCAAGTAGTTCCAAGCTCATCAAAATTAGAATCAGAATCAAAATACTTTATTGATCCCCGAGGAGGAAATTGCTCTTTGCTTATCCTTAAAAACCAGCGGACTGAACATCTGCTGTCAGGGTTCTACAGACCTGCCTGGGGATTATGCTCATTATTTTTATTATAACCCTTAGGGAAATTCTCTGGTTATGTTTTTTTTTTAGTTTAAACAAACAAATATTATACAAATATAAAGTTCCGCTGTTTTTGGAAGGCCACAGAAACAAATGCGGTATCCACCAACTTCTGTGTCTCAGAGAACATAAATATGCACATTTTCTCAATGTTAACTTATCTGTTAAAGGCCAGTTGACTGTCAGATGCATGTTTAAATGTCACACAGGAGTTAAACTTAAGAACAAGCATTAATTGCTAAAGCGTCAGCACAAATACAACCCCAGGCTTGCTCTCCTATTATCAACCACCCATCATCAGTTGCTATTTTTACCAGTTCCTTTAAACATCCAGGTACATGTTAATTCTTATGTAACACGTTCCAGACATCTAATTAGATCCTTTTCACAAGCTACTTTGTCTGAGTCTTCTGCCAAGGAAAATCTCCTTATTAAGACACATAATTGAGCTTCTGTGGTTATCTCATAGTTGCATCCCCTGGTGTGTCTGTTTACCGTGACGTCTCTTACTAGATTGTAAATAATTTGACCGAGTGGAACATTTCATCAAATTTTTGAATTGTTAAAGGCTCCCATCTCTTCCTCTAGTGCTAATATAGTGAATGCGGTCATCCTCTGGTAGGACTGCCAAACCGCAGGTCTGTTAATGTAACCATACTGGTTCCACTCATAAAGAGCAGCCCAACACCTTCATTGTACGTATATCCTCTATGCTCTTGTCAGCTCTCATCTCATCTTGTGTGAAATGGCTATGTCTGTATGCTGGATTTCACAATATTCCATATTTTGTGATGTCACCAGAGGATTCAGAAAGATTTTTAGTGTCAAGAACTGGGAGTTTCATCCCCAGTGGTATTATTGTGTTGTTTCAGTTTGTGGCAGAAGAGGTACTGATGCTCAGATCCAATATTCCTCTTCCTCAGTGCAACATACATTCAGTCTGTTGCACTATTGTCTGCCATGACTAAAATTTTGGTTTTAGCCATGGCAGGTAGAAAGTAGACAACTTTTAAATTTCATTACCCTTCATGAATAAATATCAGTTAAAGTCCTGCATTAAAGCTTCTACCTCATTGAAAGTAGAAAAAGAATTAGAAATAAAATACATATATAATAAAGTTAAAGGTGCATTTTGTCTGCTTGAAAATAAAAATATTACATGACTTCCTCACAACAGCTACTATTGCTGTCGTCTGAAAAACTGCAGTTCGGATTCCAACTTAAACCCTTCAACCAGTTTGGAATCTTTGTGCTTTTGGAAATGGAAATGACTCCAGATTTGTTTCGGAGTTTACACTTTAAAACAAGTACTTATTTCCTATCGTTGAGCGTGACACAACACCTGTTTTGACATTATCTTCAAAAATATGACTGTGGGAGTTTCAATTAAAGTGAAGTATTTTGTATTGCCAGCAGAGCAGCCCCTGTAAGAAGGCAGTCATGTGACCGAGGAAAGCATCTTGACAGGCATTGAGAGTGAGTCATAGACGGATGTGGAGGAGAGGATCCAAAACATCGTTCAGAATCAAATATTAAATAAAATGGAAATAATGTAAGTTATGTATTCTTTTTGTGAATCCTGGTACCGATTGACCCATGGACCAGAGGTTGGGGACCACTTGTCGAGAAAATTAATGAATTTAAATTGTTGGTTGAACCATTCCTTTATTCACAATCTGCAAGCTAACTAACAAATTTCCAAACACAAAAAGTGGAGTGCAAACTGTAGTATAGCATCTCAGAGTTGTCCTTAGATACCTGAATTGACTGTAAAAGTAAAAACAAAAAAGAAAGTTCATTTAATTACATTCCAGTAGTGCTATTGTGTTTAATTCACGTAGTCATTTCATTTAATCCTCACAGTGCAGCTTCATTGCTTTCATTATTTGTATTATCTGGTTTTTACGCTACCTTCAATGAAACTGCCTCTGACTAAGGAGCCATTACTCTATGGCCTGAACCTGTACACGGTTTTAAATGTTTACCGGTTCAAGGCAACCTTTAGTCCTTGTATGGTGTCTTAGATTATTAAGAAGCTACAGAAGCCACAAAATGGAAAAGCAGTCGGTTTGAATGAGGCTGAAAGGTGAGTTCAAACAAGCTCACAGTCACAGTGAAGTAATGTGG
Source organism: Antennarius striatus (assembly GCF_040054535.1). Classification (NCBI taxonomy): domain Eukaryota; kingdom Metazoa; phylum Chordata; class Actinopteri; order Lophiiformes; family Antennariidae; genus Antennarius; species Antennarius striatus. Next base: position 9,639,748 of record NC_090792.1, read on the forward strand.
ACCTCAGACATGACGTGCTGGAGACAATACAGCTACTGAGTAGGCTTCAAATGTTTATTAATGAGCTCTTCAGACTCACCACAGTTATGTTGCTGGATGCTCCTAAAGACATGATCTAACTCTACAACCTTGTCAAGCCCGTCAGATTGCAGCTTTACTCTTCACCGTGCAGCCTGCAGATCACTTTGTAATGTCATTTAAGATGGTGTTGTCACAGATGTTAATCGTCATAATGGCTCAGGAGCATTTGAGAGTTAGGCGGCGGTCACATTCGGAGTTTTTCTCGCATTCTGAGGAAGTTGTGTTGGAAATATTAACATGACGTCGAGGCCAAACACAAGTCAAAGTCGTTAAAGGTCCGATACCCAGCATTTGCGGTGGACAACAGATATCTCCTACTCTGAATCTCCAGAGCATGATCAACACAAAGGCAGCGTGGCTTTTGGAGCACTAAGTGTTTCAGCAGAGGGAAACTGGTTGTCTAACGTCTACAGAGAGGTTTGAGCAGAGGTATGCTCACAAGTTTTTCCATGATTACATTTTCAAATCACAATAAATCTCACTCTGTGCCGAGCTACTGAGCCCAAGGTAAGATGTTATGATGGCCTGCCAGATGCAAATGCCATCTAAAGAGCCTGGTGAGATGCTTAAAATATAGTGTGTGCTGACTGCTCACACCACTAGAGGCCCCCCTCTGGGTTGTCTGCAGATGTATGTACGTACGTACGTATGTATGTATGTATGTATGTATGTATGTATGTATGTGTGTGTGTGTGTGTGTGTGTGTGTGTGTGTGTGTGTGTGTGTGTGTGCGCGTGTGTGTATACAGTATGTGTGTCCTTCACCTTCACATTTACATTACATCCAAAATGCAGGAAAGTTCCCGAACACCTCCGCTGCTTTTCCTTGAACCTAAAGGAAACTTTTCCTACTTCTTGAATTCACATTTCATTTTATTGCCCGTGCTCTCTCCATGTCCCCAAATTGTAAATCAGAAGATTTTATTCACATTACAAGAACTATGTCGTAAAGTCAGCCACGTCGTCTAAGATAAAATTGGGATAAAGATGAAATGGGCTCATAGGAGTCTAGAAATTCTTTTTGCTTTAGATAACTTTCGGTGCAGACAGACACCACATGGTATATTATTTTTAAAACTGTATTCCCAAAACAGCGGCAGAGAAAATTGTAAAATTCTTTGTGTTTCATGTTCTAACATGTGTAACACAGATATCATGGTTCTCATTTTTTAGGAATAAGGCAAAGAAGACTCTTGAGGTCAGCACATAGCCACACAAAGCAGCTCAACGTGGGAGACTGGCCTCAGTGTGTTAATTCAACAACTTTCCAGAAGTTTTTTTTTTTTTTCAGCTTCACTGAGTAGTCTTTTGGCTGCACGGTCCCCCATTACTGTAGAGGTATAGGCACAATCAGCTTTTCCATGTGGTGGACATTCCGGGCTACATCTGCTTTCAATATATCCACATGTCCAGCTGTTTCAGACCTATAGGCTACCAGTCTTTTTCCTGCCAATCCAATGAAGTCATTAATGCCAGTGACACCAAGGCTGTACAACTCCATGCAGAGCTGTGTTACCATTAAAAATAGTATATAATTATTTGGATACGGTATATAGTATTGGTTTGATAAGATAAGCTCGATATGCTCAAGGTTTTTTGCTAGTTCAAAATTAATGCCAGAGATGGAAGGATTCATTTAGTTGCTGCTGTTTACCCCATTTCATTGCACCCCATACATATTTTTATATTGAAGTAGCATGGCGAGGGTAAGTGTTTGCAAGGCATATAGAGAAATCACAGCTCTCTGTGGAAGAAAGCGAGCACTCACGTTTGTTACACATCTGCTTTTGGCGTATAATTTAAATCAAAAGCGGCAACCCTGTCTTTGCTTGTCTAGCCACAGCGTGATGAGCCTCACATCCTCTCAGTGTGCTACATCCTTCATCTTCCATAGATTTCCACATGTGCAGTACAACTACACTCAGACACTCAATGGAGTTGTGAGAAACTGATAAAACCATTAGATACATATCAGCAGCTGCAGCCTGGCCTCAATCCAAAGCTGAATGGAGACGAGACAAGGCTCTATACTATGTTAACCCATGGGAATTGACGTTTTTTTCATGTCTTAATCTCTATGGACTCATAAAGATGCTCACCATGTTTATTTAAAGTGGTCTTTCACTGAAAAGGGTGTTTATTTTATTGTTTCTGGATTGTTGTCAAATGGTTCCCATTGAAAAGCTCAAAGAAGATTTTTGTTCCTTGTAAGAGTTGTGGAGGTAAATGAGATGTTCATTTGCTCAAACTGTTGATTTGTCACCTAAAAACAATATAAGTGAGTTTAATGATTAACTAGTACAATAAAGAGATGCAGTGCATGCAGTTAGATCAAACACCATCAGTTCATCACCAGATACTGACACAATCACAAAGGTGCATTCAGATGATTCCTGAAAACTGAAATATAGTCAAAATAAACTTCCATTTAACAAAAAAAACTTGATCTAAATATCATTTTCTAGGAATGTTAACAATAAAAAATAAATGATGGGCTCCTGCAGATGTTTGCAGTCAAAACATTTTCTGTTCCATGTCACATGATACACATAATATACTTAAGAGCTAAAATTGAAAACAATGTGCCCGAACCTTTGACTGTCCCTGTATTTGTCTTTCTAATAACTGTTAAGCAACTATTCCATTTCCTCATCAACTTAGAGGAGCTCTTTGTTTGCATCTGGATGTGGAACTCTGGAGCTGCCCTGGAGGGGAACTAGTCAGACTGGAAGGAACCTCTCCTCACGTGCTTCAGAGTGACTGCAGCCAATTCTGCTTCAGCCATTTATTTATCTTTCCAGAAGTTCTACACATTGACTTTTCCAATGTAAGTTGCATTTGACATTATATTTTTAAACTGCTGGACACAAGCCTGTTTTTATCATTTCATGGTACACTTAAATCACATAAGCCTCAGTCCAGGAGTTGGATCTTGATTTACAGTTGTAGACAAACACTGCATGTATACATCCTGCTGCTTAAGTCAATAATGCATTGATTTATTTCCAGCAAGGCCTCCAATATGTGTGTCAAAATGTCTTACACGTGAGGAGCAAAGCTACTTCTGAGCAGATAAATTTACACCCTGGAGCAGCATCTCCGTTTTAAAGGTGACAGCAGCTACACAGAGGTCAGGTTTTCTTGTGTGTTTAAACTGTCCTGTTGAATCACAGGGGTCAAACTTCTCCATGACCCTTTTGGCCTAAAACATGCTGCAGCTTCCACTGGTCAGTGCAAACGGTGAGAAGTTATGCCATGGCATTTCCTTTTTCTTCTGCAAAAACAACATATCACAGAAAAATTGTTGGTATTAACTGACCTGTATTAAAATAATGTGTAAATTAAAAAATAAAAAGAACAACAGAAACACCCAACAACACTTTCTTACATGGTTATACAATACAAAAGTCATTTGTTCCTTAAACTGCTTGGGTTGTACCTCAGAGTTCTGTCTGAAGTCCTTACTCTAATCTCATTGTGTGTTTCCCATTGTTACCAAATGAAAAGATTCATCATTTCACTGATGACATCCAACTGTGTCTCTATAATGAGATATGATAGAATTACTAAACTGAAAACCGGAAAAACAACTTGTTACAGAAACAGGCTTGACTGAGGTTCATCTTATTTCTATAGATCAACAAACCACAGGCATTGTTCATAGCACTGGTTCTCTTTCTTCAGCTATAATGTCTGATTTTTGAAATCTTAATGTTGTCTTTTGACCAGGCCATCAGATTATATATTCACTCTTTGACCTGTGTTTTACGTTACGAAACATTGAAAACTCAGGTCTACAGAATCAACATCTGATCTCTAACCCAGGCTTTTTTATCATCAGGTACAGCTAGATGACATATCACCATATTCGATTTAAATAGTTCAGAATGCTGCCAAAAGATCGTTAACCAAATCCAGCAGGTTAACTCAAATCATATCTATCATCTTTGTCAAGTTTTATTTTATTTTTATTTTTTTCATTATCTGGTCTGAGCCACATGGGATCAAGTTCCTCATTCGATCAGTATAATGTGATCCCAAACCCATATAACCTCTTCCGCTAGGGCTTGGCCGAGACTCCTTTGTGCCCTCTTTGCCGGAGAGCTGGATCGCTTGAGCCCAACCTGAGCTGCTGCCCAAAGGCACTGGGAGATGGGAGCTACCGCTGACGCCATGACCAAGTACTGCAAGTCATTGCAGAGGTCACCAGCACAGGGATCTCCACCAGCAAACACCATCAACCAACAAGGCAGTCCATCGCCTTCGTTAGGCCTGGGGAGAAGCCACAGCAGCACCAAAGTCAACCAGGGGGGCTGCTGGCAACAGCTCAGGACTGGCAGCTGTAGGTCGACCTAGGGAGACAGCTCAAATTCCCAGAGAACATCACAGTGGCCACACTCAGGCCAGACATGGTCCTAGGGTCAGAAATAACAAGGCAAGTGGTCATGCTGGCGTTGACTTTCCCCTGGAAAGACCGGTTGGAGGATGCATTCAAGAAGAAAAGGGCCAAGTATGAGGAACTAGCAGAAGAATGCCAAAGCACGGGTTGGAGGATCCGATGCAACACCATCGAGGTTGGATGCAGAGGATTCGTCAGCCAGTCATTCATCAGGGCACTCAAGATGTAGGGAGTGAAAGGACTGCAAAACAGAAAGCCATCGGCGAGGATGTCTGATGTTGAAATACCCAAAACACCCAATGAACCCACGTTACATCACTGATGATGTGTCTAAGTTGCACCAAAGTGTATACTAGAATATCAAGTTTTTAATGTTATAATTTGAAGGTGCTATCGTAAAGTAACTTTACTTCTACTTACTTCTTACTGATTAAATTGATCACCCAGTCAAGTGAGCATGGTTTGAGATTGGAAACTGGGTAATAGTTTTAAAGTAAAAGATTTATGAAGATCAGTGAAGCAGCTTCTGTGTCAGCAGTGCAAAAGCTGAAAACCTTCCCGGCTGAAAACTACTTTGCGTTTGATTCATCAAATTTCTTGTAAATGTGAATCATTGTTTTTGTTCCTCTGTTAGCTCCTGCAGCGCAAAGTTAAAATCTGTTCACATCACCTATCCAACAGAGTGATGGGAAACATGAAGACTGTATATCAGTGCTTGGCAGAAGAAATGGAAAATCTTTTACAAAGTGCAGTTTGCATTTCCATTTGCATGATCAAAATATTTTTTAATGACCCTTTCAGGTATTCTTTTGGTTTATACTGTATGTGGCATTAAGACTCTTTGTAGATTAGAAAGTACCTGAATTTGTTTCAAGTCTGTCACTCTAAAGCACCAAACATTTTCCGATGTACCATTTATGGGTATTCCTTCCAAATCCATGAGGATGGGAAGAGAAGCAAAGACAGACGCTTATTCTGACTCTGTAGGTTCTATTCTGCATTGACTACTGACATTTTAAAAATTTTCCTAGTACTTGTTTTTAGTAGTATTTCGAAATTGTATTCTGATGCATGTTTATTGTTAAAGCACCAGAAAAATAAATTATTGCCAAGTAAGTGCAAACTTACTTTTCTGATTTGGATTCTGATTCTGATTGTACCAAGCAGGCAGTAAGTGGTTTTTTTATATATTCGTTTTCCTTCAGCACGCTGTATATTATACATTATAATAAGTTAGGGAATCCCAACATACTGATGGCTTGTGTTCAGGCAACCAAGTATGGTGTTAATCCAGCTCTATAGTTCCATAATAGATCATTATATAATTTCTGGATGACAATAATTATCTATGTATAATGTTTTCCATGCAACAATGGAACTGAATGGCAAAGGAATTAGATATATCTTTGGCTACACAGACAACAAGTCTTTGCAAAATCAAATTTTGGATGGTTTTAGTCTTTGTATGGGATTTTCTGAAAATAAGAACAACATTGACTGTCGCCAGCCATATTCTTTAAATTAATAAGTCTCACACTGAAGTCAACACAGCGTGTCCCATCTTTTCTGCCAGCACAGTATAGTGGTTCTAGGACTGTTTATAATCCATCATTTTGTGATTACAATCCTGAGTGACACTTAGGCAGGAGCTTGTCCAGCTATCATTTACTGCCATCAAAACTAGAATGTCCTTAACTCGAGTAATTCCTACTTTTGAAGATTTAAGGTCTGAAGCCACGTAAAATCACATGCCCATTTTACTGCAATTGCCTGAACATATCAGTCATTCATGACCACAATGCCTCAAAGGGCTTAAAACAATATTATGATGGAAACTGGGCAATACTGCTCTGTCTAAATGTGAGACTTTAGAATTGTAAGATGACATTTTCCATTGGGGAAGGGCCGCAGCACTGCTCAAATTTTACACATAGCCACATGTTTCGAACCATTTTCTATTACCAGTTGTGCCGATAATATTTTATTTTGACTGGTTCAGTTCATTTGCCAAAGTGGATTTCATCGAACCCATCCATGGTACAATAAACAAAGTCAAGGGTGTGTGTGTTGCTTGCTGTTGAAAGAAACCTGGAGTAATGACAGTTGGACAGCTGACGTTTCTGTCTGTCTGTCTCTCCAGTCAGATATCAACTGCAGACACAACCCAAGTAATGCAATGCTCCTTTTGGGAGATTAAATGGTGATTACTACTAAAAAATCCTTTTATTGCCTAAGATTTATCATGATTATTAATGTAATCCAATTTTGCCCAATAGCAAACATTCACATCATAAGGATGTTATTGCAGCAGATGATATGCTTTAATCAGTCTCTTCATGGAGATTCTGATTGAAAGATGACGGTGATGGTGACGACGGTGGTGGTGGTGGCTAATGACTCTGAAGATCAAAGTGGCTGGTTGGTTGGTAACGGTGTGTCTGTGATGACTGAGTGGTGATGGGGAGGAGGAAGACTGTCACGGTTCGGTGTTTGTGCCATGTTGCTCTGCTGTGCTGGGGTGTGGCAGGAGGAGAAGCCGAACTCATGGGCGGAGTCTCCACACCTGTCCCTCATCTCAACACCTGTGCCCGAATGAAAGCTTCTCCACTGGTGTTTGGGTCCTAATCCTATCCATGACAAAGACAAACTGACAAACTGGCAGCTCCACCCATTAAACACCTCAACTCATAACACCTGAAACCTCCAATCAAAAGCTCCGATCAGAGGTTCCTCTCATGAAGCTTTCATAACACCCAGCTCTACTCCTCGCTACCAACAGTGTCCAGGCTCCAGGAGGAAGGACCAGATTCGACGGCTTCGGCCCACAGGCTATAATTCCCACTCACTGAAAATGTAGTATTACTAAAAAAAGTTTTAAACAATGGTCCTTTAGTGGATTTTTTTCAGTCTTATTACAAAGAAGATATGAAGTTTAAGAGTTTGATATTCTTGCACCCCCCCCCACACACACACATGCATACATACACACACACACGCACGCACCCACACACACACACACACACACACCACCACCACCACACAGTGACAAATAAATTAAACAAAAACTACAAATAATAAAAATAAAGAAAATAAATAAATGATGGTCAAAGGACAGAGAATCAATGATAAATAATAAATAATACACACTGACCGATCAGTTGTCTCAGTGTTTGTGATTGAATTTCAGATTTGAAAAGCCACAGTGTTAAATGAGCAAGTTGAACCATCCTGTCCAGACTATATTTACTAATCCTCTGAGACTGGTGTTACTGCAAACGTAACATTATATTGTGCTTATTCGTGTCTTTTTCTGATTGATAACTTGAGTGGTTCACTGAGGTTTATGGCACAGCACATAATTTAGATGCAGTACGGACAAAATTCAAAAAATATAGTCCTTTCAAACTGGTAAATTAACTGGAATGTCACCGCAATGACTAGAACTCACACAGCATAAGGAGCAAAACCCTGCTAAATAAACTCAAAGCTCTGAATGTGTTTGTTCACCAGCTGGAGGTGAGCCTGACCAGCTCCATCTCCATGGAAGGCCACACTCGGGAAACCTCGTATGTTATCTAGACCCATCAGGCATTTGTTAACCCATGGGGTCTGTCAAGCTCTATAACACAGCCCGAGACAGACTGCATGCCCTATGAGCAGTTAACAAAGAGGTGAGACAGATAAGTGTACCTTTACACAAATCCCCTTTTACAATCAGTGAAAGAGCATTACACAGGGGTGACTCAGGGTAGAACGTGTTGGCGCCAAGTCTGCTGGAATACTCAGAGTGTTACTCAGACCACAGCTGCTGGAATCAATCATTACCGTGCAGCCCGTGTTTCAAAGAATGTTATGTTAACAATAAATAAATGAAGTTAAAATATACATGCGCAAATTTTACGTAATTTATGATGTGCCTGAAGATATTAATATTTAAATTAATATTTCTGACCCAACATGTCAAACATTAATAACTAGTAAAACCTGGTTAATAAACTGGTTTGAACTTGACCATTTTCAGGACTGGATGATGAAGTGTCACCTTTCTCCCCAGTGTGGCCCTACAGCTGAACACACCACAGCAGACACACAGCACATGTAACGCACTCTAAAGCTTGTGATTGTTTGTATTGCTGAGGTGTACAGTAGCAGCGGTCCTGTGCAAACAGGAGCTGCGCTGCTGTGTGGGAGACATGAGAGTGCCTCAGAGGGATTCTAATAAATCCTTCAGCCGGGCGAGAGAGAGAGCTCTATAAAAACTGGCCTCCATTAAAAACACTCAGCTGTCATAACTCGCCTTTGTACTCAAACACTGAGAGCGATTTCATTGTCAGCCTTTTTACAGCTGGTGCTTTTTCAAAAGTAAAAGTTAAGGGGGGAGTTAGAGTTGCGACTTATTTATAAAGAGAACAAATTAAAGGAAAAAAGAATTTTTTTTGTCATTAGCAGTAAAACACCATTGATTCTATTTAGAGACATTTGTTTTTAACCATGAAAGTGTCAGAAAGTCAGTGTTTTGTTCCAGAGTGCTAAATATTACCAACTACCACATTGATTTACAGAGATATTTATGGTTTGCATCTTTTTGCATAACCTACCTGAAATATTATGATGAAACTTGGGTTGGGTCTATAAAAAGAAGGTGCGGACTGGATTTTTGGAATGTTAAGACTTAAAACTTCAACAGTGTTTATTATGAAACTGAGTGAAAGGTTAGGTTTGTCTAATAGGAGATACCACTGAAGTTTGAACATGATCCAAACAAAAGGGTGGATCAGCTCTTTTAATTTTTTTCTAATATCCAAATAACTTCATGGCAGGTGAATCAAAACATTACTGACAGACCTGATGATTTAGTTTATGCAGATATCCTGGGGTGGGATAGGAGATGGGGTTGAGATGGAAAGCATCTCATCACCCATGCAGACGCCACACAAAATCTGCACACAATGGCCCAAGGTGGACTCCAACCTGGGACTCAACTGAAATTAAATTATTTTACTGCAAAATATAAATGCTTTAGATCTATCCGTGTTTGATGAGCCTTTACTCGATTGTTCTGAAACTGCTGAGTCATCAAATGTACCCCTTCTTTTGTCTTGAGGCATCATGGAGAAAACATAAAGTTCCAAGTAGTCACTTAAAAATTTAAACACTGAGACAACTTCAAATGTCAGTTACCAAGTTACAACCTTTAATCCACCAGAGGAACATGTCCTCTTCCTCTCTTATCTTTACTGCTCTCCTGTGAAAACATACCAGCTCGTGCTGATTGTCATCTCTTTTTGTCTGTGCGCTGTGTCAGACACTCAGCATCACAAAATACCACCAGATTATTAGCTTGAATAGCAAAAAATGTATCAATTTAGGTCCTTTCCAACGTCAGGTTTGGGCTTTCATCATAAAGTTCTTATTTGGGACATGGTTTGGGCCACTTGTTTTTGCTTTGGCATTTCATCAGTCTCACATTCCCCAGTGACGCTCACATTGTCACCTTTAATCAGAGCATCTGTCCGACACATCAGCAGGGACAGCCAGGTTCAGGGAAATACTATGGAAAGTTATAATGAGATTACAGTAATTAATGAGAAGTAATTGGACTATGTTATCATTATTTGGATGATTGTTATCATGGGGGTAGTACGGTGGCACAGTGGGTAGTGCTCTTGCCTCATAGCAAGAAGTTGTCAGGTTGAATTCTGTGCGTTTCAGATGCAATTTAGATGAATTGGTCACAGTAAATTGTTTGTAGATATGAGTGTGAGCGTGAGTAGTTTTCTGTCTATGTGTGACCCTGCGATGAGCTGGTATCTCAAGTGGGGTGTACCCTGCCTTTCATCCCTGGTCACCTGAGATCTCAAACATCACCTTCAACCCATACGTCAGATAAGTGTCTCATTTGACTCAGCGACTCAATTGTTATTATAGGCTCTTCATGATACTTTGATTTCTTGATGTCTGCATAACTTTGTCAGGCTTATCAATGAGATCATCACTCCAAAGTGGTGACCAGAATTTGGTCTTCAGGAATCTATAAGCGCACGATTATTTCTATCTGTTTTTGCAGCCTTGTTATTTACTCTGGAAATACTCTATTAAAGGTAAAAACAAAACCAGTCGTGCTATTCTTATTGCAAGTACAGAAAAATTGGAGGAAAATTTGCGATAAGTGAATAAAATGGGGTGTTTCAATTTTCCTGCAAGGCATTCCAGCTCTACGAGTAGCTTTTCTTGGCTGAGTTTGTGTCTCATGATGAGATCTGGAAAATATATACATGCGAGAGGCCTCCAGTAGATGGTCTTTACTGCGGTCCAGTGGGGAGCATACCTTTTGCGTTGTACCTCCCAGTGGGAGCGCCAGTAGAAAGTCAAAAGTTGTCTTCATCCACAGCATGTGAGAAGCAAAACGTGTTGCTTCTGTTACTCCACTTTTCCTGACATGGCGTATTTTTCAGTGCATATGCCAACTGAAAGACCTCCAATGAAGTATCAGTGAAGTAATGCAAACTCGAGAGAAAACGGTACCTCAGCCTCACCTATCAGTCGTCTCAGTCGGTTCTGCTGCATATTAAGGAAAGCCTCTGAGTCTTTTTGATGGAAAACTCAAAACTAAACACGCATCTCTGAGCAAATATCCAGATTCAGTGACAACATGGTTGAAATGTTTCCTGGCACAGTTCTTGTCTAATCAGTGCTGTCTGACCAAAGTCGTCAGGGGACCGAAGGGGCTTCCGTACAGCAGTGCAGTATGGGGCAATCTCAGACTGACTCATCAGCCTTTGGAGAAGCCGAAAGAGGATTTGACCTTTCTGCTGATTTGGAACATCCCGTGCTGTTTCTTAAAGTTGTCAGTGTAGTATCTTCTCTTCCATTTGGAACAATCTGCTAAACAAATCTTTCTGTTTCTTTTGAAAATGGTTTGAGTCCATAAAACTGACCCCAAAGGTCCTCAATACATTTTGAGAGAAAAACTCAGTGATAGAGAGGGCCTGAAATGACACAGGAAACATTACACAGCAACTCCCACTATAACTAAATTAAATTGTACAACATTAAGCTCAATGAATCACAAGGAGTAGGAGTTTTAAGATCCAGCAGGATCTCAGGGACAAATCCAGGAATGTGTCCTCACATGTTGTTTTTGTTTAGTTTATGTGTTTCCCTTCACAAAAAGACAAATGTTACACTGATTCTTCAGAACTAGACAATAACCCACATAAAGTTACAATGGAGTAAATGTCCATGGAATGTCCAAATCTGATCAATCACGTGAAATCATGTTACCTATATTTCACAAGCTCTCAGGGGAGGAAAGTGACATGCAGCTGTCTGGCTGTCACGTTAAAAACAACTTACACGGATGAACATGGGTTCCTGGTGTGTGTTGTTGGTGACTCATCAGTTGAGGACTCACTGAAGGTGATGTGAGTTCATATAGAAGTTGTGTGCATTTGCCTCTGAAGGGGAAAATGCCTTTCCATGTCTATGTCTTCAGAAGGATTACAGGCTGCATTTACTTTATTTAAGCTCTATATTTTATCTAGTGTAACTGATCAGAAAACTCTACAAAAGCACCACAAATTTTGGGGAGTAGTGCCCCTCCTTTTTCAGTGGGGGAAGCCTTTTTGTCTTGGGGCATCCAAATAGACGCCCACTCTCATTTCAAGACTCCTTCCATCCCCCAGAGACATAACTTGATCATGTTTCAGCTTAACCGTAAATACGCAGACAAGACAGCAAGAATGATGACCCGACAGATGAAGGGAACCTCCGATCTGTGAGGCACGGAACTGTTCAAGTGGGTGGATGAGTAAAGGGATTCCCGGCAATCTTAAAGGGAGATGTCACGATATTTCTTGCCTGTTTTCTGAGAAAGCCACCGTTTTTTTTGCCAAAAGGGGCAGAAACCCCGAAAAAACTTGTGGAAAATTCTTCAGATGGTTGATTATTCTTGTAACTCCAGTCGGGTCTTCAGCATGTTCTTTCATTTTCCTCTAGTTTTACAGCAAATCTCCTCCCCACCATCCTCCCATGCCCAGCTTCCACACACACCATGCACACACACACACATCCATAAATGGAGAGAAAATTTATCACCTCCATAGATGAACGTGAGTCATGAGACTTTTCTTGACAAATCGTCTAGAAATAAATGTTTTTTTATTCATCATTCATCTTTTGTCTGGGAATTTTTCTTAAAATATCCCAATGTGTGCGCATGTGTGCGTGGGTGCGTGTGTGCATGTGTGTGGGTGGGTGTGAGTGTGGGATTTAGTGTGGGTGTTGATGTGGTTTAACTGACCATTTTAAAGAGTAATGGATCTGCCAAAAACAGAAAGAACGTCAGTGGTTTATTTTCAAAACGAAACGTATTTAGCTGTTTTAGGTAGAACACAACTATCATGAATTGCAGCTGAGAATCTTGCAGCAAACATCTGCACGCACTGACGTGTCTCACGACACACATTGCTGGAAGTGAACAACACTCCCTCTTGAGACCTGTAGAAATTGTTGTACTTGGAAATTGATGTGTTTTTTTTACAACACACTTGTTGCCCAGATCGCATCAAATGCGGGAGTCATCTTTGTGAATAACTGTCAGAGACAAAAAAAACAAGTATTTGTAGAAGTCTCATGGATAAGAGACGAAACGTCTTCAAGAACTTTCTTAACGTCCAATGGATCGAATCAAACAGCTTTTGGATAAACATGACCTGGATGACTGAGAACCTACACAGACATACTGAAAATGCACTTTTAAGGCAATGTAGTTCAGACCAGAAGACTATGTCACATTTATTTCCTGCCATTTACGGAAATTATCTTGCTGAGTTATTCTTTGCATCCCTGAATTTCAATAAAGCCATGGCAAATTTGGTTTACAAAAGTTGCTTCATGTGTGCACTGATAGAAATTCTGTGAAATAACCTCAAAGAAATCAAAGTGTGTTGTAATTTCCACACATCTCCAACTTTGTAAGAAATGCTAAAAAAGATATTTGAGATTTTGTATCCTATTTTTTTTGTAACTGATTATCCAGTAGTCCTGTGCAGCTCTATATTTATTGCAGTGTTGTATTTTAAGTATGGTTTGTCGGTTCACTGATACCGAACCACTAGAAAAAGAACCAGATGTGTTCTATTTTAGCGCCCTCCTGGGCAACCAAGACAACATGAGGTGAAGCCCGTGCCTCAGACTCATGCTTGAATGGGATATTGTATGTGAACAGTGGAGCCTAGAATTACAGCACATTACACACATTTTGACTTGGCACATAATTTAACAATGTTGGGATAATGGCTGCATAAATGTGAAAATTGTTTTATTAAAAATATCAGCTTTTTTTTTTTTAGTGTTGAATAGTAAAAGTGTCATCACTGGGCTTATGCTACCAAAATTATATTAAAAAGTCCCTTTCAAAGAGCTGTAATAAATCTTATTAATGCATTATGCCTGTGGATGCGGACCTTCAGCTCTCAAGAACCCCCTGCAGGTACGGGAAGCATACTGGGGGGAGTGTAGTGATAGATTTTCAAGATGCAGAGACTACAAAAAGCAGGCAGCACTCCCTCTAAATCAAGCTGCCCTCAGAGACTGAACGGTAACAGATTCAACCGGATTTAAAAAAAAAAAAAAGTCAAGGCAATATCTGTGTTTGATTAAATTCCCAGACACAATAACTGTGTTTTTAATGAGGCTCAGAGGTTTTGCTTTGTCAAGTATTTAGAATTTAATGATTGGAAAAATATGACTAGTAGAGAGAACACCTCTGATTAAGATATAGAGAGCAATCCATTGGAATATCGTGTGTGTGTGTGTGTCAGAAGAAACCCTTTTCTTTAATATTCTCCTCTGACACTTGGTGAACCAAAAAGTACAAAACAGACACAAATAGTAATAAAAAGGAAGAGAGTGAAGCTGAAACATTAATTAGTTTCTCCTCTGTCACCCCAGCAGAGTCTGTTGATTAGTTTCCAAGAGATGAGCAGTGGAATGGGGTAGATGGCACACTCCCCAGAACACAGTGGACCCGTCCTCACCACCACTAACTGTTGTACATAAACTACTGGATGCTACTTTTACAGACCTTAAAAGTGATACAAAAAAACCCACAAACCTGAAAGAAAGAATGCAGGTAATTGATCATCACATGCAAATGTTTGGGGCTATTTGTAAATTAAAAAGAAAGAAAATATAAAATAAAATAATGCACCCAAAATACATATATTAACATAATTTTATGAATATGAACACATCTACTGTCAGGAAGGTCCCCATGTTGGAGACTAATATGATCATGTGCCATCTCAGCTGGGAATTCCATGACAACTCAAGCATAAATGTGTAACCTATAGCTTAAGGCAAATCTGTGCAATAACGGTACTGGAAAATATTACAACCCCACCTGGTTCTACTCAGCAAAAACATCTGCAAGAATGCATGGAATCCCAAATATAGGGCAGCTTTTGTCAGATTCTGCATCATAAAAAAAAGATTTTAATCAGCGGCTATTAAACACAGACAGTGTTTATCTGCGGTGCAACTCAAGCGGAGCACCCCAAAATGAGCAGGCATGGGTTTCATGTATTTAGGTCAGAATTGAAGGTATATGATTTCAGGCAGTACAGTAAAGATAGTTTCTTCCGTGTTATCTGGAAAGTAGGTCAGCCATGTGGATCAAAGGAACGTGACTGACAATTCCTAAAGTCTCCCAGCGTGTTGAGGTTCTTAGGGGATTTGTGCCGCTTCTCGCTGACCTTCTCATCAAAGTAATAAAGGATGTTTGTCACATACATGAACAATAACAGGTTTAAAACATGCTCTACCCTCCATTTTACACATCATACTCTTATCAGCCAAGCATATGTGGTGAAGTTCCAACAATAGTGATGAAAGAGGTCATTAGGACTGAGGATTTCAACCAGCACAGCTCCTCCGCACAAACCACAAGGTCCTATATTTCTTTTTTATAGGTGGAGCCAAAGCAGAGACAGATGAACTCTCCAGAGCCACATTTTTTTCTTTAAAGTTTCTTTTGAAGTGTAATATTTTAATATTAACAAAGAATTGTCAAAATGGGTGTCTTTCAATGATTAACACACGTTTAATTAACCCCAGATCCTGTTGTTCACTGCAGCTGTAAATGTTTAAAATTTTAGGATAGTTCAGTTAGTCTGAGTTCATGGTGTTTTGATTCACTTCCACTACTTTCAACACTGTGTCCAGCAACAGAAGACGACTATTTTCACGTGCTAAAAAACAACACTGCAGTTATGATTTGCCAAGACTTTAACAGCAAACAGAAAAATGAGCAACTTGCTTATGAAGAAAGAGGAGAAAAATATCCTTTTTCTCAGGAAATCTCCAATATGTGTTTGTTTTAGTGTGTTATTGCCTTCCAATTCCCTAAATTAGCTTTTTACTAATGAGGTAAAAATAGGATGAATTCAGATTTGGCAGAAGTTAGTTATGTTGAATTCAGTTAGTCATTAATCGCTAAAGATAGTGGATGGATGGGTGGGTGGATGGATGGATGGATGGATAATGGGATGGATGAATGATGGGATGGGTGGATAGATGGATGATGGGATGGATGGATGATGGAATGGATGGATGGATGGATGGATGATGGGATGGATGGATGGATGGATGGATCAGGCAAACAAGTCGCTACTGCTGCTGCTGAAAAGACCCAAACAGAGCAATGTGATTAAAGTTCTGACGTTACCCTGAGCAGCAGGGCTCCCCGTGGGCTCATATCTAACCCCATTTATTTTGACAGAATTAGAACGTGCACGTTCTCCCACACGTATGATGTCATGGGAAAGATTCAAAGTGACATGCTGCGCTGAGTGCTGTGTTTTAAATGGGTCTTTAGTGAGGATGTGGCAGCAGATCAAAGTTTGGCCTCACCTGGCTGTCGTCACGAAATATTGTTTCACTGTGAGTTTAATATCCTTCAGGGTCAACATGGCGAGAATTCACTTCCTCAAATCAGAGTGGAATTTTAAGAAAAGGCCAAGAAAAGCAGGGTCTCATAACAAACAAAATAATGTCATTGACTTTATGCTGTACAGCCCAATGCACCGTGTTAGCTTTGACCTATTTTCTTTATAAGTTACTCTTTTTTACTAAGGAATTGTGGGAGACGCAGGCTCCAATGGTGCGCTGTTGAAGGCGCTTGTCTGGGATCTCTCTTCACTAACATCAACCACTGTGTGAGTGCACCCCTTTCCATGTATTAGAATACTGAAAGTACAAATTCTCTGCGGTCATTAAAAAAAAAAAAGGAACAAAAATACAGGACACCGTAATTTTGAGTGTTTTGCAATAGAATCGGATGTCCTCCAAGAAGCCGATGATTACAGATGAGAGCATTTCAGCAGTAAAGCTGAACACACTGTACCGAGCTCATGATGACTTGCCATTGAGTATTTCCATTTTTTCACCACAATATTTTACATGTGTGGATAACTCATTGTGTGTCAACCTGACAAAAGAAAGCCATTGAAGCTGTATCAAAATTAAATCTGGAGCTTTTCCACTTGTTCTTGAAGATGTTAGGATGTGTCCACCCTCACATAATTCAACTAAAACCATTTCAGATGCTTTCAGAAATACATCATCTTTTGAGAGTACCAGACATTAATAGACATCAAATACGAGTTCACAGCCAGAAAACATTTGTCTTACAAATGACCTCTATTATGTGTAAGATGATGTGCAGGTGAGAAGATTATTTTAACCGTTTCACAGGCCGTTGTCCCTAAAGAAGCAGCCGTGATAAACCTGCAGCACACAATGACAAACAGAAAACACCAGAAAGTCAAAAACACATCACACTATATGCAATGTTTTTCATTGACCTGTGTGAACAATTTGACTCAACCAATTATAGTTTCCTGCTAATGAACGTCGACTTTATGAACCTGTAGTGGTCCCACCATTCAGCAGTCAACTGTTCAGCTACGACAAGGATCCATTCTCAGTCCCCTCTTACTCATCCTACTGTATATATATATATTCCTTGGTGTTTATTTTTTTGCAGATGACATTTTTTTATGCTACTGGCTCCTCTCTTAATCTGGTTGATGCAAACCAACAGGCTACTTCTGATACATTTCATCTCTCCATACGTTTGCTTTCAATTCTGCAGGAAAAAAAAAAAGTTTGCTATCCTCCAGAGCACCCAAGAGATTTCAGGTTTATACCATGTCTGATATCTGAAATTAAATTCTCATATTTCATTTGAACATTTTAAAGGATTGGTTTGCTAATTTACAATCACACTTGTATATAGTTTCTGTAAATTATCAAATGTAGACGCGTCTGTGCTTCATCTGTATGTTTTTCAATGGTTAAGTTGTATATGTACTTTTTTTTTTACACATCCTGATAAATTAACCCATTTAAAGGTAATAACCATAATGTGTTTTTGGACTCTGTTTATGTTAGTAATTATCATAAATCTTTGCCCTTCTCTGTTTTTAAAGTTCTGATCTGTCTCTTATGGTTGGTTGACTTCTTGAATATAAAATGATAGAGTCACAGCACTTCCAAATGGTTACAATCCACTTCTGTTGTCATCAGAAACTCCAGTGTGACGAGCCTCAGCTCATTCACAGACAACTCTATCCTGTGGCTCCTTCAAAAGAAGTTTTCTCGCGGTTGAGTTGCAGGTGGTCTGTCGGCTCATTAGTCAAAGGAGAGCATTTAGCAGGAGGAACATCGCAGAGCAGCAGTGAGCATTTACAGCTGTCATTCAGCTTCACTATAGCCTGCAGTGTCTTCACAACTGGCATGCAAGGAGGACCATGGATGACTTGGTGTCTGTCTGGGAGCTGTAACAGACGAGCAGCTTTCAGAGGGTCCGTCCAACATCATCAGACTGTGACATCAGTTGCCGGAATCGAGCAGACTCACTGCCACCAATTAATCATTTTCTTCCATGCATATATCCGAGGGTGAGCCAGATGCCACCACAAGGAGTCCAGTTTCTTCACTGGTTGTTTGCAGCAGTGGAGTTTTGAAAATGAACTTTTTAAAAACTAGAATCCAGCTTCTTCTTTTTTTGCAAAGTTAATGTATTAATGTTGGATAAGGAGCTGTGCAAAAGATGTAAAAATATTTATACAGAGAATGTTTTTACAGATGTTATTTTACCACAGGTTCTCATAATCCTGTCGTACAGAACACTGCTTTTACAAAGTTACACCACTACACCATTAGTGACTCGTGCATCCTTGGGGTTCAATGAATATACATCGTATATTTCTTATTCACTCTCTCTCCCCTGCTAAAAGATGACTTATGTCGGTTGGTATCCCTGGGGCTTTTTATGATACTGATAAAGTGAAGATTGATGTGTTCAAGCAAGGTCTGACGACCAAATGAAATTTCTTAATGCACCCCGGTCTTTCATAAACGCCTGTCTGTGGAAGTAAACAATTGATCATGCTGTTAAAACCTGCAGCTGCAGGGCACCATTTAATGGAAATTCTGCGTATTAAGGGTGCCACGACATTGAAATTCTCAATAACTTAGTCAGTGTGAATAATGACACATTTCAGGAGAAACTGTTAACCTGTCAGGCTGATGATACTGATCTGCTGCGTCATGCTATGGACGGCCCATTCTCAGCTGTAGCTCAGACTCAGGGCTCTTTTCAGTGCAGTCATAAAAACAAATCTGATGCAGCTTTAAACAAGAAGGAAAACAACATATTGCTTTGATTTGCTCAAGTTGAAGATATAAAACTTTAATGAACCACAAAATAACATAGATTTAGAGCATTAAGGTTTTAAACCGCATTAACATTTTAAACTGAACTCCACTCCTTTTCACTGACAGTGATGACAATTCATTTAACTCCATAAACACGGAATGAATCGGAATTTGCTCTCTATATTAAAATGCATGCAATAGTGGCATAAATAAGTTTAGATAAGGTCTACAGAATATATGTGACCTTTAACACCCCACATCTCCCTCTTATCTGGTAGCAATATCCATATTTTGAATGTCTTCGCCAGAGGCAAAGGCAGCACCATTAAATACAGAACAGTAATACCACTTAATGTTATCTGATGTTTTCACCTGCCTGCTCAGACACATGCTATTAGTCATCGCTTCCCTGGAAGATTAAAAGGTGTATCTCTCACTGTGGTGAGATTGCTAACAATGCAATGGAATTCCTTCACCGAATTAACCATTTTTAACCATTTTTCATGTTGAATAAGTGGTAGAAACAGCACTGGACCAAAACTATGTATGCAACATAATTGTGCATGTGTAAAAATGTATAAAAAAGATGCAAAGATCTCTGCTCTGAAAAGTCTTCAAGATCATCCAAGGGCCTGTTGCTTGAAGGATGGTGGGGGAATAAAGTAACACACACTTTATGTCTGTGTAGTAAATATGAAGGTATTACTTACAGTTGGTCAAAGTGTTCATTAAAACATGATGCTGTCAGCTAACAGAGGGGTTCAACCCCAAAGCTAACCCTGAATTTATACTAATTGCCTCCATAGTTCAATAATAAATCCCTTGGATTGTTTGAAATATTAGAGCTTTTGTGAAATATTATACTTTACTGCAAAACATCCATTTCAATCACCTTGTAACCTTTGCAGGGTCACGGGGCTGGAACCTATCCCTGCTGATATGGGGCAGGAGGGCAAACAACCAGTCACAACCGGTTAGGGTCACCAGTTCACCTTTATTACATGTTTTTGTGGTGTTACAGGAAGCCGTGGTGCAGGAAGAACATTCAATCTCACAGAAAGGCCCCACCTGTGGATTTGACCCGTGAGTCTTCTCGCTGTGAGGTGATACTTCTAACCACGGTACCACCTTCTAGCCTGCTGTCTGTTTACTGTCTTCTACCATCTGCTCTGTGTGCTGCAGGCTTGGCTCACTTTATCACTATTCATTGGAGTTTGACAAGTCTCTTCATCGCCCACGCCGTGAGCTCATGATCACGCCCACAGATTTATCCGGTCACACCTAGTTACGATATCTCCAACTCCAATATCTAATATCACGATCCCATTTCACAGAGCTGAAGCCATTTTTCCGTGTGAGTGTTTGGCCAGCATCATCACTGCCTTATCACCTGGCTTTCTGTTTCACCGAGGTGAAAACTACGTGTTGCAAATGTCAAATGTCATTATATGAAGTCAAGGATCCTGTGGTCTCCAGATGTCTCTAATGTCACAGTCAGAGATCCACATATCTAGGCTTTGTTGTACGTATGTATGTCATCAATGTGGGCGTTTCTGTGTTCCTGGAGTGCCAGAAGGCTTTCATCTCTGTCACACACTCACTTTCTTTCCACGACTTCCTCTGTTTACACAAGTCAGCCCGCTGACATCATTTGCCAAATTAGAAAACGCTGATTTTCGGTGAGAAAAGTCAAATATTTCATTTGTGAGTGGTTAAGTGAAACGCATCGACCAAGAAAAAATGTTGTGATTTGAGTGAAAGGGAGCGAGATAGAGAGATAGTGGTTAAAAGCTCAGCCATAGATCTCAGCCTTGATTTGTGCAGTGATGTCATTGAAAGCAATATGTTCATGATAGAATTAGCCAATGCTCTGCCTGTTTCCACTCCATAGATTATCTCCTGACCGTTCAGATTTATCCTGTGAGCCTCAGAGATGGGGCCCCGACCTGATAACAATAAGGTACTGGAAATAAAGGATCTGAATTCTTCATTCACTGGACATGGAGTAAAACCTGTGCAATAATTAAATAGACAATGAAATTAGACATTTGAATTCACCATCCAGATTTATAGAAGATAAAGATAAGATAAAAAATGAATCAATTTTCAGACAGTAACATAGCTTTTTAAATTGCATTTCACCTTATTTTAACGAACAGTGTATACATTTGATTAATGTATTCAAGTAATACGCTTCTACCTTTCAGAACAGTTGCACTTTTGGTTAATAACAAAACATTCTAATCCATGATTTAGTTATACTCAATCATGCTTTGTCAAGTCTACTTGTGGCATTCTAGCATTTTAATGCAGATACTCCAGATTTATTGTGCATTTATTTCATATTTTTACTCAATAAATTTTTTATAAACTTGTGTTTTGGAATAACTATAGTAGACCCACCAACAGCCTCCGGTGATGACTCCCACTCCAGACGTCTCCACTCTGCTCACACACAACTCGGTGTCCCTCCCTTGGCCCCCTGGTGGCCGAAGCAGGAAACACAAAACGAGAATCACAAACCAACGAGTCGTCAGGCTCGTCACGAAAAAGACCCGGAGCTAATAAATGAATTAAAAATTAAGTGAAATACTTTATGTGATTTTCAAGTTCAATATCAACCTTGTTTTTATGACTACATTCAAAATTAACTGAACTTTTATTTGTTATCAATAATGAAACTGTATACTTTTAGAAAAGTGAGAGTTCAATAAAGTTATAGCAATTTAATTAATATTAGTTGAAACTTTTATTTGACCGGAAAAGTGTTGGCTGGGGTGCGTGTATGAAATTTTTGTCCGGTGATGGCAATTCATCCCAGGAATGCGTTTTTCCTCTCCGTGTGCGTCGAGGACATTACTCTGACTGGCTATGAGGTAAGACAACAGGTCCGTCCCTCTCTGGTGAAGCCATCCCATTGGTCCAGGCTGGGCCTCAGGAATGTTCCTCAACTGTTTAAATAGCACTTGTATCGGTAGGATAACTCAGTAGAATAAATCCCATCATCACCGGAGAGAAACAGAAACTTCAAGAACTGACAAGCTTCTAAAGGAAGAGGAACGTGACAAATAATCTGAGAATCAAGGACTCCTTTTTTTTTTTTTTTTTAATCTATTTCCTCCTTTTTCAGAAAAATCTTTTTAAAGGGAATTTTGTATTTTTAAAGGTTTGTTGTCAATATTACAATTTTTTTTCAAATCGTAAAATATAACTTTGATGTGTCTCTTGACAGTTTATTTGTTATTCTTGGTTGACATAGGGATATCTTCAGATTACAAGATGATGCTGTCTGGCATCTTTTTGTTGTTGATGCTTTGGAGTTGTGACAGCGGCAGAATATCAGGTAAGAAAGACAAATTTATGTTCACAGCCTTTTAACTTGTAGAAAATTATATTAAAATTAATAGGGCTAATTTACACTGTTTCATTCAAATTATGTTTTTCACATGTATTTCTATTGTATCTTATTTTAGTGTTGCTCTATGCGTATAGTGGAGCTCCTGTAATATGTTGCTTCTATACACTGCTTAAGTACTAGTGAATATAGTGAAAAATTTACTGTAATAGGTACTTCACGTATGGGGTTTCTTTCATCCATTGCCATTATAAGAGCATAAAACTGAACAATATATTTCTTTTCTTTTCTTTGACTACAGTTGGCCATGACGATTACACTGTATATGACCTATTTGATCTGATCAAAGTAAACAAGAGACACCATGGAGTGACTTTTGTCAAAGGTGCAGATCCCAATATCCCTGCATACAGGGTTCTGAATGCTGACCTGATCCCCCCAGTCCCTGACAGCTACTTCAGGGACCTCCTCGACTCAATCCAGGCTGAGAGGGGCTTTCTCCTCCTGGTCAGCTTGAAGCAGTCCAGGAAAACCAGAGGAAGCATTTTGACCATTGAGAAGAATGATGGATCTGGACCCATTTTTGAGATCATTTCAAATGGGAGGGATAACACTCTGGATGTGGTCTACTCCACCATGAATGAGCAGCAGGTTGCGTCCATCGATGATGCAAATTTGGCCACTGGCCACTGGAAAAACATCACACTGTTTGTTCAGGACGATAGAGTGCAACTTTTCGTTGGCTGTGAGGACATCAACGTAGCAGATATGGATTTGCCAATCCATAAAGTGCTGTCTCAGGATGTGGCAGACATTGCTACACTCAGGATTGGAAAGGCGGCTGTGAAGGACAGATTCATGGTGAGCTCTATAATGGTTTATGGTTTATGATGAAAATGATCTATAATTTATAATAATTAGATTTTATTGTTTACCAGGGAGTGCTTCAGAATATGCGATTCATGTTTGGGACCACTCTGGATGCCATATTGAGAAATAAGGGATGCGAGAGTGGAGGTAAGTCAGAAAAACAGAGATAATATGCAACTGAGCCAACTTTGTTTTTACATTCATAAATGGAGTGTAAATTATGCTCTAATGAATGAAGACAAATAAATCATCTCTCCTCTTTACTGCCTGCAGCTACTTTGACTGACTTCTTGACTCTGAACAACCCAGTAAATACCTCCAGTCTTGCCATTGGGACCGATTTCAACAGTCATAAAGACAAAGGTGAGACTTCTTCTCGCCAAATAAATATTGGTTCTCCTGGCCAGAAAGAAACTTTAAAAGGTCAAGTTATTTATTATATTTTCTTCCTTTATATTCAGATCTAGAGTCTGTCTGCAGCTTCTCTTGCAAGGAGATTGCCCTTATGTTTAAGGAACTCAGGGGACTGGATGTTTTTGTTAAAAACCTGTCAACTCAGCTCAGCAAAGTGGTAAGCCCCAAGGACCATCAAAGGTCTGCCCTTTAGCTTCACTCACAAACTCTTTTCTCCTTTTATCAATCATGTCCTCTCCTCCCAGTGTTCAGCCATTTGTCACCGCAATGGCAGTAAATAGCCAACTGTTTATTAATAAGGCAGAGTGAATGCACAAATGTTTGGCTGTTGGTAGAATTTGTCCTGCGTCAATGGAGTCAAGCAATGTATTAATTATGATGTCAGTGATTCATTTTAATTGATACTTTGGCAAAAAAAAAAAAAATGTCCATACTTCATCTGGGGCAGTCTTCTTATCCTTCTCTCTCTACTTCCAGTCTCGGGATAACGCTGAGCTGAAAATCCAAGTCAAACACAGCGCAGTGTGCATCCACAATGGCATTGTGTACAATGATAACCAGAATTGGACTGTGGATGGCTGCACTGAGTGTACCTGTAAGGTAGGTGTCTTCATACCTAATATCTAGTACACATATTGGTACCCCCCCCCCCCACTACACACACACAAGGGGCCTGCAGGCATGCAGATAATGGGTGGGCAGCTGTCAACAAAATAAGGAACTTGTAGGGGACGGTGTCTTGCTCAAGGGCATATCAGCAGTGCTCAGGATGTGATTTGTCACCTCACCACGCCAGTGCACACTCCAAACTTCTTAGCTCACACATGCCACTCATTGTTTAGGTGACAGTTGAGTGTTGTTATACTCTCATCAACACTTCAGGAGTTTTTAGTTCATGATAAAGACCGTTATATTGCCAAATACAGCAATTAGGCTTGGAATGTTATCAGTGGTTAGTGAGCCACACATCTTTTATACTAATTAGACTGTTCCTTTATACAGAACTCTGCTACCGTTTGTCGCAAAATCTCCTGCCCTCTGATTCCATGTGCTAATGCCACCGTACCTGATGGAGAGTGCTGCCCTCGCTGTGGAACACGTAAGCTCATTTTAAAATCTGTTAGATTTCTCAAAAAAAAAAAAAAGTCATCATCTAATGATCTTTATTAGATTCCTCATATTTTTACGCAAACTAATAATCTCCAACTTTTTGTTTTTCCCCTACAGCTGATTGGTCTCCCTGGTCTGACTGGACTCCTTGTTCAGTGACTTGTGGTCGCGGAATCCAGCAGCGTGGACGCTCCTGTGACCGTATCAACAGCAACTGTGAGGGTACTTCTGTCCAAACCCGCGACTGCTACCCTCAGGAATGTGACAAACGCTGTAAGTCTTTCAGTCTTTGTGACAATAAAAATGCTCATTTTGAGAGCACGATTAATTCATTTTCTATGTCTTTTTCACAGTCAAACAGGATGGTAAATGGAGCCACTGGTCTCCCTGGTCTTCATGCTCTGTGACCTGTGGAGAGGGGGTCATCACCCGCATACGACTCTGTAACTCCCCAACACCCCAGATGGGTGGTAAAGACTGTGAGGGAGAAGGACGTCAAAATGAAGTCTGCAAAAAGTCTCCTTGTCCAAGTGAGTTGAATTTCAGAAGCAACACTGCTGCATTATTTTAGAATGTATGATTTCAGGGAGCATACTAAATGTTGTTTATAAACTACAGTCGATGGGGGTTGGGGACCTTGGTCACCATGGAACACCTGCACTGTCACTTGTGGGGGAGGAATCCAGATCCGCAAACGCCGTTGTTCTGACCCAGTGCCTAAATATGGAGGAAAGGATTGTGGTGGTGGTGCTGCTATGTCACAAGTGTGCAACAAACAAGACTGCCCAATTGGTAAGCATTTTAGAATAAACAAAGCAAACAACAATAATATGTGTTGTATATATATGTTTACATGTGCATGAGTGTATGTATCATGTATTTTATGTATGTGTGCGTGTGTTTAATTTAAAAAAAAAAAAAAGACTAGACAGAACCTTTTAAAGAATCGCATCCTTTTCTCTGCAGACGGTTGCCTCTCAAACCCATGCTTCCCTGGCTCAAAGTGCACCAGCTTCCCTGATGGCTCTTTCAAATGTGGCAAGTGTCCACTTGGCTACACTGGAAATGGCATCACCTGCAAAGACATTGATGAGTGTAAAGAAGTCCCCGATGCCTGCCATACATTTAATGGAGTCCATCGCTGTGAGAACACTGATCCTGGTTACAACTGTCTGCCCTGCCCTGCGCGTTTCTCTGGTCCTCAGCCCTTTGGAAGAGGGGTGGAACAGGCAACTGCCAAAAAACAGGTTGGAAACATTTACCTACATAAAGTGCTACTGTTTAGTTGGTTCACTGCTTCCATTTTGTAAAAATATCTCAAATTTCTTTTAGGTTTGCAAACCCCGTAACCCTTGCAAGGATGGCAGCCATGACTGCCATAGAAATGCAAATTGCATCTACTTGGGCGTCTACTCAGATTCTATGTTCCGCTGCGAGTGCAGGCCAGGATATGCTGGGAATGGCCGTATTTGCGGAGAAGATACTGACCTGGATGGTTGGCCTAATATGGACTTGGTGTGTGTGGAGAATGCCACTTACCACTGCAAGAAGGTACACAGAAGCCACAAGATCATACATTATCCATTTCAACTGTATGGTTGTGAGAGTTGCCTCCTTAACTGCTGCTTCGTTCTTTTATAGGATAATTGTCCCCATCTTCCCAACTCTGGCCAGGAAGACCATGACAAAGATGGCTTGGGTGATGAATGTGACAACGATGATGACAATGATGGAATCCTAGATGATAGAGTGAGTCATCATAACATCTCATTTAGACCCAAACTATGCTTTCCTTGGAGACCAAATATAGCAATCACTAGTAGCAATCCTGCTGTCGGGCAGTATGAATGTAAGGTCTATGTTTGCAAGCTTCCATGAAGGAGTTAATATGGAAAAAAGACACACTAGGACTACTGAAATATAACCTCAGCATGAAGACAAAATTGAGGACCAGGTGTCTTTCTTAGAGTGGATTTGGAAAGTTGGGAAAGAAAAATGTTGTGGTTTCTGCTTGCAGTGGAATATCGCATTCCAGCAAAAAAAGAGAGCAAAAAGCAAACTTCAGAAAGCAGACCTTTGTTCTTTTAAAAGTAATAAAAGTAATTTCTTTTATGATGTTCTATATTCAAAATTAATCGTTTTGCTTTTGATATTGTTCTGTCAATGTAGGACAACTGCCAAAGACTCTACAACCCCGCCCAGTATGATGCAGACAGGGATGATGTTGGGGATCGATGTGACAACTGTGTGTTCGAGGCCAACACTGACCAAACTGACACTGACAACAATGGAGAGGGTGATGCCTGTGCTGTTGACATTGATGGCGATGGTGAGTGACCAGACCTCTCTTACTTATCCTTCCTTAGTTATATTTCCTTAGCCGCAGTAAGCACTGACATAGTCCTGAGGGTTATGGTGATTTGTATTTTTTATTCAACAGGTATTCTGAATGAGAACGACAATTGTCCCTATGTTTATAATGTGGACCAGAGAGATACTGACAGGGATGGAGTGGGAGACCACTGTGACAACTGCCCTCTGGAACACAACCCTGATCAGGTAATGTCACATTTAATTACCCATCCTGGATAATGTAGCTGCCTCTTTCATATAACATGTAATGGTACACCGTAGGTGAATGATCAAAGCTACAAATGACACCTTCTTAAATGAAATACAGGAATGTGGCAGCTTTGAGAGAAGACTGTACCAATTCTTCTTCTCTTTGTTCATCTTTGAAAAAAAAGGGTCCGCATTTAATTCTTTTGCTGAGTAGGACTTCTCATTTTACCCAGCGAGGAAACAGTGCAGGAAGTCATTTGAACTGAGGACAAGGGTCTTATAGTTGGAGAGTGTGAGTCTTTTGGAAATGTCATCATAAAGGAATCTTGTTCTCCTCCAGCTTGACACTGACTCAGATCGCGTAGGAGACAAATGCGACAACAACCAAGACATTGATGAGGATGGTCATCAGAATAACTTGGACAACTGCCCCTATATACCCAACGCCAACCAGGCTGACCATGACAAAGATGGAAAAGGTGACGCCTGTGACCATGATGACGACAACGACGGCATTCCTGATGACAAGGACAACTGCAGACTGGCCTTTAACCCTGACCAGGTGGACTCTGATGGTGAGTCCGTCTGTTAATATTGTTTGTCATTTGCAAAATACACAATCAGAGTATGGATATAATTTTGGTTTCTTATTTGTAACATATCTACACCATTTCTGTCTCATCTACATGTTCGTCTCAGGTGATGGACGTGGTGACGTGTGCAAAGACGATTTTGACCAGGATAGTGTTCTGGATATTGATGATGTGTGCCCTGAGAACTTTGCCATCAGTGAAACAGACTTCCGCAGATTCCAAATGGTTCCTCTGGATCCCAAGGGTACCTCACAGATTGATCCCAACTGGGTGGTCCGGCATCAGGGCAAGGAGTTGGTGCAGACTGTCAACTGTGATCCTGGCATTGCTGTTGGTATGTAATAAATAGATAAGCATGTCATTGCAAATACATACACAATTTAATAACAAATGGTTTATAAATACTCTCTTCATCTTGTTTCAGGTTTTGATGAGTTCAGCGCCGTGGACTTCAGTGGAACTTTCTTCATCAACACAGACCGAGATGACGACTATGCTGGTTTTGTGTTTGGTTACCAGTCCAGCTCACGTTTTTACACAGTGATGTGGAAACAGATCACACAGACCTACTGGTCTCACACACCCACAAGAGCTCAAGGCTACTCTGGCTTGTCAATCAAAGTGGTCAATTCTACCACAGGGCCAGGTGAGCATCTAAGGAATGCTCTGTGGCACACTGGAGACACTGCAGGACAGGTGAGAGCAGATTATCACTACCAGACTTCACCACATTATTTAACAGAATTGAATGTTTTCTCAATGCTGCTGTTGGAATTCATCCTTTTCAGGTGAGAACCCTGTGGCATGACCCCAAGAACATTGGCTGGAAAGACTTCACTGCCTACAGATGGCACCTGACCCACAGACCCAAGACTGGACTTATTAGGTAAGTTCAAAGCTTAAGAGGCATGCCCTCTTTTTCCATTGCACATTTGTTTAATTCATATGAAACTTTGTCAGCTCAAATGATTATTTTATTTTATAGAGTGGTCATGTATGAAGGAAAGAGAATCATGGCAGATTCTGGAAACATCTACGACAAGACATATGCTGGTGGTCGACTAGGCTTATATGTCTTCTCTCAGGAGATGGTGTACTTCTCAGACCTCAAATATGAATGCAAAGGTAAGCACAGCAGTGACGGTTTGAACTTTTAATGCAAGGATACTCAGACTTTATATCTAACATGTTCTCTTCGTCTTTTCTTTCAGATACATAATTTCACCAACAGACCTTCCAGGAAAAAATCAGTCAGTAAAATATGCATATCTATATAATATGAGACCTGGATTGAAAACTCTATAACTTTTTCTTTGGAGAAATGCACAATGGAGGAATGATGAGCAAGTGAGCTAATGTGAGGTTAACTGACCTCAGGACTTAAAGCCAAATGAAAGATCAATGATGATTCTGCACCACTGCACCAAACTCAAATTATGAGCGCAGCTCAGAAGAAACTGACCCTCTCACTTTTTTTTGCTCTGATCTGCATTGAAGGGTGGGCTCAGTTTTTTTATTTGCTTTGCACACCTGAACTATTGTGGTTGGAGCTATTCCTCTATGAATGGGGAATAAATAGGAAGAGTATTCTTTGTTCTTATGTTTGTTTTGTTTTTAGAATTAATGTAAATCTGCTGTGGATTCAAAGATTATAGTGCAGTATGAAGAAAGCAGGTTGGGCTAATTGTACCCCTTGAAGGAACTGTTGAGGGACCATGGGCAGTATGGAGTGACTGTTACGATCGAACAGAGTGAATGTTGTTGTCGTGTTAGTGTGTTTGCGCATGCAAGTGGCCCAACCAGCAAAGCTATGAAGATAGCCCTGTTATTTTTATTTTATTTTTTAAAAAATATTTTACTGCCCCCCACACTTCCATATAGACCTATCTTTACCAGGCCCTGTATTCAGCCAAGGCTTAGGGCTGGCCCAAAAACATTTGTCATCTCAGGAAAGAGCACTAGATGAAAGCACAAAAGTCAGGACAGCACAGGGCCCCAAAGCAGCCGCACTGAAAACTGGAGCATTAATTATGAGCAAATATATGCCAATATCTTCAATATTTACTGACAGTGTCACGGGACATGAACGGAAAGGGCCAGTCTATTTCCTATGAACCATTGTAAGGATAGGTGTTACAGGAGCTTTCATTCTTGCTAATCTCTGAACCTTGCTCATTTTAAGCTGTTTTCTGCAACATATAACAATTCAATTAACTTAATACTCAACAGTAGTAAGTTGAAGCATTATATTGGACCAAAGCAGTTAAAACGTAAACGTAAAAATACGCATCAGTAACAGGATCCCTAAATCTACTTCTTCACAGTTTGCATGACTGGTGTGGCTGAGTGCGCTTTTGTGTACGTTTCTGAAGGGAAAAATCAAAGGAAACCCTTTAAGTACAAATATTACCTCATTAATTATTTTTGTATTGATGCCAGCAATACACAAGAGTCACCTGTCTTAGCAACAGAGTATAAATTGGTTGGCTTTTTAACAAGACTTTGGTTTCATTTATATGCTGTATGTAAGATATTTTTTTAAGTGAAAAAAGCCCAAACAGGAACGTAAAGGATTGAAAAATATCTCGACTATTTTGTGCTATATGTATTTCCTGTGCTTTTTTTTGATAAATTATTGTATTTGTTTCATGTTGTCGTTATTTCATTGTGTAGATATATATGCTATTTAAATAATTTATCTAGAAGCGTAGCCTCATATGGAAGCGTTTCTGTTTGTACAAAATTATTTGCACACTGACATGAGGATGTCTCTTATTTTGTATTTTGTATGTCTTTTTTAATTATTACCGAAGTTTTTATATAAACTTTGTACAATAGTTTCTGCCCAAATTGCTGTTTGTACTCCTACCAGGTAGTTTGTAATGTCTAGTGATCAATAAACACGTCAAGAAAAACTGTAAGTTTGTGGGTTTTCGTTCTTTATGTACACTTAGCTAGTCTGATGGATGGATGGATGAGGGGACACACAGACAGACAGAGAAAGAGAGAGGGAAAGAGAGACAGACAGACAGACAGACAGACAGACAGACAGACAGACAGACAGACAGACAGACAGACAGACGGACGGACGGACGGACGGACGGACGGACGGACAGACAGACAGACAGACAGACAGACAGACAGACAGACAGATAGATAGATAGATGGACAGACAGACAGACAGACAGACGGATAGACACAACTGGCAACACAATAGCATTGAACAGCACACTGGACAAGATGTACAACATCTTAAGGATAATCTGAAGGATATTTGGACTTAATATCATCCCTGACTGGGCTCTTCTCCTGAGTAAAGCAAAGCCAGGTGAACTATGATGTGCCAAACAACTGGAATCTATTAGTTGAGTGAAGTGAAGCCTTAGAGAAAGGGAGTATCCTAGGGAGTTAACTGGAGGAAAACTCAACATGACATATAACCCACTTAAACAGCACATCCATGCAAATGTGACTACGAATTACGCAGACATTTCCTTACACCTTCAAATGACAGACTCTGTGTGAAATGAAGACATCAGGAATTTTGTTAATGTTAATGTAACTCATTCTGTAGTACACTCTAGCCATGAAGTATATACATTTGATTTCCATATTTTTTAACCAGGGACAATGTCAGCAAAACATATCATTGCTGTTAGAATTAATATATTTGGTCTGCAGTTCACTTACTGATATGCTTTAAGACCCTGTGTTAGTATATCAAGACAAACTCAAGGCCAGAAACAGCTGCAATCTAAGGGACCAGAAAACCCAGAGAGCGTCAGTATACCATAGGTTTCTCTACATTAGAGGTGACCTAATTTTTACCAAACTGAGGTCACTGTGTTTCCATTACAGTACCCCACACATGAAGTGAGGGGTAAAATGAACAAAGTTGCTCCACCTCCTCTGTATTTGTCCATGGAATCATTGCTGATGTTTTGAATTAGTTAAAAACAAACTGTACAAATACACTATATATGGTCAGACCACACAGTTTTCACACAGTTTTGAGGTAGCTGTATACAGTAGTTTCCTGTTCAGCGCTGCAGGTTTCACTGATAACAGGGCTCTTGCTGGAGACTGACCTTGGAGTCCCACCCAGTTGAGACCTTGTGAGTCTAGAGAAATGTGAGGTGATTTGTGCCATTTCAATAGGGTCAAAAAGTAAGAGTAAGACAAGCAGACTCAGAGATGTCCGTGCCAGGAGAGAGGGAAAAGGCAGGACCTCTGAGGTGAAGTGAAGACAAGCTAACATGCACCCTGCTTGTAGGAGACAATGTGAATTGTGTTGACAGGTCCACAAAAGTTTGACACTACTCCAAAAGAGTGATTCTTTTGAATCTTTTAGGTAGTGGAATTATTTAAGCAGGAACAAGAGTCCAATGTAGGTAGACCCTATTTTGACTAGTTTGACCTACTCCGAAGCATATGACCTGCAGACAGAAATGACAGGAATGCAGGGAGCTGAAGACGATCTGACAAGATCACGCCTGTGGAACCCATATCGTACTTGTGGCCATATTAACAGCCCACACATTAGTAACAGAGACAGGCTGGATTTATTTAGAGTTCTAAAAGTTAGTATAAATAGTGCTCAGACTTCACTCCACAGAGGCATTGCCAGTCGAGTGTTTCTGACCCAGTTATATGATTTAATGTCAGCAATTTTATGTTCTCATCTATGTTACTTACGTAGAGAAAGACTGCAGTTCTGCTTCTTGGTTTCATCAAGCAGTGTTATAAACATACGGAATGACATCGAGGATAAATCTAGCTGCACATTGAAGACATGCAGGCCAATCAGGATAACAATGAATTCACTCACATAGTCCATTAAGCAACAGTTAGAACGTCCATTGTTCCGAAACTGACCGATTGTGAAACACCGTCAAAATCAATTTATGATGATGTATCGCATATGCAGGTTATATCAAAATGCTTTCAACAGTCTGTGCCTTCTGTGTAAATTCTATCACTCAAAATATATTATTTAAGGATATAACTATATTTGGTGATGAAATATGCTGAAATGTGTACTACAAATAACTTTATTCTATTAAAACCACCTAATATGTTTTATTTTGAAGTGTTCAGATGGATCAGGCCCATCAGTGTCTTTTCAGGGTCATGCGTCATTTGCTTGAAGCTCATGGGTCCGGCTTTCCATCAGCTCAAATTCATCCAGCAGATCAAGTAACTGCTCCTTGGTGAGGTCAGGTGACTCACTCTGTCGAAGGACACACACATAATGAATGTATGGTTTAAGATGCATCTATGATTTTAGCCTGGTTAAATCAAGAACACAACAGATGTTTGCAGATGACATTTTGATCTGTAGTGAGAGCAGGGAACAGGTGGAGGAGAAGCTAGAGGGGTGGAATTTTTCCTGGAAAGGAGAGGAAAGAAGGTTAGCTGCAGTAAGACAGAGTAAATGTGTGTGAATAAGAGGGACCCAAGTGGAAGAGTGAGGTTACAGGGAGAAGAGATCAAGAAGGTGGAGGATTTTAAGTACTTAGGGTCAACAGTCCAGAGCAATGGAGAGTGTGGAAAAGAGGTGAAGAAGCGAGTACAGGCAGGATGGAACGGGTGGAGGAAAGTGTCAGGTGTGATGTGTGATAGAAGAGTTTCAGCTAAAATGAAGGAAAAGGTGTACAAAACTGTGGTGAGACCAGCGATGTTGTTTGGTCTAGAGACAGTGTCACTGAGGAAAAGACAGGAGACAGAGCTGGAGGTAGCAGAGATGAAGATGCTGAGGTTCTCTATGGGAGTGACCAGGAAGGATAGGATCAGGAATGAGTACATCAGAGGGACAGTACATGTTAGAGGTTTTGGAGATAAAGTCAGAGAGACCAGACTGAGATGGTTTGGACATGTCCAGAGGAGAGAAAGTGAATATATTGGTAGAAGGATGTTGAGTTTTGATCTGCCAGGCAGGAGGCCTAGAGGAAGACCAAAGAGATGGTTTATGGATGTAATAAAAGAGGACACGAAGGTAGTTGGTGTGAGAGAAGAGGATGCAGAAGACAGGGTTAGATGGAGGCAACTGATTCGCTGTGATGACCCCTGAAGGGAAAAGCCGAAAGGAAATGAAGAAGAAATCAAGTACACAGCAGACACCTTTCCTTGGATCTCTGGCAGTCTAATGGCCATGTGTCTCATTTATTAAAGAGGTGATGATAGACAATTCAAGTTTTAGATATCTGTGCAACTTCTTCCCAAAATTTGTTCTGGTTACTACCAAAATGTACTGGACTCAAAACAGTTTTTCAATTATCCAGAAAATAAGTTGCATGAATGGCCTGTGATAATAGTGGTTCGTAATAACACACGTCATTGCTGCAGTCATCCCCTGTGCCTATTTGGAAGTTGCTTGGAAAAAAAAAAAACAATTCCAGGTGGATACAACAATTGTACTTGTGCCGATACGTCAGACTCTGACAGCCTTCTGTGAGGCCATGAATGGACGCCAACTCTCTCTAAGTAGGCCATGATTAAAAGGGATCAGAATCTAAATAAATGCCAATATTTATTCATGGACACATTGTGCTATCTGGCAACTGCAACACCAATTCTTAGTTACAAATTATTCGGTTACAAAACCCTTAATTCCTTTGACATAATAAGGTGAGATGTGATTCATTTACCCATTCATAAGTTTTCATAAACTGTTGCCACCTCTTGGTGTTAGATCCTGTATTTTGTTTAGACAGCTGCAACCCTAAAGTCTGTTTGTTCCAACGATTTAATCTCATTGGCTTTTGTGACATTAGCTTCATGACAGAATGTCAATTTGTGGGCTAAATTGTAATAATTCTCATAATTCCTTCAGCATGTGTGCTCACGTTTGAAATTACCATCCCACACACTACTCACTATTCCTCACATTAACAGACATTTCTTCTATTGTTCTGTTCCTGCTCCTGATGAGAGTCACAAGTGGTTTCTTTGGCCTCTTGGGGGCCACAGACTAACCAATGGCACATTATCCAGCCATCCTTTTTCTTGTAGATGAGACAAATGCAATCACAATCTCATCTACATCAACTTATCTGCCTTGCAGGTTATAGGTGTGCTGGAGTTCATCACAACTGGCCACAGGTAGGTTACGACCCGGACAAGATGGCATCTATCGTAGGGCCACACGAAAGACAAACATCTCATGCTCACATTCACACCTACGGACAGTTTGGTATGACCAATTCACCTAAGCTGCATATTTTAATAGGGGCGAGAAACCCGGAGAACCCAGATAGAACCCACACAGACATGGGGAAATCTTCAAACACCTCACAGAAAGGATGTAAACCCAGTCTTGCTGTCAAGAAACAACGCTACCCGCTGCGCTCCTGTGTTCTCCTGAAATATCATCGCCGTATCAAATATTGGATGTGATTTTATTTAAATGTCTTGCAGATGTGGGGCAACAGTGCGATTTATTCAGTTGTTTGAGTCCAGCTGGGAATGTATTGTAGCTACTTTAAGCTGCTAAACTTCACTTGCTAATTACTAATTTTGTGGAGAATGGTAAGCCACGTAGCCATGGAGCTGCCACAGTAAGTTAATTGATCAATTACTTGATTAAGGTTTTCTTCAAGATTAAGATTTTTTTCATTATGAAAATAATCAGATAAGATTACAAAATAAGCAGATTAGTCATAAATGAAAATAAGTGCCAGTGGTAGGTCTTCTTAATTTAGCTCGGTACAATGCTAAAAGAATGAGGAAGCTAGTATAACTTTGGTTTTCTACAAACTAATCATCGGTTCTGGAAAAGCAGTTTTTATTCAGAGCAGCGAAATTTCAATCACCGCCCTTGGTACGCTGTTTACAAGATACTTTATTAGAAAGAAGTTCAGCTAAATTTATGTGAAATTTCACTTAAATACCTTCTGCTCTTTGCGGTCTTTTGGGTGGACAGGCTGTTAAACTAAACTACCTGGGCGTTTTATGGTGGGGTCATATTTTCTCACAGTAACAGTTACACCATCACACTTTTTTTAAAATTTAGATTTAGAGGTTTGATCTGTAACATTATTAACTCAACTGTGATGAAGTGTTTGCCAGAGACAATACTGACTGGCCAGGAATCCGTTTCTGTGGACAGCCTCAGTGGGTATCAGATGGGCAAAGTATTGGAAAATCAGGGAATGCAGTTCCCATCTTTACAGAAACTCATCTCCAACCCCGACATCCTGGATCAAGCTGTTGCAGTTTATGGGCGGAAACTGCGTTCCAAGCTGAAAGAGAGTAGGACGTCAGCAGAACAAGGGAAGGCAGATAGCATTTAGATCATTAATGCCTGGCTTCTCAAACCTAGTAAAAGTTTATGGACATTTTTCCAAGCTGTTGCAATCTTAATCTGAAATATAATTTCTTTGCATAAGCCAGTGTCATATGAGGACAAACACATAGAATTGATTTTTTTTTAAATATAGATTTTTCTTCATATTAGAACTACAAAAGCCAAGCCTTTATTAAATTTGACTATCTGAAACAAAACAACCTACAATACAACATGACCCATTCCAATCCCTCTAACCTGACACAGAAATAATATGCACTTGGTTTCACCTATTCCACAGTTTGCTGAGTCAGCCAAAACAAAATCACATTCCTGCATCTCATGTAGCCCCACTAACTGAAAGGAATACTTCCATCGATCATGTGTATTCCTGGTTGGACCAGACCACCCTTTGAGTCTCACAAGGACCAAGTTGCTAATATATCGTGTCCATGTTCAAAGTCCTCAAGACATTAACGACACTCCTGAGGTCATAGTACATTGGTCCACATCACTCATTTACCTGGCTATTGCATATCATCTTCCAGTAGACATGAGACCAAAAGCCCCATGAATGCATTTCAGGACCCCCCCAGCCCTCACCAAATTTCCGCATGTATCTACTCCCTTTATGTAAAAATTAAAAAAACATCCTTGGTGTACATTAATGATAGGCTTCGATGTTTATTCCATAGCTATAAAGTTTTAAAGTTTTAATGGGTATAATTGACAACCTACTTACATTCCATTTCATGTAATTGCTTGGAACAGTAACTATATAATGAATTTGCCAAAGCAGAAGTGATCCATTACTGCAACTTGATATGCATGACGAAAAAACGTACAGGCTTGTCCATGCTGAATGTTCAAATGGGGCAATAAAAAAGAACCCCACTGGCAAGACTATTAATGGCCAGAAGTGCCTCTAACTCGAACCATCCATCTTGATATGGGAAATATAGGTTAGACTCTCCAACAGAGCAGAAAGAAAAACAAACAAACGAAAGAAAGTTTATTTACTGCCGCAAAAAAGCTGCAACCCTTTAAAAACAGAATGACCAGAAGTGCCCTTCATATTAAAAAGGTTAAAGGTATCTGTGAGTGATGGTGATGTGCTTTCCGGTCTCATTGTTTGCTTCCTTTCCACAGAACCAGATAAAACACTTGAAACCACATCAGCACTTTTTGTTCAGGACTTCCCAGCAGACACTGAATTAATTTCAGGAAATAACATAAAAGCTCAAAATGCATACCAACACTGATTGACCCAGACAGTTCCTCTCCAACTTAGGCTACCACTGATAGGAACAACAATGGTGGGCTGAGTTTCATCAGAAAACAAATGGAAGAGCGTGAGAGATTAATAGATTGACAGAACTGGACACCCTTCTGTCTTTAAGCTGTTAAACCCACTGAGCACACAGCAAAAGAAAATGTCAGTAAATTCAAACAATTCTTTTAGGGCTGCTTGCTTTGGCATTTTTCCTTGACATCCATGCATGGGATTAATTTCCATAGGCCGTGCTGTCAACTTCTGTATTCAAGAATTTGAGATTTTTTTTAAAATGGTTTTCTGGTTAGAAGCTGAGGCGGAAAGGAGGAGTGGTGGTTGGAACTGTCGCCACAGCTAGACGCCTCTGGGTTTGAATCAAATCCTGGGGCCATCATCCGTTTGAGCATTCTCATCATGCCTGTGTTGGTTCCCTTCGGATGCTCCAGCTTCCTTCCACAATCCACAGACATGCATTATGGGGGAACTGGTGACTACAATGTATAAGTAAACTCAATCTAAAATAAATATAGATAGATTTTATGTAACAACTTGAGTTTTGGTGAAAAGAGCTAATCAAATTCAGTGTGTGCTATTGAGAAATAGAAAAGGATGAAAGAAATTTATATTATAATCATATTCATTCAAATTGCATGCTTTGAGGACACTGTGTTCTGCATTTCAGTGACCTCTCTGACTTTGGTTCTGAAATTAATCCACACACGGCTGCATATTTACCCTCAAATATTTCTTACTCGCTGACTGCTTGCATCCCTGCTGTTCAGTGTTGTTTAGAATATTTTAATTAATGTGAGTCTTAAAAACAGCGCATCAATGAGAAAATATTTTGACGTGGCTTCTCATCAAGTCAGAATATTATATAATTGTTATTTCATGAGTGCAAGATCCCACATGATAAGAACAGCTTTTGTCTTTGGCACATCAGTTCACTGTCAAGATTTGCATGGTTCACGACTGACTCACCATTGATGTCAGCTTCATTCTGCTCCCTGTAGTCCTGTTCTCCCATCTGCTATCCAGTTGCAGTAGCCTAATTGTATTTGTCTTTGTATGACCTATAGCCACACAAAACCATGTGCAGAACAAGTAAGTGTGAAGGAAAATACTTGCCACATCCGTGTTCAGGAAGGCTTCGCAATGCATTCAGTGTAATGTGAAATGTAATGGACAAAGGTGACCGTGAGTTCAAAGAGTACAGCTCCATTGGATTGAACATAATCTTTGTTCCAAGATCCAGCTTCTTGTCCACTGTCCTCTATCAGTTCCCCATCTGGAGATTAATCTAACAAAGCTACAACTGTTCAGTTCTCCATCACCCCTGTACAGATCATAGTTGGCTCCTGCACTAAACAGTGCAGGACAAGTTTACCACAATCATGGGCTGCTCAGCTTTCAAGGTCGCTGACTTCACTAACATACTTCAGTTTTATTGGCTACAGACCCAGAGGCCACTAATTTGGAAAGAATTCTGTTCATTACAGTGAATAAACTCCCATTGAGATGCTGGATTGACTTGCTGTGCTCATTTTGTACTGTTGTGCACTGATGACAGCACTGTTTTTAAAAAAGGTCTGTCAAATGTCAGGTAATGTGGATAGCATAAACAGCCAATCTGAATCCATCCATAAACATAATGCAATTCCACATCATTGTACTCCCAAATTTTCAAAAGTGTAAGATGTCTTCAATTGCTAATGGCTACAGAGGGGTCTGTGTTTATCAGAATTGTTGCATACACAAGTTAGAAGATACTACCCCAATTCTAGATTATACCAAAAAGAACTAACACTATTTATGCTCATGTCAAAAATTTGTATCTAGAGTGAGATCCCTACTCAAGCTAGCATGCTAAACATCTAGCCCCCGGATCAGCCAACCATCGACTTCTTGGATTCAAGTTTCTCTTTTTGACAAACCAAACTTGATTCCCTTGTTAACCCATCAACAAGTCTCGCTCAAACAAGGCACAGAAAATCAAGAAAAGCAAAAAAGAATCAACCGGACTGGATGTAGGTTGTTTGAAGACTTTTCACCTCTCATTGAAGAGGTTTCTTCGGTTCTGACTGACTGGTAGACAGTTTATATACTTGTATTCCTGTTGGTGCAGAGCAAGATTAGAAAATACTCCAAACCTAAACATAATTTTGAGCCACTGTTGATATTCAACTCACGATCTTCAACCACTTCACCTCTCTCCTGTCTCTGCTTGCCGTGTACCCTCTGTAGCCTGATTCCCCAGAGGCATAGTCCTTGTTAGGACCAATGGAGCTCATCTCATCACTTTTTACCCTGATTTCTTGTCACACCTCACAAGTTGCCCTTTCTGGCTACATCAGACTATGATGTGATACAGCGAAGAAGTTGACAACTTGTGCTTGTAACATAAGGTCTAGAATAAGTTAGGAGCTGTCATGGTGGACACGTGGAGACAAATTGTTTTATCTCATCTGTTTTATCTACATGGAAAGAGATTCACAACTGCTCACACACACAACACTTGACTTTATAAAACAGAAACATCTCTAGTAGGAGTAGAAGGCAATGGCACAGGAAAACAGACTACATATCTTGCCAAAATGTCTGTATTTCAGAAGATTCTAAAGTCTCAAAGAAGAGCAGACAGCATGACAAGCCAAAGGCTGAGCCAGTAGCCTCGACAAAGTTGGAATCAAGAAGTGGAGAGGGTGAGACAAGCTGAAAGCAAGAAAATGCGTATTCTCCATGCATCCACTTTACTGGCAATTCTGACGGTGGAAAAAGAGAAACTAGTTGGCTCAACCATGAGGCTCAACAAGGTCTTAGAAGCGAAAACATAAAAAAGTACCATTTGCCTGGAATATTATTTAAAAAATGAAAGCATATCCCTGTGAATAGGAGCCTTCTCAAGAAATTCCCTACTTCCCTACTGACACCATTCTATGTTACTGCAAATGATGGAATTACTTTCCTTTTCCAGTTAATATGGGATTGTGTCAAATGAGGTCGCAGGAAAACCTGCAGAAACAGCCGGTGAAAATCAGATTTAGCCCAGTTGAAATTGAATGCTGTCTTGTTGCTTCTTTGTGGAATTTTGTAATAGAGTTTCATGCATCATTAATAGAGAACAATGACAGAGACAATAGTGATTTGTATTGAAGAGGAAAAGTCAAGACCTTTCCGCAAAGGCAAATATTATTAGAGGTGAAAGTGACAAAGGTGAGAGGAAAAATTCTTTGGCATAGAGACAAGTTTCACTGGAATGGAGGATTGTTTGGACTGAGAGGAAGGAGAGACGCCCAGAAATTATAGTTCTCAGATCTGGATCCAACAAAACAATGATTTTGTTTCAGTAAATCATTGCAAAAGGGACAATCAGGTCAATCTCTGGACAAACATCTTTCAAACTGAACTATAACAGAGTGTAGAGAATCCACAACGTATCACAGTAATTCAAAAAGTTTCCACATTTATGTGCTAAACGCCAGCAGCAGGCCAGACCAAACACAGACCGCATTTCTAGCTATGTCAGTGGAAAACATTTCAGCAAACCCTTTCCATTTTAACAAATTCTCAGACAAATTATCAATCAAAATCTTCAATTAGCTTCCACCTCTAAAATATTTGATTCATTTTCTAATTCTTCATTGATTGTTTGTACGCACTAATTCTTAAAAATGTTTGACACATGGAGAAAAAATGATCTGGACCACAGTACCACAGATTGTAAACACATTTTAGGGCAGGATTTCAAAATCATTCCATGTGAATGATATCATCTGATAAGGCAACATTGGTGCTGAACTCTTCATGAGACCGAGCAGTGCAAGCTAAAGGGGAAAATTATTTTAAAAAAAATAAAACTGCTACAATGAAGTATTTTACATATTATATTTTACATATTGAAACAAATAAAGACATCCAAAATTGTACTCTTATACATAACATTGAAACCACTCTTTCGTGTTAACAATATAGCAAAGCCAAGACAGTCATCAACCCATAAAGACAGAGAAATGCAAAAACTTCCAATGAGGTTACAATACATAATAGGTGAGCAATTTAACCAGTCTATATCCAGCGTACATAACCAGTTGATTTGATATATAATGTGTTTGTTGTTATGAAAACCATTAAATTCTGAAAGTTTTCATTAATTATTTGAGAACTGCAGCCTTTGCCACACAAAAATCACAGACTTGCATGCACTTCCATTTAAAGATTAAAGAAATGGCAGTTTACAAAACTTGCAACGTTCAAACACTGTGACATTAGGATTTGGTGGAGATGTTGGTATATGTGTATGTTATTTACCAGTTGGGACAGCCAGGCAGCTGACTCTTTTTGATACCAGTCTTAACACCAGGTTAAGC
Source organism: Antennarius striatus (assembly GCF_040054535.1). NCBI lineage: Eukaryota > Metazoa > Chordata > Actinopteri > Lophiiformes > Antennariidae > Antennarius > Antennarius striatus. Next base: position 9,681,779 of record NC_090792.1, read on the forward strand.
TAATCACTTTGAGTATAGAATAGTTAGCATTTGGGTTAGGGTTAGATAAACTTTTGTTTTTTTAAATTATGTTGGCTTTTTTGCTCTTCTATCATTTTGATTGCCTCAATTCACACAATGAAAAACTTTAAATTAAACCTGATATCTACTTTCATATTGTGCTGATATATTACACAATAGAACTTTACACAACAATGGCATAGCTGGTTCATATTTCAGGTGCTAAAGAGTGTGGGAAGACATTTGAGTTATGGATGCGATAACAATTTACTTTATGACTGCACTGAAGCTGCATCAAAGTATTTGAAAATGTCCTCCCAGACAAATCCCATATAAAGAAACCATTTCTAACCACAAAACAAGCTTGGAAGCAATAAGACCATATGTAGCCTGCTTGGTGTTTACATCGGAGTCACACATTGTCACACAGGGGGCTCAATTATTTTGTAACGATATATAAAATGCAGCAAAACTAAATGCATGTAGAAGAGACAAGTTGTTCTCATGTTTTGTGATCTTCAAATGAAGTTTGGTTTAATTGGTTAAAAAAAAATCCATAGTGTCTCTTTAGTTTGGCAAGAAATGGTTTAGTTTGCAGAGCATGGTGCATTGTCTGATGTAAGGGTGCGGCTGCTAATAACATTTTTACTGTAGTGCACTCTCGTTACTCTCGGTTAATGCGTTCCAGGAACCACACGCAAATAACAAATTCCACCATGTAGCGACAAACTTTTTATCTTATTGTTTACTGTAATTTAAATGTTTATGAATAATACTTAATATTATGATATTACACCACCGTCTATCTGTATTACCTTTTCCCACACTCTAATCAACTGTTTAAAGCACTTTGTGTCTCATGGCAGTGAGCTGCGTTCTGAGACTCACGGAATGTAGCACACTTCTGGATGCCGTCAGCCAATAGAATTTGCGTACGGTATCATGTAACTACCTACTAAAAATCCTCGATGAGGTGAAGTTGCACGTGTTGATGCACGAATGCGGGAGGGATTACTGTACTCACTGTTTTTGAGCATCTTTACGTACGAATTAGGCACGTTTACATCATGTTGTGGTTCATTGGAATGGGAACTGTTCTGCTGGTAAAGTTATGGATAACACATTTGAATTTATATGCCATTAATAGAGGTGCTGTGAAGAAGCAGTCGTGTACTGTGTTCAGCAATAGTGTGTTCAGCAAAAGTTTTTCATTCAAACCACAGCAAAGTGTAAACATTAGATTTACCTAATTTGCTTTCCTCTCACACAAAATATAAAGTCATGAATGTCAAAGGAAGCAGAAATCAGTCCTATCCTCCTTTGTCTTGCAACATTCTTGTGTTGTGACTTTAGCTACAGGATTTGGGGACAGAGTAACAATTCTGATGGTTGTAACTCTACAGAAGCTCCTAAAAGTAGACAGGGCTCAATGGTTTCCAAGGAACACTGTGGAGAGTCAACATCAGATGTCTGCGAAGAATGCTAGAAAGTAATGAAAGACTAGGACAAGAGGCCATACTGGAATAAATGATCAACCTCACTCTCAGATCAAACACATTGGCAAAGCAAAGCAGAGAAAGGTACTTGATTCCTTATTGAAAGCAGCAAAGTAAAGAGAGTGAATTTCCATTTAACACAAAACTGAAAATGTGTCAGTAAGGCAAGGAGAGAGAAGGTAAATATATGGGCCTGCTGAGGCTTGAATCTATCTGATTTCATCTTTCCCTCATAAATGAATGAGTTGTGCACTTGCAATGATTCATCATACACATGCCTATGGATCCAAGAACAGAGGTGTGGTATAAAGCACAACCCAACTGAGCGTGTATGCAAGTACTTGTATGAATCTGTGTACTACTTCAGCGTGTGAGTGAACAATAATATCTACTTTGAACTCACGTCCATCTCTTGGCTTTGGCTCAGACTCTCCAGCTGCTGTTGGATCTCTTTGAGCCGTTGCTCCATCCCTCTCCTTGTCTTAATATCTTGAAGGACCTTCTCTCCTGGCTGCTGGTTATCGTCACACATCCAGCCAACTTCTGAGGCATGGCCCTGATACACAACAGACACAACTGGTTCTCAAGAGAAACAAACAACTATTCTCACATGTGGATGTGTTTGGGTATCCTCTACAGCTGCATTCACAGCTTTAGTGGGAAATGAAACCTTTCATTAAACATTTCTTACTACTGATTTATGTTTTTCATTCCCCCCCACAAAACTTTTGAGTTCCACTATCTGTGACGTAAAATAAATTGGTTCTTTTCAGCTTTTTACACATAGTGAGTGGTTAGTTACTTATTTTAAGACCATGCTTATTATAAAGTCCATACCTCAGTTACAGCTACCTGAGTCAATATGAGTTCCAAAATAAATCATAAATTCATGAAATATATGTGCACTTGGTTGGTTCACTGCACTACATCCTACGACCCAGGCGGATTTGGAAACGGGTCAGGGGAATGTGGGTGAGCCACGCCCAAAGGACCGATCCACAGCCAGCTGAAAAATGTGATGTGTCTCTCTTAATCAAGAAGTTAAAGGGAGGATAAGAGTATATCCTGACTGGTCATATATCTTTAACAAACTGCTATGACACTAAATTGCTTTGCTACAATGAAGGAATAGCTGAGTGCATTGTACAATGGACAACATGTGCTAACACGCAACCAAAGGATGGACAAACATCTTGATATCCTTTCCCACCCCATCTACAATTTATGCCTTCAGTGAATAAGGATGACACATGTCATCGAATGATGTTAAAATTAATGGATACTTTATAAAATGTCAACCTCCCAATAGGGACTTTCATACTGAGAAATGTAGGGTTACAGCAGATAGCAAGATGCAGCAAAAACCATAAGCTAAAACACCAAGTTACTAAATTTATTGAGACACATTTATGATAGGATGTAATCTTAATCTTAGTTAAACCCATCATGAGTTAGGTGGGAGGAAAGAGAGCTCATGTAAAATGAGGCAATTTTTTTTTGGAGGAACAAAGAATTCTTCTGCCTGACATGACTAGATAACATCACATACTGCATTTACACAGTTATGAGTCAACTGCCTGACAACTTCGAGACTTCATTTTGATGTTTCAGTTTGGCAAAAACAAGAATCTTCTGATTTTAAGTGTGTGTAGCTTTGCCAACCTGTGCCCTCCTTTTAAGAAAGTAATGACAGCTTTTTGAAGTCTTTTTGTCGAGTCATCACCAGAGCGTCTCAGAGACTACGAAAGCCTGGACCGCAGCAGACTCTCACTCGTCATGCACCAGAATGAGAAATGTAGCATTGTGCCCAGGAAAATAAAGTGCAGCTTTAAGAACATCATCATCACACCACTAAATGCATGTTTCTGAAAATGCTGAAATCTTTTGCAGAATTTTTATTTTTATTTAATTATTACACAAAAAGCTCCCCTACTTTTGAAGAACTGTAAACTTTAGAATTGGCTGCAGGATTTAGCAATGAAAGAACTGAACAAAGATTAAATTTAGATTATATGTCACAATAAATAATAAACTGAACCAATTATTGGCGGTTAAATCAACCCCAAGTGAATTGTGGTTAATGCTAAGCTAAGTAAAACTTTTTAATTTGAAAAATTACAGAAAAATATTGATTACATGTCATGTGTTTCGCTGTATCTTTGCCCTCTACTGCCTTAGTTAACATAGAAAAACTAGTCAAGTGAAATATACCATTACTCTATCCAATAGATCCACTGTCATATAAGTATATAAGTAAATTGCTAGGATTTATTCTCGGATAGAAAATGATACACAGCAGTCTTTGTAATTGTTGTTGAGACTGAGATTTCAATTTGAAACTGACTTAAAAACGGGCCGATTGATTTGTTGATATCTCCATTCTTAAAACCACACCACTATCATGGATCGATTCTCAGAAAAAAAAGAATCTGTATAGTAACATCAAAATTCATCCATAAATCTCTCTGATTAGATCTACATATAAGAGCAAATACTGTATGTAGAAATACTGTACTGTATATTTCTGTTTTAGACACCTTCAGTGTGAAACTGGCGCTGGGTTTAGTGTCTATTTCATTTAACCTATCATGGCCTAGAAATCCTGATTTACATACTTTATGATACAATAACGGCTATATATACAGTATATACTTGATTAAATAATAATACAAATTCAATAATAATAACAACTTTGTTTGGCAAGGATAAACAGTAGAGTAGTCTCATTGTCAGCTCAAGTATAGAAATGCTTCATTCCTCGGGGAAGACAAAGGGTACTGTATATCTTCAAATTAATGAACTCCAGAAATACTACCATAATTACCATAATTACTATATTACAAAAATCTGATCAATATCCTGTATTGTGTAGCAGCTTTAACTCAAAATAGGGTTAAAATGAGTGATTTCTAAGTGGAGTAAAGGAAAGAAAAACCAGGTCCAGCTTATCTGTACCTCAGAAAATCCTGATAATTGGCAAACCTCAGGGTAGCCAACAAGTATCTCAAATAACCACATCACCTATCTGGGTCACAAGACTGCAGGGATGGCATGAAGCTCAAGACTTTGTTTCCTTTCAGCATGAAAAACAAGTCCAACATCATCAAGTTTAAAGAGAAGAAGTATGGCAATCTGTTGATGATTATGTCAGTTGCCAAGTATACTTTAATTATAAAAAGTTATTTGAGGCATCAAATGTTAAACATTGCCTGTAAAGACAAAGACTGAGAAGCTGTCCTGATTTCACCTAGAGATTCAAATAATGCTTTTCCACATATGAAAATGACTGCTTTGCCTATGACTATAAGCAAGACCATCATTTTTGGATTCCTGAGATGACTTTAGCATAGCATGACATTCACGCCCATTCAGAAGTTGTTGATATCCTGCGATCAATTTTATGATTTCAAACAGAAGTAAAACATTCCATCCTGACGTTGTCATGGTAATTTAGTGTGAAGCAGCTTCAGCAGTTGATGGTTGATCTGCTGTTTTCCAGTGTGACAAAATAGGAAAGATCAGGAAAGATCAGTTTATTCTATGCTTGCCAATTAAAAATAGATTTTGAATGGTCACAGTTAGCAGTAGTGAATATTCTATATTACAACGTTCGCGTGAAAAGGAGCCTATAATTAAATCACGTCTTTCATTTTAGTTGTGTTGGGAACTATTGACATTGGTAGCCTAGAGCTTCTTCACTGCTCCAATATGGTGTACATCTGTGATGTGATTTGCTATATGAAACAGCTGGATCGTGTCATGCCAATGGATTCTCAGCTATATCCACTAAACAGCAAAAACAAAAATCAACATGTTGTCCACATGTATACGTCGTATTTTGCATATGCAGGGTATACCAGGTCATTTCCTCATTTAGATTCCCTCTCACATTAGTTGTTTTGGGGGATGGACTGAAGCCAGACCAAAGCAGACTTTGTTTACACACTCAAAAGAAGCTGATTCGGGAGCAGCAATCTGTGAAGCAGCAAATCCAAGAAAACTTCAGCAGTTGAAACATAAACGCTACTGCAAACTTTAAACAAACAACTAAATTCTACATACCTTTTTTTGATATTGCCAAATTGGAACTAATATTGAGAAGATACATGTCACTGAAATGAAAGTCTAGTGATATGGATGCAGGTAATGAGTAAAAGTTTGTCAGAAATCATGTAAACATCAGATTTTACTTGTACACCATAAAGGGGGTAACCTCATGCCATTGGTAATAAAATGCAAATGACTGTTGGAGAATGTGTGTGCTGTATAGTTCACCAGAGGTCTACGTTGTGCAAAATATACTCCCCTATTTTCTGGCTACATCTTCTTAAGTACATTGCAAAGAATAGACTGCTGTTATGATGAAAGGGACCCAGCTGTCCTGACTCACCCAGAGATGGCTGCTGTTGTGCAAAACAGCATGCTCCCCTTTTTCCCCTTATGTGTGTCTCAGCTTCTCTCACTCTCTCTCCCCAATTCAGACCCATAGTAGGAGCTCTGGCTGTGCCACGTGGAGCAAGGCTACTTGCCAAGGCCTGTCCAAATGCCTCGCCATGAGCATTCCCTGTGAGAGCTCTGAAGTAAGCAATTCGGAAGCTATGGCTGAGTCTCACTTGTACTAATCTAGCTTCAGATTTTTTCTCTTTTTTTTTATTTTTCTCTCACTCCAGGGTCTCTTTGATTTTAAATTTGCTCAGCTATGACCTGCTGTCATCTGCAAAGATTGCAGGCAGCAGTGCTGCGATACAGATGGTGACATAAAGTCAAACAAGGTAATACAGATAAAATGGAACTCCTAACATTGCGCATCACCCCTTAAAAGTTAGCCTCAAAATCAATCTGATACTGAACTCACAGAGATAGTGAGGTTTTCTTTAAAGTGACCCAGATATGAGTTTTGATTGGATCCAAGCTGTATTTTTCCCTCCAAGAAGGTCATGTTTTTTCATAAATATTTTGGATCAGTGCTGACCTGATGATTGCTAACATTCCTGAAGTATTACATGAAACATTTATTGGTCATCTGGCTTGTATACTGGCTTTATTCACAATTGAAGGTGGTCTGGGGTAGGCCTGGTTGAACAGATTAAAAACTCTCAGCACCTCATGCAATCAAAAAAGCCTTCTCATTGTGACACTGGGTTTAAATATCCTCACCACTGCTCTGTTCTAGCGAACCAAACATCATCCCAAGATGAATAAATGTTCTGCCTGCTTACAGTTTTCGCAGTTTGAGCTGTGAAAGGAATTTGTGATTCCTCCAAAGCATTGTAAATACTTAATAGTCTGTGACTTTTACTGTCGTAAAAGTAAGACTCGTGCAATCATCTCCACCCTCTATCACTTTATTGATATAAGGTAATTGTAATGTTTGCCAAAAATGACATGGATAAAACAAAATGTGCATAAAAACAGTATATTTTTGCACTTTTTGTCACCCGCTGTCACATGGTTTGTATTCTCAGAAACAGTATCTGCCCTAGATTTCAGCTGCTAAAAGTCTTGATATGAGAAATGACATGTAGGACAGTGAAGATGTTTTTAACTTGAGAGAATCAAAAAGTAAACAGCTAGTCTGGTGTTGAAATTTAAAAAGTTAGAAACAGAAACAGCCTGACTAAACTCTGACATCTTTCACTCATTTTTTTCTTTCCACTGTTCTCCTGTGATCAGGTGCTACAGGATAACTGTGAAACAGTGACATTTGCAAAATTTACAAACTTCTATACATTTTGGATCATAATCTGCAAACTTATGTGGAATCACAGCTTTCCAATGATTTTGTGTGCAGCAACTTCCCTTTAAAATGTGTTGGATGTAAAAGAAGCTTCAGACAGCTATTGTCAAAGTCAGGTTAGCTGGTCTGGTGGCTGCAGCTTCATACTAACATAAAAAATGCATTAGACTTCAGGTTTCTTCTTCAAATGCTGTGGAAAAAAACAGATGCAAACATTTATATACTTATGTCTATTAACATATGGTCTATTGGACTATGTTCGAAATGCAAGAACTGAAAACAGTGGTTGGTGATAACATTTAATATTTTAATTTAGTTTGGGTCTTAGAGACAGGAGATTAAATATTTTAAGTTTATTGCTCCATGATTTTGTGACCAGTCCTCTAAGGAGCGTCATAATGAGCAGAGCAGTCAAAAGTTAGATCTTAACCATCCCAGGGAAAAATCTCTCTCAACCACTTAACACAACTGCTGCTGTGGGTAACACTAGTGGGAGAGACATTTATAAGAAGACAATAAACTGTGTCTCCCATGAATTACAGGGCGGAGAAGGGTGTGGACTCTATTCTTTTAGCTAAATTGACCTTGGGAATAACATGGCTCATGCAACGTGTCAAAGCTGACATCTTAACTCTCACCATGCAACTAAAAACAGATGATCCTGCAGAACATCTGAGGAAAGTGTGCAAAAATGAAGTCAGATTTTTTATCAATGCAATGTACAAAAATCCCCAGATCTATTCATTACTAAGTGTTCAATTCATCGAACGATCTGTCAGTTACAGAGAGGAAAATCCTTTTGTGACTTAGGCATATGTTATTTTTTTATATGTCAGCAGGGAGATGAACATTGTATTCTGAAGAGAAGCTCCTTCGTTAGTACAAAGGATAAGGTAGTCAAAGAGAAACATGTGATTTGTTAATGCTTTTGTATATTTGGCTTTTTATTTCCACTGGTTATGGTTATAATTTAACATCAATTACATGTATACAGTTGGTATTAAATTTTTTTTAAAATATTAGGAATATGTATAAATTTAGTCAGCGTCCTGACTCTATCTTGAACTCTAACAAACTCTTGATACAAAAAAATTGACCAAAAATTTTCCACAGCTTTTTAATTATAGGACTTCACCAAATAAGATAAATTTACGCGCTATCGGCAAACCACAGTGTTTTGGTCAAAAGGACCGTCTGTGCCCAGAGCTCTGCTCTCTCACTTACCATCTGCAGTAGTTAAACCATGACCACTCATCAGCAACCACACAATGTGACTAAGTGACCTCATGGTCTTACCTCATAATATAGCCAACCAAATGCACGACAAAAACACAGCTGCAGTTACCATGTAAATACAAAAGGAGCTGAAGCCTTGGGGCCTCATTCATAAAATAGGATTGGATGAATTTTAATTGTATGTAGGACATAAGACGAAAACCATGTAAAAGTGTTTATTTATAAAACTATTCTCTGATGTGGAAATGATCTGTTCTCTAAACAAAGTCTAGCAGTTGTGGCTTCCTTGACATATTACAGTTTGGGACACATTCATCCAAGCCTGGGGGGGGGGGGTTGTTTGATTTTTTTGAACAATGTGAATTGCTGGAATGCTATCAGTATTTATTTTTGGATTTTCTGCTTAATATGATGTTTTAATATAAGAATCAATCAATCAATCACACTTCATTCATTTTTAAGTGGCCCACTTCAAAACATGTTTGTCTTTGTTTCAGCCCTATAGCGTGTAGTAGCAGTAGTAATACGTATTTATAGAGAATGTTGCCTGTAATCAATCTGCCTGACAACCACTATGACCTTATCTTCCAAAAAGTTTGATTTACTCTTTTGGCCCACGGTTATTCCTGAAAAATCAAACTTAGTGCAGGGATTCTATGAAGGGAGGTGACCTCACAAGACAGACGTCATCTATTATACACTGTAAATAAGATTCATGCAAAATGTTTAAGCAATGTTTTTCAATGCACTACCACTGTTATAAATCTAATGTAATCACACCGTCAGAGAATAGGTTAGAGATAACGTGATTCTCATCTGTGAAACACGCAGTAACACACGCCCAATGTCACCAAATGACAAACAGCAGCTTATGGCAAAATGCCTTTCTGGCTTGTAACCACAGGTGGTGTAGGCGTTACCCCACATTGGTACTGTACATCAATTCCACAAGCCAACAGATGTTTTTAATGACAGAAAGTCATTTTCATCTGATAGAAGTGGAGGAAATGAACAATGCAAAAGAAGCAATCCTGTCATGAGCACAATTTTGGTAGCATCCATGGAAAACACTGCTCAAAGCAGTGTTTTGATTCCATTTGGTTCAGATCATGAAAGTACAGTTTGCAACTTCCTAATCTTACTCCTGTCCTTCAGAATTATTTTTTTTAAAAAGTCAGACAAAAGAACTTCCCCTTCTAAAGACTTTCACTATAATTCAATGTGTGGTCACATGAGTAATAGAGTGCTTGATGTTGTGGTTAAGGGCATGACAGTGTGGATTTCTCAAGACTCAGGGTGCACAGTGTGACGTGCACCTGCCACTGCAATTCCCTATATACTGTATGTAGAAAAATGAACAGTCGGACCCAGTGGATTAATATTAATATGAATTCAGCGAGTGAACACCATTTATGCCTTGTCCAACTGCAGGAATGTTTACCGCTCCAAGTAACAACAGCTGCACATGAGGGGAGTTTCTACCCAGTATACTGTAACTGTTACTGTATAAGTGCTAGACGTGTTTGCTTGTGTTAAAATCTCAAGTGAAATGGAAAACCTTTTTCATTTTCTTGACCAAGCAATCCTCAATCACAACCTCAGTAATTATGGGGGAAATATCCTCGCCAATATAAGACCTCACTGACTCTACCCATCCTCAAAGCACAAAGGGAAGGACGCAAAGGATGCTGCTCTTATGGAGACTGCACAGGAATGCAAGCGTTACTTTTCCCCTCACACAACTCACTGAGAAAGGACAGGTCCAGGTTCTGATGACACAATCCAAGTCCTGATTGATGTTCCATCAATGACAGCTCACTGGGGAGGAATAAATAACTCCTTTTGTGATGACAATATGAACCATCTGTCTTCGTCAGAGAACAAGAGAAACTTGGAAACGTGAATTTAATGCGATGCACAAAATGTGTTAGTGGTGCTGGAAAAGGGATATGATGCTCTTGCTTATGTGCATACATAACTTCACATTTACTGATGTGGATGAATGATTGGCTTTGAAAGAGATGGATGATAAGTGTGTTCTTTAAAACGTGACGTGTAGGCAGGGTAAGAGAGCAGCTACTTTTAAGCTATACAGGTGTTCTTTTCATCAACATGATCGTTTCTATTTTATACACTATTAAAAACCTAAATGTGATGTATTTTGATTTTATTTGTCATCTTAGCTATCTGAATCATCTGTAAATGGTTACTTGAGAGAAAAAAATTATTTTGTGTCATTGTTTAATTCATATTTTATCTCTTTAGAGAGAAGGCATGCTTTAGCTGTTTCTGCAGTAATGAAGAGCAGATGATGGAGAGATGATGGGGAATTTTACTTTCCCAAAAAGTCTTTAAACCAAGAAAGATGATTAAAGGCTGCGAAGGGAGGGGAAGTTGGTTGCACAAAGTAGCACGTTCAGCTGCCCAGTAATGTCACAGATCTGTACTATTAATTCAGACTCCAGCCTTCATCATAGGCCTATAAGAAAAGCATGAGGACTGATGACAATTTTATATACTCAATAAAATACCACTTCTATCTTTACAAGCAGTTGTAGTTCCTGAAATTTGTTAATATTATGAAGCGGCAAATCAAATCTTCCTCCAAAAAAATCATGTTCATCTATAGCTCATGTAGTGACCAAATGATCCATCTGCACTGATACAACAAAGACTGGTGCTATTTATGTTTTGGAGCGCTCTACCTACCAAGTATTTTGATTACTGGTGTATCCATTTGTCTATAAAATACCAAGGCAGTGAAAGATGCCCATCACAATTTCTAAAGGCCAAATGTGACATCTTCCATGAAAAACATTTTGGACAACTTACAGCCAGTAACCAGAAGATATTTGATGTACTATAACAGAGCACAATGAAAACCAGCAAAAATTCCCATTGGAGGGCCTGGAAACAATTAGTGCTGACTGAATGTTACACCCCATGCCAGATTGTTGACACTTAGATAATTATGAACATCTAAAGGGATGCAAAGAATGTGCCTCATCAATGACCTCAGAATTGTTAAGCATCTTTTACTGCTGTCTCCTTTTAATGTCAGACCAATGACGTGAATAAGAAAATTCATATTGGGAAATTGAAATAATTGGAACGCTGGAATTAATATTCTGGACATCGTGACACGGGTCATGTGCTGTTTCAGCCCTGGGATCCAAGCGCCGCAATTTCCCCTTGTCTGTATCCAGTGATAGTGGAAATAAGTACCATGGCCTTGCAAATGTTATTTGTTTTTATGTTTCAGAAACACAATTTTTGACTTACAGGCTGTACAAATGATGGTACCTGCTCATTAAACTGTAGTAAAATATGTTCATGATAATTCAATAAACTCACATCCTGGTGTGAGACCCAAAAAAACAGGATGAAGGACAGATAGCTTTTGTTAATTTACATACCTGTGACGGTCTCCTTTGTGAGATGCGGTGGTGATAAACTGATAAAATTTACTTTACAGTTTTCAAGATCTGCTGGTTACTTTATTCGTAATAATTAGAAATAGTGAGAAAAGTTTACTAGCAGAAAATCATGCTCAAGGGGTTTTAACTTGTGGCTGTTTTATGGAAAGATGGTGGAAAACTGAATGGAAAAATGGTGCAACCCTCAGTTTCAAATTAGACCATTTTTAAACACTGCAACTTTCCCCAACGCAACAATGAGAGAACGTAAGAGGTGAAACTTCTTTAAAGCTGCTGAAAATAGACTTTACAAGATGTTACCCTTCATGCCTTACTGAAAAGATTTTTCACTCAGATTTTATGCCTGTGTCTCTGAGCTGGGAGGTACCCGTAGTAGTTAATGATGCTTTACATAAACACAATCCTGTGATGACATTTACAATCACACTGTTGAATAAATACCTCAAACAAGGTTAGGTTCCTGTATGAGCTTTGCACTGAGAGAAATTCCTCTACAGGAAGGAGAGGGCAAATTTTGGAGTCAATGTGGATGAGCTGCTCCATGTCAGTTGGCTCCGGAGTGTAACCCTGGCCTGTCAGGACCGGCACAGCCCACATGTCCTCCTGAAAGACAAACATTGGGGCAGTAAGTCACAGTCCACAGGGTATAACCCTGGTTTGTATGTAGAAACCTAAATATGGGATTGATAAAAATATTTCTTTTCTTTGAGCAACTTTGTGGAAATCCTTTCTAAAACAGAGAAGAGAATGGTATTCACTTCTGGATGGATAAAAGTAACTGGCTCTGCCAGGGAGTCTCTGCTCATAAAGGAAATGATGGGTGTTCAAGCAGCTCAGGCAGAGCTGCAGATTAGGATGAAGAAACTGTGATTAATGAGGGAAACAACTTGATGTCAGACAGAGATAAAGCATAAAATTCATTTTTCTGCTGCTCAACTTGTCTGTGTCGCTTTGCTTTTTTTAGTAGACTGTAACGATGTCTAAGATCAAGGGGAAGGGGGTTTTTTTTTTGCAAAAGTTTAAAGACAGACGTTTTTTACAAAACACAAGTGCTCTAACTTCAAAGTTAATTTTTGGGAAAACATTTTGGAAAATAACATCTGGACGTCTTATGGTAATAGTAGCTTTGCCGCTGTAGCGAAATTTAAGCCGTCAAAATGCCTCATTTGAAATGTGGGTCAAGTTTATTATTGAATTGAATTTATGAAGGCTGTTTTTAGTTTCGCCAATATGTAGGGTTACATTTATTTATTTTTATTATCAAAAATTGCGCTTTTTGCTTGTTTGTTTGTATTTGACTTTTTGTTTTGTTTTTTATATATAATTTTGATTACAAAAAAAAAAAATCAAACAACCAATGGATACAAGTGAAAACATAACTGGATATTATATAATTGTTGTGTGGAAAAATAACCAGAAAACGAAGGAATGTCCAACAAGAAAACAACAATTAAGAAATCTTTAAACTCATAATATGATGATTCACTGAGGAAATGAACTGATAAAATAAAAAAAGGCTAAAGACAGAAAGGTTTATTTTTGTGAGAATAACAAGCTCTCTCTCTCACTGAAATCAAATTATAGTAATGATAGCTGGAAAATGCACAGTAAATCAAAATTGATAATTGGCACATGATTCAACATGTATGCTATGTTTTTCACTATTACAGAGTCAACAAGGCAGTCAGAGACTGCAACATCCCACGATATCATCACATTTTTGTGCCTTTGGCTTCCTGAAAATGTTGCTTTTTGTTTTGTGATTACTGTATATCTCATCAGGTTTCCAATATGTGTACCAAAAAATGTATAGAAGTGAAAATTTTACCTTGACCTAGTTTCTCAAGGTTGTGATCTAATTTTCATCCCCTTGCCCTCCCTGAATATAACACCTTTTGTTTCATCTTTCTATCTTATCTGGTTCCTGAGATATGTGCAAAAAAGTGTACAAAAGTTTAAATTTGACCTAGTTTTCTTAAGGTCAAGATCATCATCTAATTTTCATCCCCTTTGCCCCCCGAATAATGTGCTTTTTTTTTTTCATCTTTCTATCAGCAACAGTTGTGAAGATATTTGGTGGAAGGATGGACGGACATATGGACGGATGGACGGACGGACATAGAAAAAACTGACAATTACAATACATCACAGATTCGAGGGATGTAAATACAGAGAATTTAGAGTGTAAATATTTCTGTCTTTATGCACCCCCCATGCAGAGTTTTTATGAATCAACAGAGGCCCTCCTCCAATTCCTGCTTCTAAATTTTACTCCACGCCTATCGAGAAGATGTGTCCTCTATCTTTATGCATCTCCATAATCCCATAATGAGAGACACTTCAAATCCCATCATCCTTCATCCAAGGGTGAATGTCAAGATAAAGGGTGAACATCAAGTAAAAACGATTACATCCACTACTGACGCACCCAAATTTCAACAATTGCCAACTTCCATTGATTTATTGCTGCAGATTTCCAGTGAACCACACAATATCAAAAGAAATGTGTGGCTAACAGTGAGCTGCAGCTACTAATTTATGTGCTTATGGGGAGTCTGCCAAGAACTTGGCCCTCACCGAATAAAAGACACGTCACTACCAAAGCACTGATAACATCAATAATGTGCTTTTCTCTATTATGATCATCCATGACAGCATGTCTCGCAATAACAGGAAGTCTTCTTCTAGCCAACTAAAAAACAGTACAATTTTACTCCACTTTGGTATTTCACAGCATTATTTTTGTATTATTATTATTATAAAAATCAAGGTAAACATCATAAGTAGAGAAGAAAGACTTTTTTTTTTATCCTGGAAGGTTGTTCCAGCAATGCAGAGCTGTTGGGGTCAAACTAAATGGAACCGTATGAGAAAGGTAAATATGTTGAACAAGTCTGGTCCCATCTGCCTTTAGACTGGCCTCACAGCTGCCAAAAGGGTGATTAAAACAAATGAAAGTTGAACATAAAAATGTCTAAAGTTGGGACTGTGGGTAGATAGGGAAATAGTCTAAGGTTCCAGGGGAGACGGTGCTCAATCAAAAGTCAAAGACAAACAAACTTCTTAGGCCGAAGGTCAATCAGTAAACTTCTACTGTGAGAGCAACTGAGGAATTCGAACTACATGGAGGATCCATGTCATGAAAATATATAATAAAGGAATCCATAATTTGCAACATTTTTGGAGCTCTCTGAACAGTGTTAGTCTTCATGCTACTCTGGGCTTACTTAATGTGTATGTAGAGTTAAATATGATTTAAACAGGCACATTTTAGTTTATGATACAGGGTTCCAGTCTCTCTCTGTTCAGAGTATGCATGTTGTCCCTCTGTCTGCGTGGGTTCTCTCCAGGTTCTCCTGGCTTCCTCCCACCTCCAAAAACATGTGCTTCAGGTTAAGTGGCTGTAGGTATGAGTGTGTGCCTGCGTCGTTGTCTGTCTCTGTGTAGCTTCGAGGTGCACTGGTGTCGCACCCGGAGTTTGCCCCGCCTCACGCCCTAAGTCAGATTGGATAGGCTCCAGCTCCCTGTGACCCGTGCAAGCGGATGAAGCGGTCAGGGAGATGAAAAAGTGAATGAACCATCACTTAGAAAACATTTGATTGCTATAGAATTAGGATTAGTGGCTGTAACCTAACACTAGAAACAATATTACAATGATTATGAATAATTACTATACTGTGTTCTAAATGTAGTAAATGTAAGAATGGATATTGGGAGCAGAACCAGTGACTGTGTTCATCTGCAGCAAGACATCTGGTCATGACGGTGGAAGCATCCATGGACTTCAAGATGAAATCCTCCAGCATATGTTGTGTGTTAGGCCTCCATGTCATCCTACCTCACTGTCTGCGCCTCTGGCACTGTCCTCTTCCTCTTTATCGATGTCCTGAAGGAGCTCTTCCAGACGTTCTTTCTCTGCTTGCGTAAAAAGCACTTGGCCCCCCTTGCTGCTCAATAGCTATTGCATTACAACACATTTGGACAGAGGACAATGAAAATTATTGATTCATAAAGACATTTCTACTCATGTTTTTGATGCCCTAGAATTCTTAGAATTGGTGTTTCTCTGGGACTTGAGAAGAAACAGCAAGAAACTTGCCCCAAGTCATGTGATATACTCTAGCACTGCATTCATCCTGGTGTGAACTTTGACATACCTCAATGTTTCTCTTGACAAAGTCCTTCTGTATTTTCTTGCCTTTGGAAGCTCCGCTGTGGCTGCCTTCCAGTTGCTCTTCCCCCATCTCTGCATTGCCTACTTCAAATGATTCTGTCAAGCTGACTGGACTCTTTTCACCTGTCAATCAAGACACATTTTACTAAAACAGTAATGCTGTAAAAGCAAAGCAAAGCTCTAATTACAACAGACAAATAGGATTTTTTTTCTAGAAATGAAAATTTCTATTGGAATGTTTACTCTAATATCTGATCCTTATGGTTTAAGAATTTCTACAATGATCTAAATTGGAAGTGAAATGTAAAAATTTTCTTTAAAAAACCCCCAAAGGTCTGCAAGGTGGCATAGTAGGGGGAGAGACTTGCTCTGACCAAATTGTTAGTCGTTTGAATCATGACAACGAAAACCACACAAGTTCCCCAAAGTACTACTGAAAGGAAAGAATTCCTCACAACTCCTGGGCTAATGGTCAGAATAAAAAAGAGAATCTAATGGATCACTATCATAAAAAGCCACTCAAGCTTGATCATGGTATTCCTCACAAGTCTCTTCAACTGGGGTGAACTATAAGACGTTCATCTGTGATAAACTGGTGTGGTATCTAAGTTAGTGTTTTACTTCAGAGACATGACAGCACTTGTTGATCATGAAGTGAACAAACTGTAAGCATCCCTGAGCTCATGGCGCCACCAAGTGTACAATCTATGCACTTGCCTGCTCTACCTGAGAACACTGACCCAAAACAAACACGAAATACTGTGCTTACAAGTTATTTTTTTACATGCTCAATTTTACCAAACTTTGATTCAAGATTGGTCTCCCTGGTACTTACAGTCAGGAACTTGAGTTTCAAACACGGGCATAAAGTCATCCTCCTCTTCTCTCCCTTGAAGATGAAATGTAGTTCAGGTGTCTTCCAGTGATTGTGTGTAATAAACTTTAAACATTGCTGCTGATCTACATACTTGACCACACTTACCAATGGGTTCCAGAGCCAAAAACAACCTTGTGTTCAGAGCTTCATGGGGACATTCAGAGTATCCTTCTGGCTTATTTTGCTGCAGTATAATATTATAGCATCACAGCATACCTGACATATATGAATGTAAGACTCGAGTGGAATAGGAGGTAGAATAAAAAAATTGTGTACCTGGAGCTCTTCCCACAGTTTTGCTTGAAGTTCCTTCCTTTGACGCCTAATTTCTTTCTCTTTGCAGATCTTCTCAGACAGTATTTCATCAAGTCGTCTCATTTCCTCAATTGCACTCTGCAACTGGAAGTCTTCTTTCTCATCTACAGTCTCTTCATCATCCTGAAATTCATCTAAAAAATGCACGTTTTTCTTACATGCTTAATTACAACTGGATCGTCAAACAATACAATTCTTCACTGTATGTAACACTTACCTTTGTAAGTATTTCTGGCTGAGGAGTTGATCCTAACTTCATCAGAGCTTCTCTGTATCTGATCAACCAATTAAACAGATAAACAAAATTAATTTATATAGATTTAGCCCTTTACAACAACTCAACAGGTGACTAATATGTTTTTCAATTAAAAAAATAAGAGAACTTATTAACATTTAAATGATAACTTAAACACAATAAAATAGAACAAATAAAATCATAACAATAACATCGTCATTCTGTCATCTTTACTCACCCTATCATCCGCAACATCGTCTGGCAAAACAACAAGAGAAAACGGTGGCGTGGGACAACTTCTGTCATTGAAAGGCAACGACACACTCGAACCACGACTGAAAGTTTGCTCGGTCGACGCAGGTCGGGAAATGTCTTCTAAACTCCCCCTGATAATTTCCATACTATTACTTTCTTACGTTGACAGCAAAATCTTTGCAGGACGAAGCTTTAGCGCGGACTAAGTCGAATTAAACCGTCATTCCTTTAGCTTGTTTTGGGTAACTACGGACGCAAACATTCCCGGATGTTGTAACTATGGAAATGCGCGTATGTTGCTATGACAACTGGGGGGAGGTCGTGGCGGCTATGCTGGCGCATAAGTCAGTGCAGCTAGCTAGCTTAGCGGACATCAAGCTAGCTACTGGAAAGCTAGCTAGCAGTTAGCTGTGGTGGTACCTGCTCGTACGTTAAGTTGTATTTGTTTTATTTCAGCGGTTACTTTGTCTTCCCTGTAGCTCGGCCGTTAGAGATAGATGTATCCAGCGTGAGGAAGAAAAGGTGGGGGTTTAGGGGCCACGTCTTTGTGGTAAGTAATATAGCAATCCATTTAATGTCTAGCTAGCATAAGCAAGCTAAACGGCAGCCATTGTTCATCTCGGCCAAATTATTTACAGTTGCAATTAAAAGCAGCTATGATGCGCTTTATTTGTTATTTCCTTGTTTTATGTGTTAGCTCATATGTTAGCTGGTGTAAACATCATATACTCGGTATGTCAACGTGGGGGTCTTTTGTTTTGGCCTAACGTCACCGACTTATAGCTAAAGAGGAATCGCTGGAAAATGGGTGTGTAGCCGCTGAGCAGTCGGGCAGTAGAGCAATATTTAATGTGGCAGATGCATTCAACTGAACTTGGATTGCTGACGTTCGATTATACCAAATAATCAAAATAAATGTACATAAGTTACTATCCGTCTGCGGCTACCCAAATACGTATGCTATTAATGTGAGGTTGTTCTTGTGTCATTGTACCTTTTCCTCACAATCACACCCATTTTCCTGGCAGCTGTACAAGCTCTGCAGAGTACCTGCGCCACCAGGGCGTCACATTGTGAAGAATATTCTGACTTCTTCTTTTATTACTACGTATTTATACCGCTACTCATTACCGCTACGTGATTTTCTGATGATAGCAGGTTGAGCTGACTCTGAGGGAGAAGATGTGCAATGGAATGATAGAGTCAATACCAAGACCCTTTAGGGCCAATACCTCAACCACTAAACTGTCCTTGCTGGTGTTGCTGATCGTGGCTGTATCGTCCACTGTGCAAGGATCAGGTAAGAAGCAGAATTTATTGTTCTGTACTTTGTTTGGATTGTCATCCTGTGTTTTTTCTCCATTGAAGATACATCATGTCAGCTTTGTCATGACACAGACCAAATGTTTGAATATCAGGGTCTTACCAATGAGGGGTTGTATGGCTCATCATCACATTTCCTTTATTGATAGTACTAATGGAACAATCCCAATTAAACAACCGTATAATTCACTGACATGATTGTGTGGCATAGATGTTGTATTCTATTAGTGTCTGTTTTTTTACTTGTTAGTTTGGTTATCTGGCTTTATATCCGTCTGCATGATTTTTCACAATTTTGGACATACATTTGTTAAATGTCTTTGAAAGAAAGTATATGGCCCAACGAAATAGCCTTTAGAATTTAGTGTAGATTTTGATCATCATTTGGATCCAGAATTTTTTAAAGGATACTTAGTCATTGTGCCGATAAGAGTTTATTTTTCTAACTAATTGAATTCCAGTCAGATCTACCACACATCAATCTATGAGCTGGATCCAAGTAATAGTCCAGATCTAGTGAGCCAGTGTACTTAAAAGTATGGTGTCCTTGTAAAATCACTATTGTTCGATGAGAAATGATATTGTTACAGACTTGGAACCAAGGTCAAATTGGAACTGGAACAATGAGGATTCAGTTTGCAGTGAGATTTTTACATATTAGCTGGATCCTGAACCAAAAACTCTATTTGTAAAATATTGTTAAAGTAATTAGAATGCTTTGTCAAGGAGTCATAACTAATAGCCTCACAATCAGAATGTTTGTTTATTTCTTTGGATAGATGTCCAAAATTAAGGAAACATTTGTGTCACAGGTGATCAAACTGACCTGATAACAGCTGTCACAGGCCGATCATACCAACCCAGTTTTTTTGGTGGTTTTTGTTCCAGTAACACATTGGTCTGTGGTAACATTTTCAACATCTTCATCTTCTTACCACTTCATCCATCCAATCTAATGCTTTTGATGATGCTAATTATTTTCCATCTTTCTGAAAGATCAATCCTACTGGCTCTGGTGACTTACTGCACTCGGCTCTCTCACTGTGATGACCCATTGTCCTTGACGATGTAGTTTACCATCACCAAGTATGAACGAGGAGTGAAAGAATAATTGAACCACTGTGTCAATTAAAAGTGCAATATAAATTAATAAATCCATTAATAGTATTTTTTTCCACAAATACGAGGTTCAAAAACATGACTTTGTCCTAAATCATACCAAACAATATGTAAAGCATATTTAACCAAGCTAAGTTTACCAAATTCTGAACAGGTTAAATTAAGCCTAGAAGATAAGCGCAGATATAAAACATAATTATAAAACCAAATAGAGGATGAAAGCAAGAGCCAACAGAAAATACTTTGCTATCAAGCAAAACAAAAACACAAAAGTGACACATTCATGCTGTGGACTTTCTGTCACAGTCAGTTAAAAATATCTGTGAAACAATGAAAGCCAGTATTACATTTCCTAAACATTGACCCCAGGGAACAATAAAGGGAAAAAATTAAATTAAGCCCAAAATATAGACTCCTGGGGAACCCCAGAAGTCTGAGGTAAACTGGGAATGTCTTATCAGTGAGGTAGAACACATTAGAGCAGGGCCTGTGGTGATGAGTTGGGGCAGTAGCTCAGTCCACTGGGTCTTGGGTTGGGGACCCAGGGGTGGCCAGTTGAAGACCTGTGTGGACTAAAAAGTTAAAAGGAGCTACAACACACCTGTCTTGATAGTTGTGGTGCACGTATTTGAGTCGATGAATATGAGTGTGATAGTTTGTATGTGGCAGTGTTGCTAAACTTTTTTGTTACAGCTGGTTAAAATGGATCCCCCCAGAAGGAAGTATATACAAGTATACCACATGTTGTGTTCAGTTCACCAAAAATCAAAACAGTTTCACAGAACATCCACTTGTTTTGACTTGACTTCCCAGGATGTGTGAGGCCATATATGGTCCAGAACAGCTGGGTAAACCTCACGGAAACCAACAGGGGCTCATTTCCTGTGGGCACAGTGCTGCAGTACAGCTGTGACCCTGGATACCTGCCAGACGGGCCCAGCATCCTCACCTGCACCGCAATGGGACGCTGGTCCTCTGAACCTCCTCAGTGCATACGCAGTGGTGGTAAGAAATTCTCTGCACTGATGTCTTTTAGGCTCTGTAAAGTAATGAGTCACTATTGTCTGGGTAACTGGCCTAATTCAATATCCTTCTCTCGATAGGGAATTTTTTTTCCGTTCATATCTTTACCCATTTTTGCAGTTTGATAGCATACATTTAAAGCCTAACTCTTGTACAGTTTGACTAGTATTTTTTTATGTTGTGTTCTTTTCCCATTAGCATGTCTACCATTGTCCAAACCTGAGAACGGGGGCTACACCTGCCACCCATCCCCCTGTCGAATGTTTGCCCATGGCACTGTGATTGAGTTCTTCTGTAATGAGGGCTTCGTTCTTAGTGGAGACTACAACTACCTGACCTGTCAGGATGGACAGTGGGATGGCCCAATGCAGATCAGCTGTGTGAGCCAAGGTTAGTCAGTCCCCAGACTCAGGCCCATCTACAGATGAATGTATTAACAAAACTGATAAAGATAAAGCAGAAAAATGGAGAAGTCACTCCAGAGATGGTTTTTATGCTTCCAAAAGTCTCCTCTGGGGAAGTCGGTGTCCAGATAAACCTCAACAAAAAATGTTTATGCAATGATATTTAAATACTTATATAATTTAACTTCTGTTTTTAATTCACTTTAATGTGTTAAACTGCTTTCTATATTCCTGTAAAGGACTTTGTATAAGTTTGAAACTATTGGTTAACATTTGGGTTACATTTATTAAAAAATGGTAGATATGAGGTTCATTTTATTTGTCCTTTTCTAAAGGTTGTGAAAGACCCTCTGCAGTGCTGCACAGTTCTAGTAACATCACAGACAACAAGAGCTTGTTCTCTCTGGGAACAGTCATCCAGTACAACTGTGACTATGGATACCTGCCTGTGGGGCGAAGCACCCTCACCTGCACCACACTGGGATACTGGTCCTCTGAACCTCCTCGCTGTATACGCAGTGATGGTAAAGGCTGACATAAACAACATATGACTGTATTCGACTTGGGATTTTCCATTCTGAAACATTTTTGATATTTGAACTCAACAGCCAAACAAATACACCCCGATCTGCCTCAGAAGCCCCATCCTTTTAAACTTATGGAGGCAATTTAAAGATGGCACAGAGCTTGCATTTTGTTATATAAAAACAAAGCTTGTTGGTTTTTAATAATGAATTTCAGTTATTGATGATTATTGTTGTCATTTTTAAGGTTGTGTCAGACCCTCCACAGTGCAGCATGGCTCAACCAATTTGACAGAAACCAACAGGAGCTCGTTCCCAGTTGGTACAGTACTGGAGTATCGCTGTGACCCCGGTTTCCTGCCAGATGGACCAAACATCCTCACCTGCTCCGCACTGGGACGCTGGTCTTCAGAGCCTCCTCTCTGTATACGCAGTGATGGTAAAGACCAGCCACCTCCTGGGCTACAGTCACATTACAAGCCTCATTGATCAGTTACATTTTCTTGCTCAGATGTGATCTAATTAACCTGATCTGAATCTCAACACTTCAGAAACGGGAAACATGCACACATTAATATGTTTCTCCCCATATGTCATTTTCAGCACCCACAACAAAAACACATTTGTGACACAACTAATGACATTCAAACCCAAATGACACTGACTCTTGAAGGCAGAAAACATCTTGTCGGTTGGTCAAAAGCAGATCGTCAGCAACTGATGAAGTTGCTCAGTGTTTTTGTTGTGTAAATCTATGTATGTTTTTGGAAGACTACATAAGCAAATGGCAGCCCAGCAGGTTGAAAAGAGGAAGCCTTAGAGCCCTGTCCTTTTAAAGAGGGTTAAATACTGTTTAGCACTAATTTTCGACATTGAAAATGTTTTCCTTTCTTTTTGTTGACAGTATGCCAGGCTCCATATCAGCCAGAGAACGGAGGATATACCTGCCATCCTTCCACATGTGGAAGACTCACTCATGGCACTGTGATTGAATATTTTTGTGATGAAGGCTATATTCTGAAAGGAGATTATAAATACCTAACTTGTCAGTACGGGGAATGGGACAGTCAAGTTAAGCTCAGCTGTATGATGGAGCAAGGTAAAAATAATATCTGCGACATTAGGTATTTTCGATCTTATATTAGGACTGTAGATAAATTGTGATTGGTTCTCTATTTGTAACTACCTCAGCTGTTTTTTCCTGTCACAGACAGCGATCAGACTTTACCCTTGGGGATGCCCGCCTTGTCCATTGTAGCATCCACAGC
Organism: Antennarius striatus; assembly: GCF_040054535.1. Lineage (NCBI taxonomy): Eukaryota > Metazoa > Chordata > Actinopteri > Lophiiformes > Antennariidae > Antennarius > Antennarius striatus. Next base: position 9,705,202 of record NC_090792.1, read on the forward strand.
CAGCTCAGTGGCTCTGATCCTTCTTCTGGTGGTGCTGTTTGTGCTTCTCCAGCCAAAACTCAAGTCCCTCCATCGGTGAGTTTCTGTCCACCAACACATGGACACGTCACGTTGGGAATCTGTCAAATAAGGTAACAGTTTTTCACCATTCCTCTGGTCCTGTAAACCTAGACGTGATCAGGGTGTCACAGGCCAGCCAGTGTCCATCATGGTGGAAGGAGTCCAGGTGACTCTGCCCTCATATGAGGAGGCTGTGAGTGGTAGTGGCGCTTCTTCCGAGTCTCGAGTCCAGATCGTGCTGTCTGAGGGTCAGCATGCTACAGTTCCAGAGGCTGACCCCTCTGGGTCTTCGTCACTCAAAGAGCAACAGTCAGAAATGGCTGAGGTCCACCCTGTACCTCCATCCTCCTCTTCCTCGTCACCCTTACCCTCATCTTCCAGCTGGGCTTTGGAGCACGCAAGTGCTTCAGGTCCTTCATCATCACTAAGACAGCCGTCTACAAGCAGTGACCAACACAACCTGTCTCTGGACTCAGAGATGGACTACTCTGATGGTAGAGCTCGAACCAGACACACGTTTTACTCATTAAATACTTGGCACTGATGCTAACATTTTGTCCTTTTTTGCCTTAGATATGCCATTGCTGAAGGAGGCCTGAAAAATGCAGCAGCCGTAAGATTTGGCTGAGACAACTCGTGTTGCTACTGATGTGCGATGATGAGGGAGATACCTCTTGAGTGTCATCACAGACAAGCCAAACTAAAGAGGCTCCAAGTGAAGCTGTGGGACACTCAGAATCCATCCCATAGGAGAACAGCGGAGGGATGCACATGTACATACATGCTTACGTTTTTACAGGAACTCCCCCACATTAAATGTATGCGTAATGTCCGAGGCTCAGTGTGAACACATTTAAAAGAGGAAGAAAGAAGAGAAAGAAACGACCAAGAAAAAAGTTGTTGAGATAGAAATGACTGGCATGTTTCCTTTGAATGAACGAAGCAACAAACTCGCTTTGGGAGCTGCTCTCATCGGCGTCTTGTTTAATGTTACTTTCCTTTAGCCACATATCACCCCTGCTAAGACATGTCAGCAAAGATGCATGAATCTATTGTAGATTGTTGTCTGCGTCATGATCACCCACAATGTTGTTTTCAACGTTTTTGCAGTTCTAGATGATTACTTAAGTTATGAGTCATGACTTGCATCATTCCCTGCCTCACTAGAGTTTAATGCTGCTTGTCCACCTGAGTTCACTCTGCTGTGCTTTCATTGTTCTGAGAGCAGACATTTAAGAGACTTGTTTCAGGCCTGCCTTCAACATATTTCACCATTCAGCGGTTTTCTCTCAATACCGTTGCCCCTACTGGCCTTAGCTTTACACTTCTATGCACAGGTGTCCATATCTAAAATAAGGAACTTCAGAAATGAATGTCAGTTAAATGCCTCCACTGCTTAGTGATAGTATATGTGGCTTTGTCAGACACATCACTTGTACACCAGGAAGTATTGTTCATAATTTATGCAGGCTGCTTGGAACATTCCTGTTTAAGTCCCACTGGGAAATTGAAATGTGAATATAATTTATTTGTCCAAAATGCTGTTGATCAGCAATTATCTTTTCTTGATGCTTCCACAGCTCTTGAAAACCATAAGTAGTTCTTTACACTTTTGCCATTTTAGTTTTAATTCTAGTTCAGGCACGTTTTTGACACTGTAAATGTAGTTTGGATGATCCAACCCAAAAATGACCTTGTGTAAAGATTAGTGTAATGTCAGTGTTCATTTTATTTCACTGTCAATTGAATTTTCTTTTGGACTATGGAATTGATTTTTTTTGTCAGATAGTATTTAATATATGTAAAAAGCTATAAGTTAAGATTACTCTGTATATACCATAAGATCATTTTGATTAAATATAATTTAAAGTGTACAACTGGTTTGTGTCCTTATTTTCTCTTGGATTGCAAAAGAGCATCTGAAGTTTGAGACTTTTTTTCTTGGGTCTGATGTAATTCATGTGTCTAAAAATATACTGCACAATCTGAGTTTAAAGTGTAGATATTAGTTGTCCACGTTCTTAGTTTGTCAGCTTTGCAGGCCTGAGTGAAGAAGTGCAGCTGGTGTTGACCGTTAGGACTCTGAGTTGCTGTATACTCAGCAAGTAGGACTCAACTGTCCTTCGTTTCCTCTTCAGTGCTGAACCGTCATCTGTGGTGCTGTCAAGGCTGTTTCACCACCTCTTGTTTAACGTCCACACTGTCGTATTTTTTTGTATCTGTGGAGAGACAAGTGACAGGCTGCAGATCTGGTTTCGAAAGACTTGGATTCTTAGGTGTGGAATGCATGCTTGTACTCCTCTGACCCCCTCCACCAAGTGTCACTCTACAAAAACACGCAGACAGCTGTGAAATTTACCCTCAGCTTGTGGTTTAAATTTTTTGTAACATCTGAAGCACAAGACCAGGAGAAGGGCCTCGGTGCACTGGAGTGAGATGTATATCAGAGGGAAGAGAAACATGGGTCCTATGACCTCTGGAGGGAAGGCCACCTTCAGGATGACAGTGCAGAGCTGGATGTTTTGACACCCCGTTTCCATAGAGATGGTCCTGCTGCATCTAAAAAGACAGGTCGAATGTCACTAGTTTGATAGATACACAGGTACAATTTGTAATGTATCAGTTTTATTGGAACTCTAGTGTAAAATAATGTGGTGGCAAAAAATTCAAATTAATTAAAAATTAAAATTGACCTAGGATGAGCAAAAGATCTTGGTGAGTTTTATAAAAGAAACTCTGAGAACAAAAAAGACAAAGAAATGAGATCTGTGCAGTTTTCTTAACAATGTCCTCTAAAATGGACACAATATGATATGAAACTTAAAAACTGAAGACGGTGCGTCATATCAATAATAAATACAGTACAAGCTGTCCTAGAAATGTTATGTCCCCTCTGACATGTAAAATAAAAGCACAAGTAGAAATTAGAAGTCTGGTTAACACCGCTTATTCCGAATCCAGGGGCAAAGCACCTGATATCATCTGCATGCAGTGTAAAATGGAAATGGAAAAGGTTTGCATGGTCATGGTGTCATACCACAGGAGCCAAATTACTAAGGAACTAATGCTTTTAGGTGCTGTGAAATGGTGGGGATATTTTACTGTCTTGACAGAAATTTAGCTCTAAATAAAAAAAAACAGTTTCTCGCAGGTTTAAAAAAAAAGTTAACTAGTGGTCAAATGATGGCAAGACAGTCCTGGATCTGATAACAATGTTTTTGAAAAATAAATTCTACAATGTCTTAGGGAATTAGCAGCAATGCTTAAAACAACTAAAATAGTAGTAGACACTACTGTTAAAATGTTTGGAGTCACTTAGAACTGGCCTAATTTTTGAAAGAAAAGGACTGTTTTTTCAGTGAAGATAACTTTAAACTGATCAGTTTTACCACATTGCTAATGTGATAAATGACAATTCTATGTGCCAATGTCTGGTTTTTGGTGCAGTATCTACAGAGTTGTACGGAGGCCATTTCCAGCAAACATCACTCAAGTGTTCTAATGGTAGAACGCGTTTCCTCATTGCATCAGAAGGCGAATGGATGATTAGAAAACTTTTGTGCAGTCATATTAGCACGGCTGTAAACAGTTTAGCTGGTTAGAGAAGCTATAAAACTGACCTTCCTTTGAGTTAGTTGAATATCTGGGGCATTGCATTTCTGGGGTCGATTAAATTTTCAAACTTGCCAGAACTTTCATGTGAAACTTGACAGTCTATTGTTTTTCTTTGAAATGAAAGTTATTCCATGAAAAAATGTCCTACAACGGTGTGTACTCCTCCCTACAGAGAACGTCACAGACAGGCTCTAACCAGAGTAGAAAGAAAAGTGGAAGGCTTCGCTGCACAACTGAGCATGAAGATAAGTACATTACAGTCTGTAGTTTGAGAAGTAGACTCCTCAACTGGCAGCTTCGTTAACTAGTACCCACTAAACACCAGTGTCAACATGGGAAGAGGAGACTCCAGAATGCTGGATTTCAAGAAAGAGTGGCAAAGAAAAAGCTATATCTGAGAATGTCCAATAATAGAAAAAGATTAATATGGGCAAAAGAACACATAACATTAAGTGTTATGGACAGAACAATCAAAGTCTGAAGTATTTGGATCACACAGAAGAACATTTATGAGATGCAGAACAATTAAAAAGATGCTGGAAGAGTGCCTGACACCATCTGTCAAGCATGATTGGGGTAATGTGATGGTTTGGGGTTGCTTTGGTGCTGTAAGATGGAAGATTTGTTCAGGCTAAAAGGGATTTTGAAGACGGAAGGCTATCACTACATTTTGCAATGCCATGCTATACCCTGTGGAAGAAGAAGAAGAAGAAGACGCTATGCCCTGTGGACATCGCTTGATCGAAGCCAATTTCATCTTACAACAGGACAATGACCCAAAGCACACCTCCAAATCATGCAACAACTATTTAGAGAGGAAGCAGGCAGCTGGAATTCTATCTATAATAGAGTGGCCAGTGCAGTCACTAGATCTAAACCACTGAGCTGTTGTGGGAGCAGCTTGACTGTGTGGTATAGAAGAAGTGCCCATCCAGCAATTCCAAATTGTTGGAGAGGCTTCTAGAAGCGTGCCATGAAATTTCTCCAGATTACCTCAACAGATTAGCAGCTAGAATGCCAAAAGTGTGCAATGCTGTAAAATGCTGTAAATGGAGGATTCTTTGACTAAAGCAAAGTTTGAAGGAAAAAATTACTTCAAATACAAATCATTATTTCTAACCTTGTCAATGTTTTGACCATATTATCTATTCATTTTAGAACTCATGGTGGTAAATGAAAGTGTGACTTTTCATGGAAAACACAAAAATGTCTGGTTGACCCCAGACTACCATATATTGTAAATATATAGTCTATCATGAGAAATTGCACGATTTTTGCCATAGACGCAATGTACAGTTGGATGTACAATTATTCAGTATTTATTGCATCTTTGTATGTTTATTGGCTTAATATGCTATTCATCAGTAGTTAGTGAATAACAGATCACACATAAGCAGTTTGCGTAACTCTAAATAGGACAGCAGATGATGTGAATGTCCCTGGACTGTAGGGCAAGCAAAGCAGGAATAAGTGTGTAATCCCATTTAGTGATAAGAGAAGAATGTGGGATTGTGCAAAGTGTGTTAAAAGCAACTAATTTTATGTCAGCTTCCTTGTTCAGGCAGATCTGGCCAAAGTCTTTATGGGGCCCAAAGCAGAACATGAACACCAATCTATTGTCTCTTGTCAATACTTGATTCATCATATTGTTACTAGGGCTGTCAGTTTAACGCGTTAGTTAGATTAATTAATTACGCTGCAAATTAACGCGCTATAAAAATTAACGCAATTAATCGTGAGTGGCAAGTCAATGCGTAAGAGTTTTAAATTTGGCCCATTGAGGGACCCGTAGGCTGCAGTGACGTCACTGCGTACCTGCGCCGCTAGTCAAAAGCAGAGTGACTGACAACAGAGAGGGATGCAACACAGGAGAGCGAGGCAAGCCCACTCGGACCTTTGGGCAGAACGTTTTTTTTAATGAAAAGAACAAAGACGGGACTATCAACAAAAACAAAGTGATTTTCATATCACTGAAGCAGCTGTCCTCTCTTGCTCGCAAATAACTAGCTACCCCTGCCACGTCTGCGCCGTGTGTGAGACTCTTTTCACTCGCAGGTAACATCATTCAAAAGAAGAGGGCAGCCTGACACTCAGACAATGTAAACAAGCTTGTTTGTCTGAGCATCTGGCTCAGGGACACAGGGTTGTCTGTTGTAAGTTCCTGTAACGTTGGCTTACCCTTTTAAAGGAAAAGCCTGATGGCATCTTGCTATTGATGTTTCCTTATTTAGAGGCATGTTATACTATTCATTTTGAATTGATGTATTGAGTCAGCTTTAGTATTCATTTTTATTGAGAGTCTACTTATGTGCCTATTTGAGACTCAACCTTATTTTATTTCTGAATTTTATTTATTTTATTTAACTGTATTTATATTGCATTTTTGAGAAATGCACCTGGCCTAATGGGCTTGCTGATGTGCTTGGCCTTTTTTATTTTGGATTTCATTTATAAAGCACACTTAACCAATAAAAAAGTGGATTTCAAATCTTCTCTTCTAGGTGCATTCTATTGATTAGTCATGCACTACAATTTTGTAATGTCCTAGAATTCAAATTCTTTATTTGGGGGCCTTTAGCAGGTCTGAGATTAAAATGCGATCAGTTAGATGAATTAATTACAAATCAATCCTGTAATTAGATTAATTTTCTTAATCGCCTGACAGAACTAATTGTTACACTAACACAGCCATTATAAAGTTTATTCGCCATTTCCATGGCATGCATCACGTTTGTAAGAGGTTATACCACCAAACGGGTCTCTACATAGTGTAAGAGACATTTTCATTTTGGGGTTGAATCTTTTTGAGACGACAATCATCTGTAAAAGCAGCAAGTTGGATACAAACTGGAAAGAACTTGTACTATTAGGTTATTTAAGCTGTTGTTTTTCATTTGAAACTGCAACTAGCTGTTAAATAATACAGCATTTTGCCAAGGAACCTAGTATTTAATGAAAGTTGAATAATTTTGCATCCGACAGTGTAACTTGTGTGTTTTCACTTACTGTGGACTGAGTCTACATAAGAGAGACATGACATATCCCAGTATAAAGCCAGTCAGTGGCATCAGTGCAGCTACAGTCAAAGCATCCCATGTGAATATCATCCATATTGCGTCTTTGACGGCCATACCGGACAAGATGGCCATTATGATGCTGGAGATGATCAGGATACTGAGACCAGCCTGTTGAGAAAGTGAAAGCATGTTATCAAGTTATCCATCTATGAAGCATCAAACCCCAAGAAAACTCCCTCTTCTTCTCTGCTTCCAAAGGTAGCAAATATCCGCTGGAAGCCCTCAGGCCCACTCAGGATTGTGACTCCCTGTTTCACTCAAATCTATGTAACATCTCTATTATAAGAGCTGTCTAGTTGCACGTGTCTGTATCCATGTCCCTCACACCCTTTCTTTCTCCTCACATGTCAGAGGGCTTCCCACCTGGCATCATGGTTCTGCACAAGGTTTCTGCCTTTTAGAGTCAGATCTATCTCCCCTTGTCACCAAATGCTAGACCATAAGAGATTATTAAATACGGTCTTGACTGATATAACTTATGGCCCAAAAAAAATCCCAAAATCAACTTGATTTAGAAAGCTAAACAAGGTTAGTCAGCAGTGACGTGCAATCAGGGGAGGCACGTGAAGCACGGCCTCACCTGCCATAATGAGAGAAAAAAAAAAAGAAAAATGGAAGAAATAAATGACATGGTTATATTCATCCAGGGATGCGTATTATAAAGTTATTTTCTATTACCCCTGAAATACTGAGAAGAGACCTGCGGTGAGGCACCAGCCAGCCGTGCCTCACCATAGATTGCGCAATGACTCGGCTCACTGTGCTGGTATGCTATACACTGAGATCGTAATGCTATCTCTCTATATGTCGCTATTTAAAAGTTCAAACACGTTTGCTCTATGAACTACATATCCATAATTTAGCAAATGTATATAGTGTACAGTGGGTTTTTTTGTCAACAACTGCGTGAGTGTAACATCTTTCTTGAGTTGAATAGTCCTGAAACCGCTGGGAAAAGGCACTGAGTGAGGCATGATGATGTCGTGCCTCACTGGTAGGGGGCGCTGGTGATCCCAGGGATTCGGCCGAGGAGTCTTCTTCCTCGGCCGTAGAAGAAGTGACAGCAAATTACAGCCATTCATTTGTTTTCCGCTAGCCTTGCCATACTATATAATTTTTTTTCGCTGCTTTTGTTCAAAAGGAGCGGCACATGGACTTCATTTATAAGTAAACGTGACATATAAAGAAACATGTAGGTAACAACATTACAACTTAGTTTTTAATCAAATGTGCTTATTTGTGTGTTACAGTTTGTACGTGTAAATAATTCTGCTCTGAGACTTTAAATACTCACTGTTGTTAATTAAATGGTGAATAAGCTACGCTGTAGGTTCACATGTTTGTAAATGTGATTATGATGAGATCCGTGCCTCACCAGCCATGAACCTCACTGCACGTCACTGTTAGTCAGAAATGGTTGTTCTGGGGTTCTCTACAGCTGCTCCACCTGCTGAAGCCCATGAAAGCTCATGGAATTGCAGAGGATAACAGGTTATAATTTATGACAAATGATAATAAAACTTTGTCCTGACTAAAGTGGTACTGACCAAAAAAAAACAAAACTCTCTAGGATACATGCTATAGTTACTCCTGTACCTTCCTTCCTATGGCAAATCAAAAAGTCTGTCTATAACAAATAGTTTTCATGTTTTCATTCCTTACTTTTTTCACAACTGGTGAATAGTTTGGCTTGTAGTGATTAATAGCAATGCCAATGGTACAAGGCACCAGGGTGAGCGTCAGAGCAGTGATGATGCCACCGTATGGTACAGCATTTTGCAGATTGGTGAATCCTTGGCAGTAGATATAGAGCAACAAAGGCATCATTCCCAAGGCCGCAATACTGGAGCAAGTGGTCATTACAATGCTGGGAAGGAATTTGGGAGAAGAGAACGTTGTTAGACTGACATGCTAAAGAAGGCTTAAGTAGTAAATTATGATGGGCATCTGTACATTTCCAACACAGGAATCAATACATCCCTGAGGGTCTTACCTAAGGTTCATGTCACCCTTTATGGCCAGGGAAAATATGTTTGATAAAGTTCCTCCTGGGCAGCAGCCACAGATGAGTACAGTCACGGCCTTAACTGGGTCCATCTGCATGATTTTGGCCAAACAGAAGGCGGTCAGGGGCATGATGCCAAACTGGGCCACCAATGCAATGACTACACCTTTTGGCTTCAAGAAATGGTTCTTTATTTTTAAAATCTCCATTGTACAGCCAAGGGATATCATGGTGATGAAGAGGATGATGATGCTGAAGATATTTATGGTTTTGTTGAGGGTGTCGGGGATGATCAGGAAACCCGAACTTCCATTGTTGTAGTAATTTCCATTATTGTAGTTGTTAGATATTCCATTGTAGATTTCAGTTGTATTCATTGTTGTTCTCTCACCAACAGCAGTATATTTACAGTGTTGTGTGCTTCTCCTGTTGAACAAAGCAAACCAGATGCATCAACAAAAGAGGAAATACAGTTTGAGTTTCAGCCATTGTCATTTTCATTTCCATTTAGGGTTATGGAGGTTGCATTTTATTCATGTTGTTATACTTCATTGTTAGAACTTCAGAAGAAAATATGGAAGTTCTCAGAGGCTAACATTTCATGTACAGTACGAAAAGAGCCCTCCACAGAAGAGCCTGTACTATAAATGTTCTGCAATCTTTGTCAGTGTGAAAAACCATTAAGGTCATTTATGCTACAGATTTCATGAATGAATGAATGGTACGGATTTACAGAGAAAGACAAATCATTAAGACAAAATGCATTTTATAGATATATATTTACATGTGTATGGAACGTGCTTTTTAAAGCATTAGAACAATGCTCAGTGAAGAAAACAATGAAATCTAATGCGCACATGATAAAACCATATCAGATTCTGGATGTACATTTATTACTTATCAATGCCTTGTTGTTGGGTTTTTTTCTTTTCTTTCGCATTTATATTGAAATTGACAATGAGTATAGAACGTGATCAATTTTAACTATTAAAGACAGCTTCTAAAAATTAGTCAGCTTATATACCTAATGGCCTCACCTGGAAAAAACTTTAGGGACTAAATAAACTAAATAAACCCTAAATAAACTCTCAGCTGAATCAATCAATCAATCAATTTATGAGCTTTTATCTGTAAACGCGTGAAGGCAAAACAGCAACTAATGTGTTGACTTTTCTCACTTTTACTCTCAAATTGTCTGTTCTTTTTCTCCGACATTAGCTGCTGTTAAGTAAAAAGTTTTACACATTATTCAACAAAAACAATGTGAGCATGGAGATGAAACAAATTATCAGCTTTTAATTCGGATGCAGAAAATGTCTTTATGCCTGAACTAATAAACAAAAAAACTGCCACTCTTGTGGACTGCATGGATGTCCAGTACAAAAGTTAAGATATTTGTTTTGTCTTAATAATACTTAATACTGTACGAGTAAATAGTGCCAGGTTTACCCTCAATAAACAAATATTGTATATTGTAAATATATTCAAAGTAATGAAAACTTTACCTTATCTTCAGGCGAACTAGTGTTACTTCACTGGGCTCATTCACGCACTTGTTTCCAGCACCGGTCACATTCTTGTGTCTAACCTCTTTTCTCTGCCTCCTGCCCTCCCTCTCTGTCACATGGGATCATAACAACAAGGAAGGGGTAGACATGGCAATAGTGTCCAGAAGCAAAGCATCTACACCTCCTTCTGTGGAGCCACGTGGATCTCCATGTGCTCCACAGAATTCCAGTAAACCCAGCTTTTGCACCAGTTACTGGAGGCTTTGGTGAAATATTTACGGCGCCGTGGGAAAGTTTGTGAACACGTTGGTGGACTCAATAATGTGGTAAGAATGTCAATACCACATTATGTCCAAGGCAGCACGTAATTCATTTGGCCTCATTTGAATGTGTAAACAACCCTGCAATTAATATTATGCAACCAAGCAGATGGTTCCGTGTGCCTGGCAGGGTTACAAATCTTTTTAAAATGGGCCTTCCTCCCACCCTTAATCAATTAGCTTAAAGTAGACCTGGAAAGGTGGAATAATCTGCATGTGACTATTGTTGGCAAATTGTACAAAAAAGGAAAAAATGGAAATACAAATTTGGAAAACTATATATGGATACTAACTGGAACTCTGCATTAATCCAAGCAAATAACAGCTCATCTTGAGCCAGACTGAATTTGATTCAATTTAAGGTAGCCCATCCTATTTATTTTACTAATTCCAAATCATCCAAAACCAATTCCATGTTTGCAGAATTACTGGAGAACCGTTTTCAAACGTCTTACCAAGGCATTAAATATACATCAGTCACCATTGGTAGATATAGACATTTTTGGAGTGGTATCACTCTCAAACAATAAGGTGGAAATGTTTGGATAGTATCACCTTTGCATCCTTCTTAGCACAAAGAAGTATTCTGTAGAATTCTGTGAGTGTAAGTCATGGTTTGCACCCAAATCTACCCTGTGGCTTAAGGATCTCACGTCATAGTTAGACCTCATGGCAGTCATGGGGCTGTATGATTATTATATAGCTAAATTGAAGACATTATAGGAAAAATGAAATGCTAAGATAAGTCAAAGTTATCTTATTTCATTTACCTCTTTGCTTTCTTTGTCCATTGGTATTATTTATTATTATTAGTTGTATTTATTTATTTTAAGTATTCTTCTTTCAATACATCTACAAGGCTGTCTCTCTGCATGTTGTTGTCTTTTGTTTACACATATGTTTTTTCACCTGTTTATGATAAAAAGGAAAAGTGTGTTTTATTTCCAACTTCTGCAGCTCTGTAACAAGCTTTTGTAGGACCAGAGCTGGGGGGGTGGGGGGGTGTTGAGCATTTATGTGTTGGTTAGTTGAAACAAGAAAGGGAAAAAAAGAAATAATCCTGTTTCACACTGTATGAATATCTACTTACCAAATGTATTTGAAAAAAAAAAACCACAATGAAAAGAGCTCTTCCTCTGTTGTGAAACTGGGGTGCTTTGTACTCTCAGACCTTTGATTTACAACTAACACAACCGATTAGATATGTCCACAAAGCCCACAGGTTGTTGACCTAATCTCTCCAGCATGGTTGAGATTAGTTAAAAAGTAGGATGCATTTACAGACTGATTGCAATGCCAAAGAATTATTAATTAATGGCTTAAAAAATATACTGCATATATACCATAAATATTTGTATCTGTGGAGCTATTACTTCTTTGATAAATGCCATCATCTAAATCTGATTTTGACGTCAATTTGGAAGTGAGACAGGAATAAATGCAAATGAGGATAATAGTTGTATAAGAATGATATTCTTCTCTTAAGTGTGTATAAATATATCCCTTTCATAACTACCAATACAACACTAACAGTGTAAAATCCTATTTAATTAAAGGTGCATCCGGATTAGGAGGACATCTACTTAAAATGGTCAAATAATAATATTGCTTTAGCCCCTCTGGCTATTAAAATTATACTAGACATTGGTGGTTTTTACAGATCAGCATATGATTGAAATGTGGACTATTGGCCCCTGCGAAGTATGTCCCAATCAAGTATGACATTAATAAATTATTAATACTGAGATTAGATTATCAATGTGTAAGCAAAATCTCAACAGGTTGTTGGAGTTAAGGATGGTTTAGTATGCAATAATTAATATCCAGGGATAATCAGAAATATCTCAATTGAATCCAACTATGTTACATTTATGAAAGAATTATGATTTTTATGTCTCCTTTTTGGTGAGATCCTGAATCTTTTTTTTATTTTTTTATTTTTTTATTTTTTTATTTTATTAACTGTATTAATCCCCGAAGGAAAATATATATATATATATAGTGTGTACAGCCCACACACACACACACACACACACACACACACACACACACACACACACACACACACACACACACACACACACGCACGCGAGCACACGCACACGCACAAACTCTCAGGAAGTAAATCAATTCACGTCTGGATTATAGAACAATTTCCATCTTGCTGCATTTCGTGTATAAACAGTGACTAATTTGCAGTCTATGTATCTATTGTTTATTGAGCACCCACGTATCCAAGCAATTCGACGAGGTTAATTATATGAGTGTTTTAACAACGTATGTTAAGAAGTTATGATTGAGTATATGTGTTTAAGGCTCATTATGAATAGCATTTAAATGGTGTTTTAAATTTATGTCCTTACAACTGTAACAACAAGACTGTGTCTTTGCATGTGAGTTGTGACACTTCGTAGTGTTTGTAACTTGTTGGCAATAATGCATTTTAAGGTGGGCGTGTCCAAATACATAGGATTCTGGGAAATGGAGTCTAAATCGTGAAAATAGTAGCAGCGCAAAGCGCGCTGTGTCGAGCTGATTTACTTCATTACCCACAAGGTCATATATTGTTGCGCCTGCGCTGTTTATGTTTTCCCGTCCATGTGTAGGCGAATCACGTGTAGGCAAAACCGTTGCTGATCGTCATGGATCTGCTGTAGGAAATCGCCGCGATACATTTGGATATTTGCCTACAGCTGTGGCTACATTGAGTTTCGTCAGCTGATTGTTATTTTTTCCTCATACATTTTACCGAAGAATGAGCGAAAACGATGACATCGAAGTCGACAGCGATGTATGTAGTTTCCTCTACAAGTAGCACTGGCTAACCAAAGTGTCAGCCGAACAGCAACTTCAACATTCCTGTCAACCCATGCTATCTGATTGAGTTAGCTAACTAGCCACTTGTGTTTCTTGGCAAACATTAGATTTTAAGACGATTAGAAAGCTGTTGGACAAAAGGTATAATTGTACTGCCTGGATGATTCTAAATGAAAGGCGAACACTTAGGTCTGTTGATGAAATTACGTCGTTTGACAAAATCCTACGTGAAAACAGCAGTCCTTTTGATTTTGTTGCGCATTTATTTGTACAATTATGGTACCGGTGCCGTTAGTGGTCAAAAAGGATTGACAAAAATAGTCGCTAGGGTTTCATTTAGGACAGTGCGGTGTTATTTCACAAATTGAATGATGTATTTAAGAAGTTTTGTACTAGTTATACTAATCTGATAAAATTTCCCCGTTTGGTTTTGTCATATTCATGAAAGTGATATAATCAATGAAGAAATGTAGTCAATATACTTAAAGCAACGAATAGAAAATTCCATTCAACTATGTGAACTGGTTTCAGCTAAACTTCAACTGAACAGTATTTTGCTTGTCTCCATGAATATCTGCTCAGAAAGGCCTTGTTTCTAAAATTAATGACGAAAACTCCTGTGAAAAATCCCAATTTTATTCAGAACAGCTGCTGTGAAGATTTCGACAGGGAATCACATATCATGTACAGTGGTAGCTCTACTTACGAAATTAATTGGTTCCGGAAGAAATAAAGTAAGTAAGTAAAAAATTACGTAAGTAGAGACGCGTTTTCCATGCAAATGCCCTAATCCGTTCCAAACCCACAAAAATTCCGACATAAATGTTTAATAAAGCATAAAAATGCATCAAAACATGTAACAAATACATGTTACGATTAGATTATTACACAATAAATGAGAGTTGTGCATAACGTAAAAAACAAAGAATAGAGTAAAGAATAATAATGTCGGTCATTTATAACAGCTGTCCCCATTGGTTTTTGCCCTCTTTGGTTCATGCGCTCCTATTTCACGATGCTGAACAACAGAGTGAATTCCTGTCCTCCTTTGAACTTCTCCAACCACCCACGTGATGCCTTAAACTCCTTAAACTTCCTTTTGTTTTAACAAGATGTCGATTGTAGATGCGTTACGGCCATATTCTTTAGTGAGATCAACCAAACGCATCCCTTTCTCATGCTTTCTTTAATCTCTTGCTTTGTTTGTATGGACAAAAAAAATTTTCTTCGTCTTTTCTTTTCCTCTTTTCTCCGTCACTTCCTTGGGGTCCATAGCGAATACGTACTCAAAAAGTTAATATATTTGCGCAGAACTATTTGACTACCTCACGGGTCGAGTGCCGAATACCGACAACACTCCATAAACACCTCTTCCTCCACACAGAGGTGGAGTGGCATCCCTCTTAGCCAACGGGATGCCAGGAAGATACGTAATAGGTAATAGCCAATGGGAGAGCAGCTATGAGAATGTTGTGTTCAGGAAACTGGGGGAGATTCGAGTATCAGCCGATACTGCGTTTTTACATTACATAAGTCGAAATTTCTTTTGTAAGTAGAGGTAATATTTTCCTGCTGAGAAACTTCGTAAGTAGAGACATTCGTAAGTAGAGGTATCACTGTATACAGTAGTTGTAGTTAAAAAGTCCACAGAGTCCATTTTGCGCTGGGCTTTCATGCTGTAATTACAAAAATAGATGGGCAACAACATCCAGAAAGTCACCTGATCGCTTTGTAAACGGGACATGTTTTAATGTTGTTGGGTTTTTTTTGGGGGGGGGGGTTTCTCTCGACATAACAGTTCATTTGTTTTCTCCCCTACCAGCCTCTGGACTGTTTTTAATGCACTGCTGCAGGACATTACATTACATTTGAAACAGAAACTACCTGCCAAATGCAGCTTTACGTCTGGTGTGAATGCTCATTTAAATCCCCCAATGTTTTTCAAACCAGCTACTTTATTGAGGTAAATTTCAGTGTGTGGTGGTTTTTAAACGAATGTCTGTCCCTGGACTCATGGCATATCCGCCACCTGGTCAGATTTCTTTGAGTCTTCATGTATTCGATAAATCTTCTGTATTAATATACTGTACTGACAGACCTCTATTCAGTAAATCTACTGTGATGGATCAGCTAATACGTGGCATAGGAAACTGAATTTCTTGGAAGCAGTGAATAATTTTTGTTTTCTGGTACTTGAAAGCATTTTCAGTCATTAGGTGTTTTCATTACTGATATGCAGTCTGTTTGAAAAGGTATTAGTTTCAGGCTCAGTTGATCCCCTTCTGTAAAGCTGCATCAGGTGTTGAGTAAGTTAACTGAAAATTCAGGCCGCTTCTGCAGACGTTGATACAGAAGGAAATTTGAAATCGAGATTCTGTGGAACAATTACTTCCTTAGAAAAATGCTCACGTTTTCCGGCTGCATAGGATCAAGAAAATTAGATGTGCACACGCAAAACTCTAGGGATGTAAGACTACTTTTATTTGCAATTTAAAGCTGAGGGATTTGCATATTGCAGCTTTAAATTTCACCTTGCAGTCTTACATGTCAGAAGTCTCATAGATATCAAGTTATAAACTTTTTTGATGCCCCTAATTGTATCTTGATTTGTATGTATGACCTAAGGAGAAATGTGTGTCATCCTTTGCAGGCAGACAAGCGAGCTCATCACAATGCGCTTGAGCGCAAACGCAGGGACCACATTAAAGACAGCTTTCACGGTTTACGAGATTCTGTGCCAGCATTACAAGGAGAGAAGGTGAGTGAAATTTGTACACTGCATTTTGTTCACTTTGTTATTTTAAAGATGTGCCTAGTTTAGATTAAACCGAGCCTAATCTATAGTCAGTTTGAACTCGCCCTCATTTCCTGATTTTTTTTTGACTGTTTCAATAGGTTTTATTTAGTTGTGGACATGCAAAAAAAAAAAGAACTTTCATTTGCCTACATGTACATAAACAACATTTGATTTGTGTTTTTCCAACCACTCTCAGCACAAGCAACATGAAGATGAGGAGACAGCTGCATGATTTTTGGAGTCGCCTGTCTCATCTTTCACTGCTGTGCTTTTTCACTGGTTTTCACAGCTCTCTATACTTTTGGTGTTCGCAGCGATGGAGTCTTTAGCTCATCAGCTGAATCCCCCAAGGCCAATGCGTTTCAATGCTGAGCTGTTCATGTGTCACACATATTTAAAAAAATTATATTCTTCATAATGGAATCCAGTGAATGTGAGTGGTTGTTTGTCTTTTTTTTGGCCCCGTGATGAGCTGGCATCTCTTTCGGGATGTACCCAGCCTCTTGCTGGTACCCAGCAGACATAGGCTCCAGCAGACCTGTGACCCGCAAGAAGGATAAGTGGCTATAGATGAGCTGATGGATATTTCCCCCCAGACAGATTGGGGGCTGGTTATATTTCTCAGTTTCTCTTCTACCTTACCTCTAGTGTGCAGGTTATTTCCTTTTCCACCATCCAAATTCTCTACCTATGGTATTCAATCACAAACTATTTCAATCTGCTTGCTTTACTTTACCCTAAAGTTCTTCTCTCCCTTCACACACCTACACCTCTGGAGTCTGACTGCACACATAAAACTGGCTCCACCCGTCTCCGACCCACTGATCTGTTGACTTTCACTGTCAGTTTGTTCTGTAAAGTCACCCAAAAAGTCTGCTACTTTCACTCTGGCAAAAACATGACCGGAGGTAGCTTGTTCAGGAGGTATTGAGCAAATATAACAAGCAAATGTATAATGTCACCTAAACCATATGCACTTATACTTTTGAACCATTAAAAAAAAAAGAGTTTTACTTACAGGAGACATGTAATATAAAGTCTCAGTCACCTAATAACAGAGAGATCCATCTGCAATTCATTGACAGTAAATTGGTTAGTGCATCAAGTACAGTAATGACAATTTATTTTGCACGCGTGATAAGGCTTCAACAGGGAGGAATTTAATTTTCTTGTCTCTGAGCTGGAAGAGTTTTTATTTTTTTAACTTCCTTTTACCCTCTTTGTGCCTGTCAGACTAAAAGCAGTTTGTGTAACACTTGTTTCTGCATTGATGTAATAAAAGAGAAGATGTGATGTTTTACCTGTGTGATTAGGCCCTGCTGCATTGTCCCATGGCTTTCTGAAATTTTTGCTGACAGAACTCTGTCAAACAGGCTTCCAGAGCTCAGATTCTAGACAAAGCCACCGAGTACATCCAGTACATGAGGCGAAAAAACCATACCCACCAGCAAGACATCGATGACTTGAAGAAGCAGAACGCTCTGCTAGAGCAGCAGGGTGAGTGGTCGACGTTGGTTCAGAGCTTCGTGTTCAGGAGCCATATGTAATGTGTTTTTGTTCTCCTTTCAGTTCGTGCACTGGAGAAGGCCAAAGGGAACACTCAGCTCCAGACAAACTACTCCTCCGATAGCAGCTTGTATACAAACCGCAAAGGGAGCGCCGTGTCTGCCTTCGACGGCGGCTCTGACTCCAGTTCTGAATCTGAGCCAGAAGAGCCCCCTAACAGGAAGAAGCTGCGCGTGGAGGCCAGCTAGACTGGGGCCGACCCTGGTGCCGCTCCCTGACAGACTTTTTTTTTTTTGTGCCAACCAACATCAACTCTTCAACCTGTCATCAGCTCCGCCTTATTACACCAGTCCAGAAGACAAGGTGGATGGAGGCTGTGTGAGAGAAGTTGCTGATATATAAAATGCTTCTATCTTTTTTTTCTCCTCCTGGCAAATGTCCCATCACTCCTGTTGTGGCCCAGCAAGAACTTTTGGACCCCCCCCCCCCCAGAGAGGCAGCTCTACAGTCTTGAAGGACTTGATGCTTTTCAAACCTCGTGATAGCGTTCATGATTAAATGTGAAAACGACGTGGTATGAGGCTTCTGTAGAGCTACGTAAATTCAGCATACACTTTTTTGAGTTGTGAGATTTAACACCCTTTGACAAAAGATATTCAGAGATAGTTTACCTTTTTAATATTCGTACTTTTCCAGAAAATAATGTGAAGTTGCTTCTGAGAAAACTGTTAAAATGTGATGCTCCTTATTTAGTGTACATGGCTGAAGCTTTTGTCTTTGAAAATGCGTGATCAAATTAAGTTCTTCTCCTTACATTTGATTCCCCCTCATTTGGCTGGATGTTTTTTTCAGGACACAGGAAGACAAATAAGTTGACCTGATGTGGATTTTCAAATGAATTGACTAGTCATCATCCTTTTTAAAAAAAAAAAAAAGTCATCAAATATGGGTTTAAGTCATCCCCAAATGGATACTGAACGTACACAACGCAGTTAAATAGCAGTGACTTTTTGTTTATTGAAGTCCATTTCAGTGTCTAGTATATAACACTGTATACTCTTAAATGCTCTGCGAAGAAAAACCTTCCCTTGAAATATTTGCCTGCGCCGGGAATGTTTAGCTTTCTTTGTTTTTCCTTTTTGCAGAGGTAAACTAGTGTGTATGTGATCAATATTTGTTCGTTCCATTCCATGGAAATTACAGGTATGTTGTACATACTGCCAACAGTTGTCTTGCAAGTTGAGGCATACCTTTATTATAAGACTATAAATAAAACTATTTTATCCATTTAGGATGCATTTGTGAGTTATGTTTTAGTTACTGTAGGTGAGTATTGAACTGTTTTTATGTGTTGGGGTGGATGAAACTGCAGCACGTGTCAATATATTTTCAAAACATTACCTGGTCATAAAATACTCAAACGTGATCAAATTTAATCCTGCTTGTATAAACAACCTGGAGAGGTTTCTTCTTTCAATGTGGACAGATTAGTGTTGCCTCAGTGCAAATGCAGGGTTCAGGTTTATTTGCAAATCCAGGTTACACGTTTGAATGGACAATGTTAGCACCATGAGACAAGTTCCTGGAATCAGGTTAGGATTAAACCCTTAGGAAGAATATATCGTCCCAAGTCACATCCTCACTTTTCAGGACATTTTAAATATTGGTGGCTTGATTTGAGATTCAATACCCTGACCAGCAGGATTAGTCGGAGTGAGGAAATGCAGATATTGTAGCAGTGTTAGCCCCTCACTCATCATCACTGGTTTGGCCAAAGCCCTTAAACACACTCACTTTAGCAGCATTGCTCAGAGGTCATCTGATCAGAGCAGGACTATACTGGGTAGTTTTAATCCATAATATGTGGAGGACTTAAAATTGTGAGACTAAAATTACCAGATGGTTTTGGGTTCAAAACCAGAGACCGTTTATGATTTTATAGACTATAATCACATAATAGGTTAAAGTAATGCTAATTTACTATCCTTTTTTTCACTGGTTGCATAGGGCAACTTGGCACATAAAAATTCTAAAATTGGACTTTAATTTTTTTAAAAAGTTAGAAATATAAAATTAAATTTTAACGTTTGGCAGCCGGTCTAACTTTTTGTCTCAGACGGATTTAGTTTCAAGGCGTCAGTATTTGTTAGAACCCTGAAGCAGCAGCTCTACCTGTGTTTGTTCTTCATTTAAATAATGATGTTGAATTTTGCGTGACGTGTCCCAGGTGACACGCCCACTGCTGCCTCTTCGAGGATGCAGGTTATGTGGCGCATTTTAAATCGTAGGAAATTTAATGTACAAAGACAAGACGTTAAGGGAAGCGGGCATTCACAAAGCATTTACATGGTGCATTGTGTGAAATATGTATAAGACTCAATAATATGGATGCTTTGTCTTTTTTATTTGGAAAGTCATTGATCCAGCTTTTACCAGTGCCGAATTTTTTTTCACTTTAAAAATAAAACAAAGCAAAACCTAAATTTTGGAGATTTCCGAGGGTCATTGAATGCCGCACACCGCAACTGTTGATAGAAGACATCAGCCTGGAACTTCATGAGAGAAAGTCATGTTTTTGTCTATATTTTAGTTAATAGCCATGGCTAAACAGTACGACGTTTTGTTCAGGCTGCTCATGCTCGGAGATTCGGGGGTTGGGAAGACTTGCATCCTCCGCAGGTTCACAGAAAGTGAATTTGATATCTGTCACATTTCCACCATCGGTAAGCCATCCAACAAGTTTTCAGTGACGTCGTCCGTCTGTCTGCTCCTCTGTCCACACCAGAAAACACATTTTAAACGAAATGTGCGTCCAGCCGGTGTCGTGTTATTGACGTCCCAGAACTTTTACTGTTACTTTTTGCTTTTATTCGACGTATGCAAACTGACTGAGGTAACTAATAGGATTAATATAAATCTGCTCTAGGGTCGTAACAGCTCTGAAACTGACTGAAAAAATGCCAGCACTGGGAATGAAAACTTTACCAATAATAGTTAGGATCCATTTATAATTATTAAGTCTGAGAAAGCCAGTGTTTGAAATCTGTCACTATTTGCAGTATTTACTATCTACTTGGTCAAATGGTTGTATTTCAACCCCCAAAGTATTTAAGTTTGTTCTGTTATTAACCTTTAAAAGTGAAACTTGTGCGTGAACATGTGAATTGGTGCCTCAGACTGTGTGATCAGCTGTGACAGAGAAATGGTTTTGGCAGGTTAGCAGCAGGATGCACCTGTAGCCATGCAGGGAGGACCATTAAGGGTTAAATGTTTGTAGGTTGGTGAAGCTTTATTCTGGTGATAATTTATGTTGCTATGAGAATCTATAAATTGTGATTATCCATCCATCCATGAATCCATCCAAAACTGAAATTCCTGGCACCACGGCTGGAACGCAGTGACCTTGACCTTAAACTTTCAGCTGACCAAAGTCTAATCACTTCATTCTCAGATGTTGTTGCCAAGTCTGAAGAAATTCCGCCAAGGCATCCCTAAGAAATGACATTCACAACATTTTACCTTCAGACCTCAAGGCAGCCCTTAAATCTAATTCATGTGGCTGCAGCTATGGGCAATGTAGAGGAATTCAACTATCTAACATTACATTGATTCAGCTTCTCTGCTCTGAGGGTTTGCTTCATTCTGTCACATTTTTTGTGTCAGTGAACTGAACACGTGTGAGCTTAAGGCAAAACAAGCAATATTAAGATATTAAAAAGCCTGATCTTTTCTTGCCTCTGGCATTAATGAAGTATGATGAGGTTTGTTTGTTTTTAACATTTTCCTGACAGGTCAGAGGGTGACTTGAGCAGTATAGGATTTAAAATTGAACAGTAGATGTGTATGATGATGAATAGTGCTATAATAAGGCAGAGAGCAGCCCCAAAACAGTGACATTGATGGTTTAACTTTAAAACAGACAGGTTGTAATGCTTCATTTTTTTATGAAGTTTATCTAACTCCAAATACCACTTTCTTAAACCTGCACAATACCTTCTACACTTCTGTCTGCCTCTTGACTGTCGTGACAATGTGCTCAAAGAAACTGCTGCATACTGACAAAATGTGTTTACTTAGGTATCTTATCCATTTTAACTAGTTTGTTTAGGAAAATGAACCTTAGGCGTATAATTGACTTACAGTCTAAGCTCACTGGAATCAAGTATGTCTGTTTATAAAACAAATAATGAATACAGTAGATGAATTATGATTAAAACATGGCATACACAAAATCCAGGTCCTGGCACAATGTACAGTAGTTTAAAAGGTGAAAGACCTTGAATTCAGTTGGATGGAGCCATTAAGTTGTTAGTTTACACCTCCAAGAAGTGAAGACAAAAGGAAACAGACAAATAATATCTCTATTTGCAATCATTGTAAGTCTGCAACCCGAATGCATCGTTTTCGTTCAGTCACTCAGTGTAATGTTCCGTATGTGTTTAATTGCCTGCGTGGCCTGCAGTAACACTCACTGATTAAACATAAGCCTAAGATTTGTCTGAGAGTGATAAACCTACAATAAGAAACAGATCGAAAACATCAGTGTGTATGACTATTTTTCTGTCTGTTTAGGACTAAAATTCATATTGAAGTTAGTGTAAATGAAATTATTAAATCTCAGGGTGAGCTTTAAATGTACAAGGAAAACACCAAATCACGTGCTAAACACATGGAGCCACTGAGAACTGATAAGCTACCTTTAGCACGAGTCAAACCTAGGACAGAGGCTGTTTCTTCTCCATTATGAATTGATTGAGCTTCTGCCACCAATTTTTTTTTCTGTATAACAACCATAAATTGATCAATAACTAAAATAAGCTTTTTTTGGTTTCCACTAGGGCTAGCCATAGCTATCTCACTAGCTCGACTTTACTGGATGTAACCCGCTCTTAGGTTTCTGAGTCAACTGCTCTAATGGAAGCATCATAGCAATCTTAACCATAATCCAGGGTCTGGATTTACCGATATATAAAAAGCTGTTTTGCATATTTCTATGGTATAATATTTCCAATACTGTATAGTAAAATATGGGTTATAAATGACCTTTAACTAAATATCTAGTTACTTTGCTTTGTATTTATATGACAGTATAATATATTCATGGTAAAAATTACATTACAGTTTATAGGCCTGCTTTTTCATCCTCTACAGTTTGAAGCATGAAGATTGGTATAATTATTTTTTAGGGTTGACTTCCATTTGTGGTGAAAGCACAAACTAAAGTAGAATTATATTTAGTTATGCTCCACTATGAACCAAGTGAGGAGAGTCCTGGAGGGATGGGTTCCCTTCATCCATAAATCATTTTTCATTTCCAAAGCATAACTAATTGTTTGATGTTTTTACTAAAGTGGATCCTTCTCCTTATCAGTGATGCTTCTTTGTATTTGTTATTCATTTTTTCAGTTTCTGTGGGTACTAGTTGGATGCTTTTAGTTTGGTTTGTCTCTGTGAAAGTTCCAGGGCATAAATCAAAAATATTTTTCACAAATATTTTTGTACACGTTTCTCATTTTATGCAGTATAGTTATTTACTTTTATTTTTGGAAATTGAACGTTTGCTCACACTTGTAATGAATGAGAAATGCAGCTAACAGGAAAAATTTAAAGAACTTCTGAGTATCCTTCACTGAAATCCACTCAAGGTTGTTCAACAGAAACTAGTCAAGTTATTTCAAGTCTTGTTACCGTCCGCTTCTATTTTGTCGCACATTTCTTGGCTCTCTTGCGATTGTTGTTATACTTCTCGCCTTGCCCTAGTTGAGAGTTTTAGAAAATTCTTCATGTATAAGATTGACTACGAGAGATGATTTTACAGCTACACCTTCACATCAAGCTGTTAAACATGAACTCTCTGAGTTGGAAACACTTTCCCCTGTGCTTTTAATTTGCCTGGTAACCAAACTGACGACATGCACACTGGATCCCATGTCATCGAAGTTCTGTAAAAAATGTCTTAGGTAGGTTCTGGGGCGGCACGGGTGTGCAGTGGGTAGCGCTGTCGATTGATTGATTCGTTGATTCATTCATTGATTGACACTCTTCATTAGAGTGATAGTTTCTCTGAGGACCATCCCAAAAGCTGCTTACAAATATATGAAATGTCATGTAAAGCACCACTAAGGTGCAAAGGTTATTTAAATTTGTTGTCGCATCAGAAACAGCAGCAGTAGCTCAGTCCACACTTGGGTTGGGGAGTGGAGTTTGGCCGGGTCAAGACCAGCGTGGACCAACAAGTATGGAGTGTGAACTGGTTGTTGTAGAGTCTACATCAACCAGTTCACACTCCATACTTGTTGGAGTGTGAACCTCTAATAGAGGTACCAGTTCACTGGCTGATGTGCCATCTAAGCACGGCCTGCCATTCGAACATCATTCTCTCTGAATTTGCATGCTGACAGGACTGGCTTCCTCCCACCTCCAAAAACAGGCGCTTCAGGTTATTGTCCCAAATTCACCGTAGGTGTGTGTGTGTGTGTGTGTGTGTGTGTGTGTGTGTGTGTGTGTGTGTGTGTGTGTGTGTGTGTGTGTGTGTGTGTGTGTGTGTGTGTGTGTGTGTGTGTGTGTGTGTGTGTGTGTGTGTGTGTGTGTGCGTGTGCGTGCTGGTCTGTGTCTCTGTGTGGCTCCGATGTGCACTGGCATCGCACCTGGAGTTGCCCCCGCCTCACACCCTCAGTCAGCTGGAATAGGCCCCAGCCCCCCGCTACCCACCATAGCAGATGAAGCGGTTGACAATGAATGAATGGAATAATATAGGTAAAAAAAAACAGTGTTCTCCATATTGCTTACTGTGAAGTCAAATATAATTTTCTTTTATTCTTTGGCAGGAGTTGATTTTAAGATGAAAACAATAGAAGTAGATGGAATTAAAGTGCGGATGCAGATATGGTAAGTTAACTTTCAGTGTTATTGTATTTACAGTGTGTCATTGTGTGTGATCCTCTCCTGCAATGTGCGTTGTATGTTTTGTTCTTGCAGGGACACGGCTGGTCAGGAGCGATATCAAACTATTACCAAACAGTACTATAGGCGGGCACAGGTATGAATGTGTGGACACTTAAATCCTACGTTACCTTCATGAGGTACTCTAGCATTCATTCTGTAAATGTTCTCCTGTGGATTCTTGTCCAGGGTATCGTCTTTGTGTATGACATCACAAGCAGCCTGTCTTTTCAGCACCTAGCGAAGTGGGTCAGTGATGTGGACGAAGTAAGGCAACGAAAGTCATTTAATCTCTTCTACTTGTTGCCCTTCACTTTGACCCATTATCTGTAATACCTGTCCACCCATTGTTTATGTTCACTGTAATCCCAGAGGCTTAGTGTGAGTGGTAAGATGATGAGGTCTCTTACCTCTATACAGCCGGTCATTAATTTATTTGCTTTTTTATTTTGCAGTTTGCGCCAGACATGGTTCAGAGAATCTTGGTAGGAAACAAGTGTGATGATGAACTCATGAGGCAGGTGACAAAAGACCAAGGAAGCAAGGTCAGGCTCAAACTTACTGTTTATTAGTGTGTGTATTGTTGCACTGAAGCTGTGAAGTTTAATGTGTTGAGTAGGACTTTACAGATTTGCAACCTTTTATGTTCAAGTCATAATAATAATAACAACAACAATAATAACAATAATACTGTAATAATAATAATTATTATTATTATTATCATTTATATATATAAAATTTCCCATTTATGGAAATGAAAACTATGTTGTTAACATTGTTGCGTTTATTTCTAACTATATCGAATTGAATCTTGCAGCTAGCAGAGACCTATGGGATGGAATTTTTTGAGACCAGTGCCTCCTCTGGCATTAACATCACTGAGGTAGGAAAAGGGATGCTTCTCAATGAAATCCTCTCTACTTTCATCTCAGCATTGCTATGGAAGAATTAGTGGACACATTTTCTGAGAATTGTTGGAAGGGTGTTACATTAGAAAAAAGAGCCTTTTACTCTGTGGAGTCCATCTGATTTAGAGAAAGGAAATATTACCTTATAATTGCTGTTTAAATAAACAGAGTCACACTTCAACACAACCTGAGGTGCCACGTGGATGGGTTTGCATGAATATGGATGAAGCACAGCTGAGGTTGTCTTTGGGAGTGACCAGGATCGACAGGATCAGGAATGAGTACATCAGAGGGACAGCACGTTAGAGGTTTTGGGGATAAAGTCAGAGAGGCCAGACTGAGATGGTTTGGAATTGTCCAGAAGAGAGATAGTGAATATACTGTATTGGTAGAAGGATTCTGAGTTTTGAACTTCCAGGCAGGAGGCCTAGAGGAAGACCAAAGAGGAGGTTTATGGATGTAGTGAAAGAGAACATGAAGGTAGTTGGTGTGAGAGAAGAGGATGCAGAAGACAGGGTTAGATGGAGGCAACTGATTCGCTGTGGCGACCCCTAAAGGGAAAAGCCGAAAGGAGAAGAAGATGAGAAGATGAAGCACAGGTCAAACACACAACAATCAAAGCCTCTAAACACATCCATGACAGTTGACAGAATAGTGGAACCTCGGAGCTAAGTCTTCAACCTATAGTACTCACCTTCAGTTAATTGACTGGTGGTTAAAATCCATCAACCAAAGGCTCATACTCAGAAACGTCTCCAACACTGCATAATAAAAAGATGAATGAGGAGGAGGAGACAATACAGGCGCAGGTGTGAAAAAGTGACTACAGGCTACAAGTTTCTGTGGAATCATAACATAAATGATGACTAAGGGGTGATGCTGACATTCACCCTGTACAAAGCATTAGTTGGCTATTATTCTAATAATTTTAGAATATATCCAGACATATAGTGGTTGAATTTGTATTTTGCCATTCTGGTTTACTTCAATTGAATTTCACATGCGTAAATCATCATTAAAAACAAAATGCATTATGTCAAAAAAAATAATTTTTTATTCTACATCCAGTAATTCCCCTGTGAGCAGACACTTTGACAACAATGACAAGAATATTGCCAGCTTTGTGACAAGATTTTCAGATGCGTTTACTGTTCACTTCTTTCAGGCCTTTACTCGTGTTGCAGAGCTGGTGCTGCAGGCTCATAAGAGAGACGTGGACAGCTTGTTGGGCTCTCTGGATGATTATCTGGAGAAAGCTGATTTGGAAGAAGAGAAGGGTGATCAAGATTCCAACAACACCCAAAGGACCTGTGCCTGTTAGAAACAGGTTAACCGCAGTGCCATGACTCCTACCATAGCTTAAGACTTTATTTTCTTCCTTCATGCATGCTGTGACTTCTCGGCCAGGAGTCGTCTCAGTTGGTGAGGTTACATGGTAATAAATGCATTTAACAGAAACAACAAAGAAAGTACTGTCCTGTCACATGATCTGTTAATTCTGTAACCTGTGGAAAGCAGATTTACAGATTTAACAGTGAAAGTGTCTCTACGCATGTGTTCCTTTAAAGTTTTTCCTTGGTGAAATGAACTTTTCATATATTTAACTATTTCATTGTAGTCTGTCACCTTTTCTTTCTTATTGGTTTTAAAAAATTGATGTACAGAAATCATGTTTACATATTGAATGGGGAAATGCGGGTCTGATAAATGTGTGTATATAATCGCAACTAGCATACAGCATGCAGCCGGAGGACACAGTTCAATTATTTACACCTTGAAACTGAAACCAAGTAAGGATAGATTCATTTACACAATGGACTTCCTTTGTCAAAGGAGACAGTGTTTTGCCATGTTCAGTGACCTTTGTGACTGCAGTACATGTTTATTTACAATTCTTAATGTATATATACAGTTTGTTAATGACTAACTGGTCCTGTCTACTGTATATTGTGCAATTAAGGAGAATAGCTGCTGCTAAAAAATGTTTTCAAGGTCTCCCAATGTACCACAGACATGTACTTGAATACAATGTTCGAAATATTTAAAAAAAAATTAACGTACTCATAAGTTAATAAATTAAAATTTTCATATTTAAAGTTTATTATTTTGTCATCTGAATGAATTGTTGAGTCACTTTTAGACTGGGACTGAAGTTAGTCACACAGTGGGTTCATTTATTTTTCATCACCTTCTGTTAAAGAAAGGTGATTCCATGTTAAATTTTTGATGACTGGAAAAAAGAGATATGCAGAGAAAGCAGGAATTATGCCGTAATGCATGCTGATGCCCACAATTAACAGTCTCTGAAATGAGAATAAGTCTTAAAATAATTTTAGTGATTAAAGGTAAATAATTTTTGAATTTTTTTTTGTAATTTTAATTTTATATACTGATTATAATCCCCGCAGGGAAATTAGTAGCCCACTCTAGTTAGTTCAAATCAAATAATGCGTATATTGTATATACATGGGGCCTGTACGCATGCAGAGGAGCTAGAGTAGCGGGTAGTTACTTTATTGGTGTGCCCCAAATAATAATGTTTGTTTTAAAGGAAATGTTATGGAATTTTTTGAAGTTTATACATAACAGGACAAGATGTATCACTGTAAAAAAATTAAAACTACTCCATGTTCTTGTATGATTTTAAAATTAGTGCATCATTCTTACGTTTGTAAAGAGTATTGCATGTCGGGTATGTATCAGTTACTTGCAGAGCTATTTGACACCAGTGAAAAACAGCGTTCTGGTCAGGTGACTACAGCAGTTTGATACAGTCCCATACGATGAGATCCTGCCTGCCTCCAGTGTGGAAGCACAGGAGCTGAGATGACGTTCATCGCCAAGACATTCTACGACCTGAAGGCCACCACGCTGGAGGGAGGCGTAACGGATTTCAATGTGTTCAGAGGACGGGTGGTCCTGATAGAGAATGTGGCCTCTCTCTGAGGAACCACCACCCGGGACTTCAGCCAGCTCAACCAACTCCAGAGCAAATACCCCCATCGGCTGGTGGTCCTGGGTTTTCCATGTAACCAATTTGGATATCAGGTTAGTTGAGCAGCAGAGTTTCCTCGGGGAATTCAGTATGCTAGTGCAATGCCTGGTCTTGATTAAGGTCAGATACCAGATAAAATTAGTTTTCTACCTGTGTTTTACAATCCCAATACCACCATCCACTGAGATTCTTATTAAATTCACTCATAAAATTACTCATAAGAATACAATGACTGTAGTCATAAGAAGGTGATTTTTCAAATACAATTTAATCACTTTTGTTTTTGATAAAAGTATTGGATGCTTGAAGTCTTTTTGCAGTGTATTAAACAGCAGAACAATATGAATGCTTGTGTTTTGCAGGAGAACTGCTCCAATGGCGAGATCCTGAATTCCCTGCAGCATGTGCGTCCAGGCGGAGGCTTTCAGCCTAACTTCACTATCTTTGAGAAGTGTGACGTCAATGGAACAAACACTCATCCGGTCTTCGCCTATCTTAAAGATAAGCTCCCCTATCCTGATGATGACCCACACTCCCTCATACAGGACCCCAGATTTCTGATTTGGAGTCCAATCAACAGGACGGACATCTCTTGGAATTTTGAGAAATTTCTCATTGGGCCTGAAGGAGAGCCCTTTAAACGATACAGCAAAAAATTTCCCACCATTGATATTGAGCCTGACATTCAGAGACTGTTAAGATTAACTAAGACCTAATAATAGCCTCCACCTCTAAATGACTTCTCATCAGTCATAGTCAAGACTACCGTACTGTCCACCACACTTTTAAGCCTTATTTAATGAGGGTGATATTCTTAAACGCTGAGGGAATATTATCTGATGTCTTATAAGAGCTCAAGAGTAGTGGTGGGGTTAAATAAATATATGTAAAAGGATTTTCTCTGCTTATTTAATTAAATGTGGGTGTGCTTCATAGACATTTCCCCTTGAAAAGCATTTCAGTGCATCCTTTTGTTTCTTGTTCTGTGCTAACTGTGACCAGCAGATGGTGTTGCTGACCTGATTATCTAAGCAGATAACTTCTGCCATGCATTTACAAATTAAAATTCACCTCACACACACTCACAAAACATTTGCACTCGAATAAAATCCCGAAACCGAACGTTCTCGATCTGTTCTAAGTGGACCATTCAAACAGTGAGGCGCTTCCAACATAGATGTGTGCCTCTGATGCAAGGTTGGCAAAAATAGATATGTCTAATACAGCCCTGCGTGGGCATAGTAATGAGGCATGAAATGCAGTAGGAAGAATCCGGAATCATAATGCATATTGTCATTGCACACAAAATGTACTAAAATGACTCAGAACATTGCTGTGCAACTTCCCTCCTCTATCCTGCTGATTCCTTCTCCATTCGTTGAAATCTTTAAAACCACACATTTGCATATAAGATCATTGCCTGTGCCACAACAAGAATGTTTTACAACCACAGTAGCACCTGAAACAGGCATTGAATTATGCTTTGCTATTGCCTAATGAGCTCTTATCCAGCTTTAATTTACTCTGCACACTGTACAATGTTTGCAAGGTCTGCAGATTAGCAGTGGGTTTTCTGTACATCCACTCACATTTACATCAGCTGATGATGTCAGAGCCTCTGGCTGCACAGGCCAGGCTGTACTGTAATGTCTTTGGCAGTCGCTACAGGGACCACGGCAACAACACTCACTCACCTGATACCCCTTTATTTCAGTAAAGGCAGACTCACTGATTTTACATATCACTTTTGAATGTATGTATTGCCACAACACATACATTTTGGTTTAATTATTTGTTGTTTAATAGTCTACTGCTTACATTCAATAAGGTTGTTGATGAAAGACACAAATATTGGGGCAAGAATACCAGAGGCCTCCTCCCCATCCTCTGCACTGATCCCTTACACTCACAGCTTGGAGAAAAATACAACCAAAGATCGTTTATCTGACACAGAAGAATCACTCAATTAATAAAATATTGCAGTTATTTAAATAATACAATAAAACTGCGAAGAATATGAATGTATATACTTTATTAATCCCCGTAGGATAATAATTAGCTCTTCATTTTCAAATTTGTGTAAGGTGAAGGACACATTTAAGTTAATTATAGACAATTTAAATAAATTACTGTTACCTGAAAAATAACAATTAGTCATCACACAAAAAGTCATTTTGTATGACGTTATAAGTAAATTTTGAGAATTTTTGTCGTAGGTTTTCTTAATTTTAGATATATTTCACATTTGTTGTCAAATAACATTACATTTTACAATGAAAGCTAAAAAAATAAAGCAGACTAATAGTGTCCTGTTGTTGTGCGGATCAATACTTAGTGTTTTTTATTTATTTATTTATTTGTTTGTTTTGTTTTGGTTTTTTTACGTAATAGTGAGAACTCTTCGTTTTGCCTCCTCTCCGTCCACCCACTACAGGTGAGCGCCGTTGCCAGGGAAACGTTTTCTTTTCCCACAATGCTTTCTCGCGAGACTCAGACAGAGCGAGAGAGAGACAGAGAAAGAGAGAGAGAGAGAGAAAGGTAGAGATAGAGTGTGTGGGAAAGAGAGAGAGAGAGAGGGAGAGAGAGAGAGAGAGGCTGCATGGATGATCTCATCTCTCCAGCAGCTGCATAGCGCAGCGACGCAAAGCCGTAACTTTCTATCAAACTTCCGAGTTGCCTTCGAAGGTAGACGCGGGGACATCTATCTCTTCAACCCGGGCCGAACACGTTTCCCGCGGAGGTAAAGGAGAACGCAGCGCGGTGTGTGAGTTGGAATTACTGGACCTTATTTAAAGACGAACATTCGAACATTTGAAACAAAAGCAGGAAAAGCCTTTTGGGCTCGCGACAGAAAGGAGGAAAGGTGAGTGCTGAGCGCGTGAGGGCTTGTTGTTCATGCTAACATCTGTCGAGTGTGTGTGTGTGTGTGTGTTTGCGTGTGTGTGTGTGTGTGCGCGTGTGTGTGTGTGTGCGTGTGTGTGTGTGCGCGCGTGTGTGTGTGCGTGTGCGTGTGTGTGTGTGTGCGTGTGTGTGTGCGCGCGTGTGTGTGTGTAGGTGCGTAAGCAGTGCAGTCGTTTATAACCAGTCGGTTCTGTTGGCAGGCGAAGGGCACTCGGTAAGAAACGTGTCTGCTCCACTGTTACCGGGGCTGTCAACACATATGTCTGTGTGTGTGTGTGTGTGTGTGTGTGTGTGTGTGTGTGTGTGTGTGTGTGTGTGTGTGTGTGTGTGTGTGTGTGTGTGTGTGTGTGTGTGTGTGTGTCAAGGGCATTGTTCCCAGCGCTGCTTTGGGTGGGTTCACAGGTGTTACGGTTCACACAGTAGCTCAGGATGCGAACTGATCACCACATGCATATTTTTTTCCGCCGGAGTTGTTGCAGCACGGAGGTGATTTTTTTTTGTGTGTGTCACGTTTGTCTTGCTCTTTTTATTTTTTTATTTTTTTATAGCATGTTTCATCGTGTCGCTGACCAGACCGATCCAACCTGGTGGCGTTCAGCTGGGTCTAAATCACTATCAGTCGCCGTGACATTTTGGATCAGATGATGTTGTCATCCTGGGGATAGTCTGGAAACGCGTATCAGAGAGCACCAGCCTTTTTTATCCACTTTGGGCAAACACAGCGTGTTCTGTTCCCTACTGATCTTCACTGTGGTGGAGACATGAAGTGCTAGCAAAAGCAAAACAAAATAAACAAATGTCAACCAGGAAACAGTGCCAACCTTTCAAAGTTCAAAGAGAACATTGTCCAAAACGAGCATATTTACCAAACACCAGCTGTAGCAAACCAGATGTAAATATGGAGGTGGAAGTGGAACCAGTCCGCTCCACAGTGAGCTGACCTGGTGTCTGTCAAGTGGAAGAGGGAAGCTTTGGAGTTCAGTTTTAGGACAGGGATAGGGGATTTTTAGCATTCTTGGTGGGCTTAGTGAACCTGCAGTGGGCATGACTTGATTATTCAGCTGCACTTCAGTTTATATCTGAGTCCGAGCTCAGTCCTGATCCCCTGAAAATCACAGCTATTATTTCCACATTGGACTTCTTTTTTTGGCCGTTTTCTATGGGATTTCTCACAGAGGGTGTTTCTAATTCAAATGTAGCAACTTTATATTCCAAAGCACATGTGTTCTGTTTTGATCAGAAATACCACAGAAGGCCAGCTTGTCTGTTTTATACTACTGACCAAATACCATTCCAGGTTAAGATAAGACTGAATGGATTTCTAGACGTGCCTGAAATGGGGACAAGCTTCCACAAGTCGTTGATAAGGCAACTTCAGTGATGAGTTATTCATGCTGCTTTTTAAATTTATGTGCAAGTGTAATTGTCCCCTTCGAAAAAAGCCATTGATTCTCAAAATTTTCATCTGCATAAATAATCCACCCCCTGATTTATTAAAACACTGAAGGACATTTGCTATTTTCTCATTAATGCATCATACTCCTCATGTTATAATAACAATTGTTTGGACTTCATTTGTCGTAGAGTCTTTCAAACGTGCTGGGGGGATGCTTCCTGTTGCTAAATTGAGCTTATGTTCCTATTGTCTCCTGTGCATTGGCCCGAAGGGAGCAGCTTGAGCAAAGATAAAAGAAAAAACAACAAGGGGAGCATTGTGCTGCTTGAAAACTTGCCACGGTGGTATGTGTGTGCTGTAATTATGCTAAGTGGCCATTATGAAATGCTGCAATAGCAGTTTACATTTTTAACGAATCATGAGGTTGTTATCATGGATCGCTTCTCATGATTCTTAAAGAATTATTGTTGATGGAGGTCACGTGATCGCGTGTTTGTTTGCTTATTCACCTAAGAGGTTTTATCCAGAAAATAGATCCACATGTGTGTAATGGAAAATCCTGTTATTGATGATCACTCACAATATTGGTCACGAGAATCCAAGAACTTAGGTGGTGTTACTGTAGTCTGGCATGAGTCAGATCTTAGTGAAGCAGTGTCGTCATGGTGACATCACATAGTGTGTTCTATGGCCAGGATTCATTGGTACATACTGATGAGTGACAATGCGAATAATGGACACTAGGTGCGGTCTTTTGGTTCATTAGTGTTTCCATAATCATAAACTGTAACGTGAAGTTACTGTCACAACTTTCTGGTTATAAACTTACAGAATTTCTCAGCTTTTTTTATGTTAACATTTGGTAATGTGCAGTGAATCCCACTGTCGTGCCACCTCTGTTACTAACGACAGATGAGACAAAAACAGACCTTGCAATACGGCCCTGGATTATCCGACATGATCCCAGCCACAAGGCCCAATTCTGTTTATCTGTGTCAGACACAAAAATGAGTCACGTAGTCATGAGGCCTGACACAACATGAAATATATCCCCCTGTCTTTGTAAGGAAAAGAAGGAACACCGTCACGATGTGTGTGATGTGTCTGACCAGTGTTAGTCAGCCCATAGTCATAAGTGTCTTTTTTTTGTGTGTTTTTTTCTTGTGGGAGGTTGCTAGTATCATTCTTCCTGGTGACTCGAGTGTTAATGAGATTGCCTGTAATGACATGTGGCCACAGGCTTGTGTTTCCTGCTGGTTAAAGGGTGTGAATGGTCTGTCTTTGTCTGGAATGGACAGTCCACTGTAAACCAGCCAACAGGGGAAAGCAGAGGGCTCGGATGCTACAATAGTGGTGATGTAATCCCCTTTCATCACACTGTACCACACTAGAGTCATGCAGACAAAGGAAAATTCCCCTCCTTTTCACCCCATCTGCTCCAGAGTTTAGGGTATTCTGACATTGCAGAAATTCTTGGCAATCTGGACTCTGTAATCATCAATGCGGAGCTTCTTTAGGACTCACGTGAACTCAGGTGGTTCAGCAGGAACAGGTGCACAGCGCTCCTATCGATCATGGTGTGGATTCCTGAAAGACAGGATGCTACATTTTGTGGTATGTTCATGAACCCAAAATGTGTTTGTGCAATAAATTTTAGCCCTAAGCCAAAACCCACAGTGGACCTGCCAATATATAAGCTTTCAGAATGTTCAGCTACAGGAAGATAGAGTATGTTAGCCTAATGTCATGTTAAGTTAGCTTATGTGATGCCACGCAAAACAAGATGGAGTTATGTTGCTTGTGTTGCAGATGGTTAAGTGTGACTTTTCTTATCGCCGTTTTTACTGATGTTTTTGTGGTAATGACAAGAGAGGAGCTGATTATAACAGGGAGATACAGCGTGTACATGCCAAAGAAATAACATTAGCCAGAAATTTATGAGGAGGTGTGTGTGTGTGCGTGTGTGTGTGTGCCTGTGTCTGCACAAAATCATACATTTTAAACATTGTGTAGTCGTGATTTTGAGACTAATCTGCGGTTGAAAAGGCTCCTGTCCCATGATACTTTCTTTCAGTTGAATTGAATTCCATTAGGCTTCTTTGATGTGTGCCTGTGGAACTGATTATATTATCTGATTATTAAATAATATGGAATTTTTTTTTTTTTAATTCAGAATTGACATTATATTGCCATAATATCAAAAATAGATGTCTGTTTTTATCGGAGGATTGAAATCAACTAATTTCAGGCTATTTGTTTGTGTAGACAAGCATATTTTATTCAACAATAGCTATTAAATAGACATAATTTTAGGCAGGCTCTATGAAATTTTTCCTACTTGCTGTGTAATATATAGTCTAGTGCAGTGAAAGATGATTCATAGACAGGTCTGAACCTGGAGTTCGGCCTCTGCTGAGCTGATGTCAGATTGTAGAAACACTCCCAATAACGGCTGTTTGTTCCTGCATTTTAGTGTCTCTTCATTTAGCGTGAACTTATGTTCATTTAGCCTCTACGGAATGTGTGACGTTTCACTTTCACCCTGGACAAATCAAACGTTGAATGACTTCATATGGCAGTGAAAGTGGTGAATGACCAAGTGTGCAAAGCATGTTAGCTCAGCATTACAGTCACGCTATTTGTGCTAATCAAAATATTTTCCCAACATTGGCAGGTCTGCCTCACTCATGCTGTGACCAGACTCTGTAATTCCCCGTTTTATGCTTCCCATCAAACCCCACACATGCCGAAAATAGCACACCATGACACAGACCAAGAAATACCCACTTCGTTAAAACGGTGTCAAGTGAGAAAAGTGAACGAAAAAACTTTTCCGTAGAGTAATCTGGCATAACGATGACATGTCGCTCCAGGCTATTCCTCAGTGCCATGCTGTGATGACATACTTGGTATTGTCTAGACATGTTGGCCAGTACTTTAACTATGTGTTTGGCGTGCTTGCTGTTTGGAGTCGATTACAGAACTCTTCTCAGAGATGAATCAAAAAAATCAAGCAGAATTCCTGGCCCGTGCCCTGTACAAAGCCTGTGTGGGCAGCAGTGGAAAGTAATCCCACATTCAAAAACCACAAAGATTTTGCTGGTGTCCCTCCTGTGGACAGAAACCCGAGAAGTAGACAGGAATGCGTTAGGGCTTGGTCATGGCTGAGCTCAAAACCGATCTCAGTGCATAGACAGGTCCGTTCAGCTCGTCCTCATTCCTAGTGCTCATGCTTACAACCGTTTTGTTGATTTCAGGAGCTGCTTTTGCAATGTGATGTGTACTTAAACAGGAATGCTGGAGTAAAAGTACACCGTTCGAGGTTTCCTCCTGAATGTTCTCGTTAGAAGTCGCCTGAAACAGTAAAAGCATTCCTGTTGAAGTTTGTGTTAAGCTTTCTTTCCTGTACTCAAAAAAAAAATCTTCCCCATATTGCTCTAAAATTCCACATCCTTTGGAATGAAGAATCCATTTCCACCCGTTGAGTTCCTGCTTTGCTGAGTGAAGAATGACTCCACTGTGAAGCAAAAGGCTTCCTTTGCTCCATGCAGATGAGTTTTTAAACTAATATGAGTTTCAGATGGACAGACTGAAGTGCAGAAGAACAGCTCCCGCTGCAGTGTTATTACCTCAGCACAAACAACCCAATAATGATGTTAAATGATTAGGTTATACAGTGTGTGATGAATTAGGCTACAGTTTCGTCCATGTTGCTTCAGGTGCAAAGGGCAGATGGAGTTGGTTAATAACAAACGCGACTACTTTCCATGCCTTTCCTCTGCTGCTGCCTGTTTCCTGTCTGTTTCATTGATGTGTTCCTGGATACCCTGCCTCCAGCTTTGTTTCACAAGAAGCACATTGGAAACTGAAAGCGGATATGTGTGTTAATATAAAAAAATGGATTTGTTGTTGTATGATCCAAGTACAAAATTTGACATTTGCTAAATTAATATGTTGTAATGTTTCTGTGTATCTGTCTGAACCGGTGCTTTGTTCAGCTGTTATTACTGTTAGAGGAAGTACGGTGGTGTTGTTGTCATGTTGGGAGAAATATTACTCATATGTGAGTTTTGCTGCTAGGTAGAAACCTGTTCTTTAACATATCTTGGTCCCCCCACCCACCATTCTTGGACTGTTCACTCTTTGTTTCATTTTTAACGGATCTAGATCAGGCGATAAAATGATTACTTTAGTCAGGAAAACAATCAGGACGAAGCAAATTAAAGGCTTCAGTCCAATAGTGGAATGCATTCCACCCCTGTGACTTGTGAGAATGTATTACTGTCAGTCTGTCTATTGTGCAATTAATAAAACAGATGTTAATTTGTTTGTATTTAGCTGCTGTGTTAACACCACCGTTTTGCTTTGTTTTTAATGGCATTAAGAGTATTAAAAGCACTGCACCCACCCTAGGCTGCTACTTCAAATGAAATGTGGCTTCAATGGAACTGGCTCAGAAGCAAAGCGTGATAAAGCTTAGTTGCAGAGCTAGCTGGAGTGTCTGGGTGCATGCAGTGCAGCACTCTTTGCACGTTTGCCCTGTAATTTTCCGGCATAGACAGTGATTTAGCAGGACATTGGTGTTATGCAACACTAGCTGACTTATTGCAGTCTTTATGTTCATACGAGGAGGGGAGGGGTTCAGGGATATGTACTGGACAAAATCAATTAATAGAAGGGGTTTATGTGGAATTCTTTGCTCTGCGACTGGTGTGACCTCAAGGTCTTTCTATGTGCAGATTTGTACATTTAGAAAAATATTTGTTAATTCTTACAAATGATGCTCATTGCTGTGGTGCACTGACGCTTCACACCGAGTTTGTCAATTGGAGAACTAAGCTGCCCTCCAGGCTGCAGGGGACAACCGTCATCCATGCTTCTCTAGAGGCTTGGTGAAGAATCCCCCTGAGGTTTTCCTGTAAAGATAATAAGCCTTTGTTTGCTGCACCAGCCCTCAGGTCACACTGAGGCTTTCCCCCATCCACAGTATTGCAGCCTTTTGTGCTTCCTTATTAAATTGCTTACCTGGCAAGGTCCCATTCTTGTTTTTCTACCGCCATCCTCACACACATTAAACGGTTCATGACAGACTCGTACAGAACATCTTGTGCACTAGACAGAGTAAATGCCTTGGGGGAACACATCAGTTATTGGTCATTTAAGGGGGATATTAATGATGCTTTCAACTTGACGCAAGTCTTTCCGGATGTGTGGCTGTACTTTAAGACCGTTGTTCCTCTGTCACGTCCTCCTTTGTCAGCAGTGTCAGTCTGTGGGGAAACATTAGACTTATACCATTTTGGCTGCACCTATTCATCTGAGCACTCAAATTAGTTGATGTGTTTTGTTGTTATTGCTGCAGAGGTGTTAATTTGTTCGCCAAGCAGCTGTTGACGGATTGATAGACCGGGAGCACTGATGAAAAAGAACTCAGAAGGATTCTCAGAGCATGATGGGAGGACTTTCACACAGCCTGCGGTAAATGCTCAGGATTCTTATTCTCTTGTTTGTTTAACACGGTCCTAACCCTTCCCAAAATGTGTGAACGAAGAGCTCAATATCATCTTGTCACAACCTGTCCAGAAAACACCCCTGAAATGAACAAACCAACCTGTCATTCCCAAAGTATTTGATTTTTAAAATGGAATTTCAGCACCACCATGAGTTCACTGTGAGCGGTCAGTGTTTTCATTCATTTTCCCTCTGAGGCTGTTATCTGATTTCAGCTTTCAGTTAATGTACTGTATCTGTGATTTAGCAGCAATTCCAATGTTGTTGTGGCACGGATACATAGATGGTAATTCTATGATTTAAGGCTCTGCCAACAGCTGTGAATTGTCATGAGATCAGCTATATTTATTTGTTTGTAGGTCTTCAAGCTATCTCAAAAAGTTGTTAAAAGCTTTTGATGAAATTCTTTGGATCTTGAGTCAAGGAGGATTTCATGAAATATTGAGTCAATTTGGGTGCAGATCACAAGACAAAGACTTAAAATCCAATTTGCTATTATCTAAAAAAACATTGAAACCCCCATCCTAATATAAATACCAGGATAGGGACAACTCCTCAAATGGAGTTGGTGGTCAAATCTTCAGCATCATCACATAATATGGATTTATGTTACGTTGTGTGCTGTCATGATAGATGACTGGGAACTACAGGTAGTCCTCAAGCTACTAACAAAAGTGGTTCAGAGAGGCTGTTTATAAGTCATTGTTTTATTAAATTTCAATCTGTAGTCACCATTTGAGATCATTTAAATCTCATTACTACTCTAAATACGGAAGTACTGTTCCCTAAAATTCACCAGAAACAGAGATTTAATGAATCCAGATAGGAAAAATGTGTGCTGTATTTGGTCACAGGACTGTAGAGAACTACCAACAATATAATCACATGCACAAACATCTCAAATCTAGACACATATGTTATATTACATCTAAATGACTGATGAAAGGCTTTCATCCTTATGCATTGGTTTTTCCTGTCTGCTTTCTAGTTTTAATTTAATTGTGTGTTTTTTAAGGCCAGTCTCATTATTTTTTCTGTTCTCCTGTGATTAGCCTTGTTTTCTACCCACAATCAGGCAGCAGATGTCATTGGACAGGCCAGTGGAGAGAGCTTCCAAATAATACAGGTATATGTCACCTCTGCTGTCAGAACTCAACGCGCTGCTGTTGACTGACCTTACTGTTCATACAGATTGTTTGTAAAGACCTTCCTGCTCTCACCCTGTCCTCAAGCTAAACAATCATTCCCTAGTTCAATATTTTCACCAACCAACTGGTTGGTAATCAAGATTTAGAAAGTGATCTAAACATCATCTAAAATATTAATGCAATATGGACCTGGTAACTCAGATGGTCAGAAAACTATAAGAACAAAAAAGTTGTAGTTGTAGCTTGACCTAATTAGGTAGAACTAGCTTCCCCAAAGCTCTAAGCTATTACTAACAGGGCTGAAATTTAACATTGATCAGGTTCTTTCCAATGAACATTAGGGACATATGATGGGCAGTCCATTGGAGACTCTGTGCGCTTGTTGTCTCTGAACATGATGTTTTTAAGGAATATTATCGACTGCTTGCATTTCGCTTCCACTGTTTGTAGCCATTGGCCAAAGCAGTAAAAGGCTTATTGACTTATGTCCCAGTACAGATGGGCACCAGGCGAGTGACCAATAGTCACTGATCGGCACACACAGCATGGTTCCCTGGCAGGCTGTGTGTGACCGCTGGACACCCCTAGCCTCCAGCGTCCAGTGCTGCCTGCTACACACTGATGGATCTCATTGAACCTTTGCCCAATCGAAACACTATGATCTAATTCACTGTTTTATTGATGTCTGATAACCCACTCTGTTCATCTGGGCTCAAACTTTCCTACAGATCCTCAGCTCTAATGCTGCTGTCAGTGATGTGACATTCACCCTGTGGAAATGAAGCTGAACATACAAGATACATATGTTGTGTAAGCAGGACTGTGGGTGTGAGCTTATTTGTTTTGCTTGTGACTGCATGAGATCTAACAGGGAAGAAAAAAGCAGGCATGGAAATGTTTGGTGAACCCCCTGGCTTAGCCCCAGTCCTCCCGTCTTCTGACACGTGGAGAGGCTCAATTACAGACAGCAAACACTAACTATTCACTCAGCCCTCCTCCTTGCATCAACACTGTTAATTATACTGCTGCTACTCTCTCGTCCCTTTCATTTCAGTCCTTGATAGAAACTTCTGCATCCCAAAACACACATTCGAACACCAAGCCCCAACAGAGCCAGGGGCATTTTTTTGCATGCTGGTTGACTGCTTGTCAGGTATTACAAAAGGCATTTTTTACCCTTTGTAGACTGAAAAGAGGAATTTCCCCCTTTAACACCATGGATTGGCCAGTTCAAACAAGACAGGCTCATGGGAAGTGCTCCCACTGCTTCTGAAGATAATCTTAGCCTGGTGATGGTTTCTGCCAGGTGATGGTTTCTGCCAGGTAAAATCACATTTCATGGCAGCGTTGTGTATTACAGTGTCACAAAACAATAACTTCATAAATAAATATATAGCTACCTTAACAACAGTCTTTTATAGTAGCTGCCAGTACAAGCAGTCAGCGACAAGTGTTTTCCAAGAGTTAGTGGTTGTTTTTAAAATCTGCAGTCATGGAGAATACGTTCCCAAATAAATTACAAATCTGTTTCAACTGAAGAAGTTTGTGCAGGTGGTTTCTTGGAAAAGCTTTGCTGTTTGCCATTTGTGGATATAGCTGTAAATGTTTTCTGTGTAGGGAAGGAGTGAGGAGGAGTTGTCATGTTAAATTTTCTCAACATACATTTTGAAACTTGATTATGTTAAGTTATGCCTTTTGATATTAAATTATGTTGCCTTTCCAGCAAAGAAGCAAGGAAAATGCAGATTAATTTATTCCATACATCAGAGATACAGTATATGGATATATAGGAATAAAATTACATTGCTTTGATGTGATTTTATTCATGAACAGATGCAGAGTTAGTCATAATTTAAATTTTTAGTTACTTTATATTCTGC
The DNA here is from genome assembly GCF_040054535.1 of Antennarius striatus. NCBI lineage: Eukaryota > Metazoa > Chordata > Actinopteri > Lophiiformes > Antennariidae > Antennarius > Antennarius striatus. Next base: position 9,746,588 of record NC_090792.1, read on the forward strand.
CACTTTTATTACCTTTTCAGTTTTACCTCTGTTACTGTGACAACAGCTTGAACAAGTGAGGGGAGAGCAGAAAAAGAGGTTTTTTGGGGGAAAAAATGATAAAACAGAAATAATATAATGGCAGTGTTTAGCACCCTTATCTTTGTGGCACTCTGTCAGTAACGTGTCACTGATGTTAAACTATTGGAGAAGTGTATTGCTGACAAATAAATCATTATATATTATTTTATATATATACTCATTTAACCAGACACGTACCAGCACTTACGGAACTATAGTATTTGCCTAACATTATCAGTCAGATAAACACACATGGCCACTTTTGAGATAGCGATATAAAATCTAATATACTGCAGACACAGAGGACAATTTATTTCTTCAATCATGAACATAGCTTGGAGATTAAAAAAAAAAGTCTTTCCTAGTTGGAAACACTGCCTACTGGGTCTGTTTTTACCTCCCAATCAATCCAGGAATGTTAATGCAGAGGTGAATCATTTGTTTGTATGGCTTTCATTTAGATATGACCACAATGTTCATTTTAATTGTACATCTTATTTGTCATAAATGTAAAGTGAATAGATAGAGAAATTTGCCTGGCCTATTAGTATTCTGCAGCCCTGATATGATTCTACAAAGGCTGGAGGCTGCAATTCAAACATGCAATTCCTGAGAAAAAGTAATATTGAGACAGGTATTGCAGAAATAGAAATAGCATCTCTAGTTGGATAGAAACAGAAGAATTTTGTCTTTGATGTTTGCAAAACAAAAAGGAGTTTGCTGTGTCTTACCAAAAATAGCATTCGTCCCATGAGCTCAAGGAGTTTATTCTTATGAGCCAAATTGGCTTGTTTGCTTGTAATTTCACTTGAATTTGAAGTTTCATATTCAGATTTCTGATGCATCTGTATGTGTGAGAGGAGAACCTTTGTGCTTCTGTGTACCTGTTCATGTTCATCATGACTAGACTGACTAATGGAGTCCTTGGAATGGAGGCCGGCGTAAAGGGGAGGGAGAGGAAAGTGCAGCCCAGAGCTGACTTTTACTTTTAAGCCTCAGCTCCTGACTGCTGCAACCAGGCAGTTACCTTGTTAGAATTTTGCATTCTTTTTCAGGCAGCATCTCATTGCCTGCATTTCTTGTCAATATACTGTGTACAATTTTCAAAATCTGACGGGCTTAAATCTTAGCTTTAGAAGTCATCCTTTCATGAAATATTGTCAACTTGCAGAAGATCAAGGATTCATATAGATCATGGAAGACATGCATTTAGGCATTACTGATGGTTTGTGTATAGCTTTAGATTAGTCAAATGTAAGTGTTTTTCTTTTGATGGGGAAACTAATAGATTATAGCTTAAGAAATAGTAACCTCTGCTGGCTCTACTCCAATTCTTTGTGACGTGGGGATAAATGCACAAATTCCTTCATTGTCAAACTCGTAGCCCACCCAGATAATGGTATTGAAAATGGGAGGAACACTGCTAACTATGAACTTTTTCATAGTGTTTCAGGTGCTTATTTATCCATGCTGTCCGTTCCATGTAAATCCTGAAAATCTTGCAGTAGAAGCGAGAAAGGATGGAGGACACTCTCTTGAAGATAGAGGCAATGAATATATTCTGGCACTCTTCCAGAGCTGTCTTCTTGTGTATGGTTGTGAGTGAAATTTTCTTTGCAAGTGGTTAGCTATGCCTATTAATCGATGAACTGTGCTGCAGGGATATCAAGGGGCTCAAAGCAGAGCAGCAGCGCATCACAGAACAGTCGTGATGATGAATGTTGATATGCAGCCACCGTGTTTTTGGCGTGGTTCGACCACACATGGTGTTTGCTTTGCATGTAATGTCACTGAACAAATCATCGGTTCAGGTCATGTCATTTTGGTATACCTCTTCATCCAGAGCGCATATTCTATAGATCACAACTATCAGTAGAAGTCAGAGAAAAGAGACAAGCCTGTATTTGTTAAGTCAGGGTAAACATGTTTCATAGTGTTTCACAAGTGCTCTTACTTGGATTGTTACTGTTGCACTTCTCTCCAAGAGTTTGCCTGAACATGCCCTACTTATCTTCCCTCCCTTTTACAGACATTCATCACTTCCTGCATTGAAATTGGTGGAATTCCAGAATTCTTGCTCGCAGTAGGGTGATGCTGCTTTCGCTTGTTTGCCATCAGGCCTGCTTGTTTTTCTCTGAAGGCATTTTCACAGATTAGGTCAATCAGATGGAAAGGTTTGTGCCTAGGTCCTAACCAGAGCCACATACAGGAAGAGGGATTCTACATTAAACAAAGAGCAAAGCAGACACAGGGAAATGATGAATATTCATTGTTAGTGCTGCTGTCAATGTCATGTTAAGATGGGTTACACTTTGCTTCTTGTTATAAGGATTGTCCTGTACAGGTGAGCCGTTCTTCTATGTCCCGTGCTGATGCAAATGTATAACTTTAGTTCTTTTATGCCATAACTCTTTTAATATTTAGGTTTGATCATTTGAATTCCCTGGTGGAACTCATGTACACAGCACTAGAGGTTCCCATGCCAGGGAGTTCTCAAAGACTTCACTATATTGGACTGAGGCCTTGGTCCTACTAAAGCCAGGACAGAGAGACCTTTGTGTCTGTTCTCAGAAAGTCTAGTCAGCCTTTCAAACATGGAAAGATTAGGAGACAGCGAAAGCCACTGGCCTGTTTGAAAGCTAGTGGTGTCAGCCAACCAACCCCTTAGCCCCATTGAGCCACCCAGTAATTACAAGCTTGTAGGGCAATCCTCTGGTTCTTTTGTCTATACTTCGAAGACACTTGGCCAGTCTACTGGGAAACTTCATTCCCCTCTGTTTGGAAACCAAGGATAAAGAGTCCTTTAACTGCTGCATGTTGTCCTTTCTCCCCAGGACGCCAGCTAGCCAAGCTAACTCAGCAACTGTGCTTCCCCCCAGGAGGCCCCGGCTTGGGGAACATAGCGCACTGCATACTGTATGTTGATGATGACTCAGAACTTGTTCTTGCTCTAATTTTTGTGACTCAGTTGTGAAATACTTGCTTGTGACGTGTCACACTGTTTTGCTGACTGACTGACTGTTGCTTGCCTGTAATGTCATGATTAATGTATATAATTCAAATGGGTTTTGTCTCAATGACCCTAGAAGGCCCTGTTACCTGAGACATTTGTAAGACATGTAAGTAGAGTTGTAACAAGGGCACTTTTTCTGTGCGTTTTTCATCCCTACAATCATTGCAAAAAGTTTTGTATCGCTGTGGATTTGTAATTATATTACTGTTCCTTTATGTGTATCTGTTTCAGTGCTTTGTTCATCTCATGCTTCCTTGACTGATCAGCTTGGATGTCAGAAGTCACAATGGCAGGAAATTAACTCTTTTGGTAACAGGATCAGTTGATCACAAAATGTCCTGTGGGAATGTGGAAAAACTGAAAAGATTGATGGTGTGACAGACAGAGAAACTGATCTTTCTCTGTTAACATTGAAACAGCAACAGAAGGTTTTTCCTGCTGAATTAGAAACACGTATTGAGAGGTTTGTTGTCAGAATGCACTCTGGGGTTGATTGCTGGATGTTGACGCTTAAGTTAAGATACTCCACTCTTTTCCTGACTTGTATTTTGGTGTTGATATTGTCCAGTCTCTTAGTTGATTTGGTCTCTGTGTTGCTAGCTAGGATTTTTTCCCCCTTAGGATCTTTTTATTTATTTTTTGTTGAAGCACAGGTGAATGGCTGATATTGGAATTTAGTGTGAATGTGCTTGTGCTGTAGACCAATCACAGCACACTAATAGCTGGTGGCAAATGTGATCACAGCCACAGCCAGTGTGCAAATCCTTATCTCCCCAAGTGTCTCACTGCCAAATTGGCCTGATTTGCCAGCCAGAGGATCATCACACACTTCTCAGATGACTTTTAAAGAGCCTCTTTGCTTTTTATGCACAGCTTGGGATAGAAAATTGTAATTCTGCATTATTAAAGAAAGCTAGCTATTAAATGGACACGCAAAGAGACTTCGGACATGTCAAGAATCAGCAAACCAGTGATGTTTAGAGCATTATTTAATCTTGGTTGTGACATAAATCCTGGACAGGTTTATTAAAATGTCAGCTTAGTCATCTTTTTACCCTCTTTGGACAAATTAGTTTATTATGCCAAAGGCATCATTTTGTTCAGACTTTCGAGGAAAAAGAAGACAACTCATTTTGGATTTGGCTGAGGTTTTATGTCTCTCCTTATATGCCTATTCTGAAATTGGTTGAAGTAAGCCCCTTTATCTGAACTCAAACACGTCAGTGACTTTTTATTATCTAGTAAAAGGGTCATCACTAAAAATGTAAAAAATGTCCCATGTTCTGTTCTGCAGATATGTTTGTGGGTTTCATCTATTTATCTCTTGCACTCCAGACACAGGAAACATCTGATAGCTTCACACATATTCATTAAAAAAGTTGTAAGAAGTTTACATTATTCAGCTGTTAAGTAGTTTTTATAAAGAATTGTCAAGTAATAAAGAAGTACATATTTATCTGCTTACCTTAAGATGTGTTAATGAAATGGAATTAACCTCGTGTTTTCTCTCATGATAACGACTTCAATGTCTCAGTTATATGAAAAATACACTTGATACCTCTTGTGATGGCAAGAAAGAAATACCTAGTTAACACATGAAATGATCTTCTGTATTTGTAACATGAAAAATCATATTACAATAACTACTGTCCTGCTACGAGAAAGTTATTTTCTAAGCTGAGTTAAAGGTGTGCAGTACTCTCCTACTAACCCAAATGCACATTTGGTCTTAAATGCCACAATTACACAGCATGTAGTCTGCTGTTAAACAATCGTTGTACTGTCAAGATATCAATAGTAGCCCCTGTAAAGTATATGCCTGCTCATTAAAGATCATATAAGAACTCCGAAATATCAAAACATCCCATTGGACAATGTTGAACAGTTTTAATTCCACATTTTTCTGTTCACCTGTTGTTAACCAGTCTGCTGTTGTTAAGTCTTGTTTATGTCATGTGGTCTTATGACATTTTATGAAGCTTGCATAATGGACTTTGAATGGCATTCTTGAGTTCTTGTTACCAATTGTAAAAGTAGCTATTGAAGTTTTTAATTTATTGTAAACAGAGCTTAGGGTTTACCACTCTACTCTTTAAACTCCCTGTCTCCTTTCAGAAAAAATACAAGTAGGAACAGTCACGTCCACCCTCAGGAAGTATCATTGCTTAATTTTTACACAACCACTGCGCCACCCCCTGTTCGGTTGCTTGTCTATCCTGTGCCTCATTTTTCTAATCTCATAATTGCAAGAGTTAATTTTGTTAGTTGTGGAAACAAATTAAAACAAAATTTTTAACATACTGTATGTACTAACAATTTATTTTTTCTTTTCAGGTCTATATGTGGATTTAGAAAAATTATAAGTGGAAACTGAGTTGCTGAAGCACAATGAAGGAGTGAGTTTTAAGAAGGTGGGCTGGCCTTTCCCATTTCCATTTCTTCAACTGTTGATCCAGACAATCAACCTTCTCATTTCAATGAAACAGGATCCTATCTCGGAGACATCTTTGTCTCCTTGTTAAGTGCCTTTAGGTTTTGGCATTGGTAGCATGACCAGTCTCAAGTGCCCATCCATGGAGCACACCGCTGGGGGTTCTGTCCCCGCTACTGATGAGTTTTACACTCGCCACCTCCGTATGGTCAATGGAGGGGCTGTGCCAACCCGCACAGACAATATCCATTCCACTTTGAGCACAGGGGTTCCTAAAATGGGTGTCCGAGCTCGAGTGGCTGACTGGCCACCAAGAAAAGATATTTCAGGGGTTGTATGGCACTCAGCTACAGAGGCTGAAACCACTAGTGTTCCCCCTGTTGGAAAAAGTCACATTAAGTTGGGATCTATAATGAGCCCTCAGGACTCTTCAATGCTGCGTAACATCCACAATACTTTGAAAAATAGAGCCCAGGTCTTGGCAAACAACTACAGCCCGGACACCCGTTACCTAGCCCCAGGGGACTATCGGGGTCCTGCACAGAGAACCCCACGACAAAGACGCATCCGTCAGCGAAGCAACAGTGACATGATGATCAGTGAGATGGAAGGCAGCGGGGACAGTGGAGAGGATTGTGGCCCACCATCAGTGGTCAAATGGTCTCCTCTTCATCGTGAATATGGTAGCACCTCCTCAATAGATCAGCATGGAGCATCTGGAGAGAGCTTCTTTGAAATGCTGAAGGGCTATCAAGGAGGCAAAGTTGACCAGCGTAGCCCCGCTCCAGAGAAATTGGAGGACATGCTGACTGTTGGGTCTAAACAGGCTTTTATTGAGCTTCAGGTGGATGCAGTAGATGGGCAGACTCCTAGAGGCAAGGACAGAGATAAGCCCCCAAAGAGAAGGACTAAATCTGAAACTGGCGGTGAGTCCATATTCCGCAAACTTCGGAATGTCCGAGGTGAGTCAGACTCCCCACGAGCGGGATCTGACCTGGAGGACACCCGGACAGAGGATAACTCACCCCCTTTCAAACCCTGGGTGTGTCAAAAAGGCTTTTCACATTATGATGTTCAGAGTATTCTGTTTGACCTCAATGAAGTTGCTCACTTGCGGCAGATTGCATGCAAGAGGAAAAACACCACCACAGGTGCGTCTGCTGCTGCTGTAGCCTCGGCTTCCTCCACCATCTCATCCACGCACAGCCTGCCTTACAGCTCTCCCAGTGGAAGCCAGGAGGAGCTCAGTTCTAGGGGCAGTCCTAGTTTGGATGCATTGGATGAACAGAGTAATGAAATGCTGCTAAACTGTCCTTGCTTCCGCAATGAGATAGGCTCCGATTGCAATGGGAGGCGCAGATTGGGAGCAGGATATCATGGACTTGTGGGTGGTGGACCGGGTAATAATGGTTCAGGAACTCTGAGTGGGGACGTAAACATGTATGAAACGTCTGTGAGCACACATTGCTCAAATGCTGGAGTAGCAGTTCTTGAGGGACCAAAGGAAAGCCCCAGCGCTCTCAGTGAAAAAGGCAAACAATACATTGTGGAGCATGTGGACCTAGGAGCCTACTACTATAGGAAATTCTTCTATCTTAATGGTAAGGTTATTTGTTTCACTACTTGCTCATCAGCACATGAATGTGTATTGTTTAAGACAATCATCACTGATATTCACGAAAAAAAACAAACATTCTTTTTAATCTCTCCTGTTTCTTTTACACTATCTACAACTCAGACCATTGGAACTACTTTGGGATAGACGATTCACTGGGTCCAGTGGCAGTGAGCTTGCGCAGAGAGAAGCTGGAGGAGGACAAGGAGCATGGCCAACAGTATAACTACCGCCTCATCTTCAGAACCAGTGAGGTCAGCCATGGTCTCTCTTATCTTTCCTGCACTGCAAAATCAGCTTCTTTACCAAATTACAAAAGATTTCTGTTGCGAAGAGCATCTGTCAGCAGCATTAAAATTGCTTCTGCAGTCACAAATTTGGGTTAGTAAGTGTGATGCTTTAGGTGAAAAACAATATTTATGCATTATTTTTCTGGCAGTTTTTTTAAAATCATGGATACGATTGCCCTGTTTGTCTGTATAGAAGATCTGTGTTGTTTCCATTACTGCCACAAGCAAGGAGGACAAGTGGAACCAGTCTCAATTCTTTTTTCTTATTTTAATGCCATAATATACTGCACAGCCTCAAACTTGTAAGAAAGAAAGCATTGGTCCATTCCAGCTGTTTATGTTCACCTAGTGATTGAGTTTACTCCCCCGGACCCCAGGACAATGCAGACTTTGTGTACACAGAATTTTAGAACAACTCCTACCACCTCGTATTTCTCAACTCAGCCTTCTGTTTACCCAAGGCCTTGAGTCAGAGTCGTCTTTTTGTTCTATGTTAGCCTTTATAAAGGTGAAATAAGAAGATAATGTTCTTCATCTGTAGCAATGTTTTTCTTCTTTTACGGGTGTCAGGTCTGGCATGTTTTGCTATCAGTATGTTCCATCTTCAAGGTTCAGAGCATGTCAAGGATTCCGGAGATGTTTTCTCTGTATTCTATCACCCTGTCATTTCTTTCTACTCAGCTGACAACTCTTCGTGGTTCTATCCTGGAGGATGTAGTACCCTCCACCTCTAAACACAACACTAGTAGAGGGCTACCTGTCAAAGAGGTGCTGGAGTACCTTCTGCCTGAACTGGATTTGTCATGCCTCAGATTGGCCCTAAATACACCCAAAGTCACTGAGCAACTGATGAAATTGGATGAACAAGGGGTATGTGGATAAAACCTCAATTTTGAAAAGATTTAAAACAGAGTGTTATGTTACAGAACTTAAATTTAATTTTGAGATTGCTTTCTAGAATTTTAAGAAAATTTTTGATTTCCTTTGTAGCACTCATCCTTAACTTAAATAGCTAATGACAGTTGTGTCTCTTTGTTCACTGGTACGTAGTTGAGTTTTCAGGTTAAGGTGGGGGTGATGTACTGCAGAGCGGGTCAGAGCACTGAGGAGGAGATGTACAACAATGAGACTGCTGGTCCTGCCCTGGAAGAGTTCCTCCAGCTTTTGGGGGACAAGGTTCGCCTCAAGGGCTTCACCAAGTACAGAGCTCAGCTGGACACCAAAAGTAACAGCCCACATATACTTACCACATATCTGCACATCATTTAGAAGTTAAAATGCAAGCAGTAGTGTTAATTCTGACATTAGGTTTTTACTAGACAATAACAATTGCCAATGGAGCTCACAATAACAATATTGATGTGATATCTATTTGCAAATAAAGCTAATGTCATTCATTTTTAACACACATTTTTCAACTTAATTGACATCACGATACAAGTAAAGGGGGGTAAAAAGTGTCTGCTAAGTCAATGTGCTACAATTTGATTCTTTACAGAGTCTGGGTTGACTAAAAATATTATAGATTTGGCAATTCAATAAACAAAATGATCATCATTTCTGGTTTATGACCATGTACAAAGTAGAGTTAAAGTTTTAAACACTGTCCTTTGTTTGTAAAACTCTTAAATCAGTTGAAGATCAGTTTTTACACGTTTATTTTCAATTCTGACATTGATCTACAGTTCCCTATTGTCTTTTTTTTTGGGCTATGGTAAAAAAATACATGGCTGTACTGTATAACTGTCATGCATCTTGCCTTTTTTGCCTGCAGCGGATTCTACGGGCACACACTCCCTGTACACAGCTTACAAGGATTATGAGATCATGTTCCATGTGTCGACTCTGCTTCCTTACACACCAAACAACAAGCAACAGGTAATGAGGAAGAGGTCAACTTTTGTCGTATACCACTAGATGTGTATCATGAAGAGAAAAACTTAGTTTGATGAATGCACAAAAGACTGAAAAGATGAACGTCACGTAGATGAATGCACAATATGACTTGTGCCAGTTACTACATTGAACATAAATGTTAATGAGCATAAATATCAAAATGAAATGTTATGGCAATGAATATTGTATTTATAGTACAGTATGTCTTTGTTTGATTCCTCCATGATGTTGTTTTCCACTGACTAGTTGCTGAGGAAGCGTCACATAGGGAATGACATCGTGACCATCGTGTTCCAGGAGCCTGGTGCTCACCCTTTCACCCCAAAAGCCATTCGCTCTCACTTTCAACATGTCTTCATCATCGTGCGGGTGCACAATCCATGCTCTGACAGCACATGTTACAGGTGAGACTCAAATATTAGCAGCAGAGATAATACACCAAAGTAATGTTTTAACATGACATAATGAGCAATCAATCAAGCTGTGTTTTGTACAGTATATATATGAAGATCAAAATGTAAAGCCTTTATTTTAAAATGTGTTTGTCCTAGACATAACAGTAATGATACACTTGTGCTGGGTAAAGACTCATCCTTTACACAGGACAGGTCTTGAAAATCCAAAAGCCGTGACAGAATGACATTTATGGTATTTCTACAGACACTACTGAGGTTTAGGTTAGCCTAAGTATCTATGAATGTACACTCACAGGCCACTTTATTAGGTACCTCTTTCTAGTAAAAGGATGGACCCCCTTTTGCTTTCAGAATTTCCTTAATATTCATGACGTACTTTCAGAAAACAGTTGGAAACATTCCTCAGTGATTTTGGCCCATAATGACACGACTGCATCACGCAGTTGCTGCAATTCTGTCAGCTGCTCATTGATGATGCAAATCTCCTGTTACACCACATCCCAAAGGTGCTCTATTGGTTTGAGATCTGTTGACAGTGGAGGCCATCGGATTACAGATCACTCATTGTCATGTTAAAGACAGCAGTTTGAGATGATATGAGGTTGGTGTCCCGGTGCGTTATCCTGCTGGATGCAGCCATCAGAAGATGGGTACACTGCATTCATAAATGGACATGGTCAGCAACAATACTCCTGATGGCATTTAAACGATGCCCAATTGGTAGTAAGGCACTCAAATTGTGCCAAAGAGATTGCACCACCATCTGCAGCCTGAACTTTTGATACAAGGCAGGATGAATCGTGTTTTTTACGCCAGATTCTGACCCTACTATCTGAATGTCACAGCTGAAATTGAGAGTCGTCAAACCAGGCACTGATTTCCCAATCTTTTATTCCAAGTTTGGGGAACCTGTCTGAATTGTAGCCTCAGTTTCCTTTTCTTAGCTAACAGGAGTAGCACCTGGTGTGGTCTTCTACTGCTGTAGTCATTCTGCCTCAAGGTTTGATGTGTTGTACTTTCAGATATGCTCTTCTGCATTGTTGGGTTGTAACGAGTGGTTATTTGAGTTACTGTTGTTTTGAACTAGTCTGCCTATTTTCCTCTGACCTCTGGCATCAGCAAGGCATTTTTGTCCACACAATTTCCGCTCACTGGATATTTTCTCCTTTTAGGGCCACTTTCTGTAACTTCTATAGATGGTTGTGAGTGAAAATCCCACCAGATGCGCTGTCTCTGAAATTCTCAGACCAGCCTGTCTGGTACCAACAACCATGAAACATTCAAAGTCACTTAAATCCTCTTTCGTCCCCATTCCGATGCCCGTTTTGAACTTCAGAAAGTTGTTTTCGTCACCTCTACATGCTGAAATGCATTGTCTTGTGGCCACATGATTAGCTTTTTGTGTTAAACAGTTGAGCATGTGCACTCTACTATACAGTGAGTATATACGTAATTAGAAACAAAGGAGACTCATTGCGATTTTAAGTCCAGACTGATCAGACCCAGCAGCAATGTTGAATAAAGATCTGCTTTTAACTTCCAATCTCATTGCAGCACTAAACCATATGATGGGAGCCATAAAAGCAAGCCATCACTTTCAGTGCTACCAGCGATGTGGATGTTTTTATGCAGGTTGCATTAAGACAAAAGCATTGACTTGAAGGCATGGGTCAAACATAAAAACTCATAGCGTGACCATTCTGCTTTCCTCATTTGTGTATGTTCATGCCTTTTGCATGTCTGAATAAGTAAAAATCCCTTTGATTATGGTCATTAGATGAAATTATCCCTTTAGTAGCTGTTTAACTAATAGGGGGCCTCCTCGTCGTCACTTCTGATAGTGATCCATCCTTGTGATGATCACGCTGTAATCTCTGTGCTCTGATATACAAATATTATACACACATAGTTGCTCCCTGTTACTCCTATTTCTCTATTTTACCTATTCCTCATGCTCTCTTGCACGCAGTTTCACAAACACACACATGCACTTTTTCTCAGTGCAATTCATTCAAAGGCACACTCTTCACACACTCGTATAATATAAGCCCCCCTCCCTCTTTCTCCTCCTCCTCTCCCTGCCTGCCACTTTGCCTTTGGGCATTGTGAGCTGCAATGGTCTGAAGGAGTTAGCGCTATGCACATGAAGTGCTCTCTTCATCAGACATCCATGTGAGCAAGAAGGATTGCTGAGAACTCACTCAGTCCCTCGTAGCTCACAGTCCTACTCAGGGGTGGACGGTTCAGGTCAGCCTTTTGTCTCACAGCTCACACCCGCATCAAATTAGGACTCTTTTTTTTTTCCCAAGGACTTCTTTTCATATGTCTTTCAAGTTTATTTTTTCTGCAGAGCATTGCAACCCCATGGACTAATGGACACCTTCATTCAGCTGGCTGTTTGCTGAAGGGAGGATTTTTGTGGTATATAAGGGACAATTGCTTGTTATCCTGTTTTACCTGGACACAGAATCCTTGAAGAAAATCTTGGTACCCAACTTGGAGAGACTTTCTCCCAGCATGATTGATGCACCATACACTAAGACTTTACTCATGGCTGTTGCTCATGAGTCGTAATCACAGACGATTTTCTGCAGTGATTTGGAAAACATCTGGGTCATGGTAACAGGCTACAGGGATTTGCTCCACAATACTGAACTAAAATAACTAAAATAACTAAAGAAAATTTTTGAGTTATTGTTGGCCCAGGAAGTCCTTTTGAAATTCTTGCATTCTTTATTCGGGGTATTGTGCAGTGAAAATCTGAAGTCGTCTGTACTTTGCAGTAAAACCAGGAGGTGAGTTTTGGTTGTCGTGTGTTAATTATTCAAACCATGCAGAATAGTTCATGCCGTGATTTAACTTAACCATGAACTGCATTTTAGCCATCTGCCGGTTACACTTTTGCGAAGGTTAACTCACATCATGCTGACACAGATTTTTAACCACAGTGGTTTGATATCTCAGAAAACAATTGCATTGTCATCATTTAATATTCTTTACAACTTACTGGAGACTATATCTTTAATGGACATCTCTAACATCCATTAATAAACATCACTTGTTTAGTCATCTGGTTTTTAATAGCTTGTTGTCTGCTGTTGATATTCTGTACAAAGCTCAGGTCATATTTAGCCATACCAGAGCATTAGAGGAGTAAATGGCCCAGGGCCAGCAGGGTGATAATCTGCTGCCTCAATGTCACACAGGGCCAGCAAACCAGATTGCATAACTAGACCTTTGTTGCGGAAGCATAGGCCATTTCTGCTTGCTATCTCTAGCCTTAGCATTGCCTCTCAATAACATGATGTATCAGAGGCTGACAGGGTGTCAGCTCTGGGAGCTGGCGTGTCAGCTGTGATAGGATGTATAGTATTTGTATGCTGGGTTTAGTCAGGCATACTTTTCAGCAGCTCTGCTACAGGCTATGGTTGTGTTATCTGTTTAATGGACTGGATGGAGACTTGTCAGGACTGTCACATCAAATTATTCAAGACCATGTTTTGGTTTTTCCGTTATCATGAGCTTTTAGTTTGTATGCAGCTGCCTTTATTTATATTTATTTCATTATAGCCTCTACATAACCTTCATGCTTTATAATGCTTGGTTGTCATGGGTGTAAAAGTGGTGTAGATTTTACAAAACAAGTAATTCCTCTCAAATTATCCCAGACTTGGGAAGCACGTGTTACTGAAGTTGTTCTACACTTTGCCGATGAACAGCCAGCATTAGACATTGTTATCTGCACCTGTTCCCTAATTTATAGTAACTCAAGCACGGGCATTGTGTTCAAATGGAATAAGAGCAGTAGAGAGTAACAAGAAGAGAAACTAACGCCCTCCTTTATTATCACAAATAAAACGGGTCAAGTATAGGTTAACAATACCTGAAGGAAAATTGTGAAATGAAGGTTCCACTGAGTTTCTACAAGCTCATGTGCTGCTTTTAGTGTTTTTGCCTTTTGTCAAACATGAGTTTATGAGTAACATCTTTAGTTCTGTCATTTATTATTCCAGACCAGATAGTTGGTTTACACTGTAAACCAACTTTTTCTTGTGTTAGTGCCATGTTATTGTCTCTGTAAACTGTACAGAGGCAGTAACACGAGAAACAGCTCAGTTACATATAAAAACACTCTTCCCTCAACATAATATACAATAAGAAGTAAATATTTTTGTACATACAATACAAGGAAAAAAACGAGAAATATCTGATACAAAAAAAATTATGTGTCATACAATATAAATGTTGGTATTTTATTTTGAAGAATTTGTCTTCACATATGCCTATCAATACAATAAATTCCTGTGTTTTTTGCAGCTGTATTTTTGCAAGTTAAACTTTTTTTAATAATCTAAAACTTTTGATATACAGAAGAGTATACAAGTTTGAATTGTTAGATTGAACAAACAAGGTTACTTCCGACTGAAACTAACACCCATGCCAGAGATGATTAGTTTACACTGTGTCCATCCCAGTAAAAAGACTAGTCTGATTGCTAGTCTGATACTTATGTCAAGAGAAACAAGGTGAGATATTTGCAGGACAACATACAAAATTCCAAATTATCTACAATTACTTTGCAACATTTAGTGTAAAAATGTTGTGTAAATTATAAAGGTTTAAAACTTAAAACCTGCACCAACTGTTTACAGGCTTCTGTGACAAAAATCTGCAATAATGCATGACGGGAAAATTCACAGCTTTTCTGGGAATACATAGATTTTAATACAGGGCTCAGCATGTTTAAATGACAAATTCCTTCAGACTAGTCTCTATAACTAAGATAGACTAGTTTGAGGAAAACAACAAGGGAAACTGTGAGTCTGTTTTTTGGTGTTCATTCAGAAGTGGTCTAGCCACAGAATAGACTTCATGAGATTGAAATCTGGCTTTTGGCTCCACATACCTCGCTCACTCTTTAGTCTGGCTTCACCTCACCCCCTCATCTGTGCAAAGCAATGTTGTTGACATTCCTGTAGCAGTGACCTCAACCCATTTCCTTTTTATTTTTTCTCCAGCGTGGCCGTCACCCGTTCCCAGGACGTTCCTTCCTTTGGCCCACCAATCCCAAAGGGTGTGACCTTCCCCAAATCCACTGTGTTCAGGGACTTCCTGTTAAGTAAAATCATAAACGCTGAGAACGCAGCCCATAAGTCGGATAAGTTTGGTGCCATGGCAACGCGCACAAGGCAGGAGTATCTGCGGGACTTGGCAGAACGTCATGTGACTAACACTCCAGTAGAACCCACTGGGAAGTTTCCATTCATCTCTCTGGCACACAAACGACGGGAGAAGGTGCGTCCGTACAGCGGGGCGGAGCTCCGGAGCCTCGGGGCCGTGACTTGGCAAGTTCATGCCGAAGATCAGGTAGCCGGTGCTGAACGCGAATGCATGTTGGCCATTTCAAATGACTTCATCATACTGTTGGATCAAGAGGCCAAAGCAGTTGTGTTTAACTGCGCTACACGTGATATTATTGGCTGGTCAACTGGAAGCCCTGCCTCTATGAAGATCTTCTACGAACGCGGTGAGAGTGTTTCTCTGCGCTCCATCAATAACAACACTGAAGACTTTGGAGAAGTTGTCAAAAGACTGGAGGTCAGTGAGGTGCCACTACTGTCATATTAGTACACACCATCTTCTGTTAGAGCACACAGAAAAGACAGTCTCGACTTTCTAAACACACATACTGGATTTTTACATTTAACATACTTAGGCTGAAAAAATATCCACGTTTAAAACATGACTAAAATTGTAGAATACACGTGTTTCTAGATCGAACTACCGGTGTCCACAAGTTCAACGGTCTGGTCCTTTTGGAGCGTCCCTGTCGGTGTACGTAATGGTCCAGTCCCACATCGTGTGAGGACATGACCTTACATCTGTCCACTTCAAAGCAGCTGTACCAAAGTTAAAAAAAAAAAAATTGTTGATTTTGATATAAGAGTACAGCCTTGAATTATACTGTCATAAAAAGCCACAGCTGTTGTCCTGACTCCATAATGATAAGTCCTGCTAACCATGAGACAGTAATTTAGTGATGTGATATTATTACTGAGGGATTTGATGTGGGGGTAAGAAGAAAAGGTTTTTTGGGGGGCGTTTAGATCATAGTTGTGTCACTGAAGTTAAAACATACTGTTATCTGCTAACAGTCATTTCATCTGTCCTTCATTCGCTTTCAAGACAGGACTGTGTTTTTTTTAATATTTCTGTACACCCAATCAGTAAGCCATTTGTATGTCCTCAAGCCAAAAATAATTTTTATATCTTGCAAACTATACATACCAGCTTCACCAGTATTTATACATGTACTTCCCACAATAAGTGATGCATATACTGTAGATTGTTTGAATATTCTACTAATTCTGTTTTTTGTTGTTTCCTTGGAAAGATAAGCTTAACTTGACTAATCGTCTCCATGGTGTATTTCCAAAACAGTTTCCACACCAGTGGAATGGAGGATATGTTGTGTACTATTTATTGTACGTTTTTTTGGGTTTTGTGTATATGTCCTTCATCAATGAGTCTTCTTTTTAATGGTCTTTTTTGTTGACACCATTACATATACCAGAATTGGAGCTAACTGAAACAATGCTCCTTCTGTGGTTCCTTCCTGGTCTCCACTAATTACTATTTACTTTTCTATTAACTTCCCAAAGGCAGGGGATGAGCTAGACAGGGTGTCTGATAGCAGTCACTTGTCTTGCCCTTACCCAATAATTTAAATTGTTTAGTCTTCATAGTATTTGAACTATGTACCAAAGCTTGAGTATAATGAGAGTTCATCTCGCTTGGATTTTAAAAGATATTGGTGTTTAGAAGATGGTATGTTATATCACATGAGTACTTTTTACACAGTTGTGGACATGTCTTTTACTCTCCTTGATTCTCCTCCTCTTACTCCTCTATCTTCTTTCTTGTAGCTGTTGACCAGGGGTAGTCAGACCACTGAAATGACCCTGCGCCGGAATGCCCTTGGCCAGCTGGGCTTTCACGTCAACTTTGAAGGCATTGTCGCCGAGGTGGAGCCCTACGGTTACGCTTGGCAGGCTGGGCTCAGGCAGGGCAGTCGATTGGTGGAGATTTGCAAGGTAGCGGTGGCATCATTGTCTCACGAACAGATGATCGACCTCCTCAGAACCTCTGTTACTGTCAAGGTGGTTATTATTCCTCCTCACGAGGACTCCACGCCACGCAGGTAGGGTGGATAAAGATGAACAGGTGCTTGAGAAACTAATGAATTCAATTGTTTTATGAAGTCTACACAGAATTGTTTGTGTGCCAACAGAGGCTGCTCAGAAATCTACCACATGCCACTGGTGGATTACAAGAACCACAAGGAGGGTATGCCCTATGAGTTAAAGTTCCCCTTCCGCCCCACCACCAATAACAACACTAAGTGGCCCCGCACCGCGTCCAGCCCTCAAACACGAGTTGCTGGCACGGGAGGGACGCTCATCAAGGCTCCGCCCCCAGACTTTAGCGAGCGTAACTCTGCTGCCATGCCCCGAAGCGTGTCCAGCGATGGCCGTCCCCTCAACCCCAAAAGGTCACAACATAAGTATAGCGTTTTAAGAAAGTTACTGGTTTTAGTGTCAAGTTTTCCGTGAATGACACTCCTTTGTGTTGTCACAGATATTCTCCAGGGAACGACAACTACGCTCTTGCCTGCTCTGTTATGATGGGCCGGACATTGAACAACACAAACTCCCCTTCCAACCTCTCCTACACAGAGACCATGAGCTCCAACCACTGGAGGCAGAAGTCTATGCCTGATGGGTAAGTCCTGCCCTTAACTGTGGGTTACATATTAGAGAGAAATTGGTCGGTTGCATTACCCGGTGAGACATTTGACCTTCCTGATCTCCCCCACAGGTTTAATAACAACAACTGCACGTCTGCTATGTCATCTGTGCAGCCGGTAGCAGGTGAGGGGGTCAATGGCATCAGAATGTACTCTGGTGTTGTGTGGTCCCAAGCTGGGGAGGGGGAAGGGTCAGACAATCTGGTGGATAAAGCCAGTGGGGGTAAGGATTACCATACTGTGGTCTGAGTGTTGGTGAAAGGTTTCTCTTGTCTAAAGGCTTTTCTGTTTACAGAAACGGTGGTTCCCAAGGCGGCGATCCCTCGCTTCCTGCCATCAGAGCAGAGCAGCCGCATGTCTCCCAACAAAGGGACCAAAGTGAGTCAGAACTAACAAACATCATCCTGTTTGTCGTTTGATGGTGGGGTACGATCGTGTGTTTTTCTGAATTCACGTGTGATTTCCCATCTCAACAGCTGGATGCTCCTTACTCATCTGGCCAGTCAAGTAGCAATACACTCTCAAGCAACGCCTCCAGCTCCACCCACAGCGATGAAAAGTGGTATGAAGTGGGTTTACGTTCAGGAGTGCGGAGTGATCTTGAGCTTAATGGCTACCTGCAGGGTACCTCAGCTGACAGCGGCATTGATACCACCTCTTTCACTGCAACGCAAAGCAGCACAGCATCTTCTTCTGACGCCTTTAGGGCAAAAGACAAAATTCCATGGCAGGATGACCATGTTGGAGGCCAGAGGGCTGCAGACACGCCACCTCCCACTTCAGATGATCTTGTTGCCACTGGAGGCAGTGAGGTCCCAGTGAAGAGTCCGTCAGCCTTTCCTCTCACTCCTGATGGTGGCTCCTACAACTTAAGTGATGCCTCCCACTCCAGGTTTGCTGTTCTGTTACAATCAACTGGCAGCTGAAGTATACGTGTCTCTGCACCAATATTTACATGTAAACACGAGCTGCATCCTTTAAGTCAATGAAGGTGTGGTCATAGTGGAGACCACTCTGAGCGCTATTAAATAAAATGTTCTGGTCTATGGAGAATTTTCTATTTATGTCACAAGCGTACCCGTTCCCAACCTCATATCATGAAGCACCACTGCTGTCACCTAGCAACATTGAAAGCTGGACTTTATTGGTAGTTAAAGTCAGTGTGAAAGCTGTAGCTTTAGTGGTACAGTAGTAGCAATAAATTCTGTCTGTAATTAAAATGGCTGTATAGTGGAAGTGGCTGTGATGGGATGGAATGGAGGTTTTTCCCCTTTTTTAACCATCATTCAAGGACGATGGTAAAGGAGGCCTCATTTTTAGGCAGCATTGAAATGGCTTCTCAAAAATGGATGGCCTGTTTGGTGGAACCCATTCTATCTTCAAACGCAGATGTAGATGTAGTCCGTACACATCCTGTATCACCCCAGATGGAGTTCAAAGCACTCCAGTTTTGGTACATTTACGGCTTTGTTTTATGATATGTGCACATACATGCACTCTGGCATACAGACTCAAAACATGATATTTGAAACTTTCGTGTGAACCTCCAGAGGATAATTAATGGTAGTAAAGGAATTCAGTGACGCTGCCCTATTTTTGACCCTCAAATGAAATCAAATGAAACAGAGTTGTGGTGATGGAACAGGGTAACCAATGTAACTATTGTTCTGTTCATATTTCAGTATGTTTTTTAATGCAACTGTTAAAATATTCATATAGTTTGAACAATAAGTAATGTGTCCACCTTTAAAATGAAGCTACAGGTATTAATGGCTTTTTAGTGACACTCTTTGGCCATAATTAAGACAAACTAGTACTGCATTGCTTTTTCTGTAGCTGTAACCTGCTTATCATCCAAATATATATAATATTACATATGTAAATCTGTGACGTCTTATTTTAACCTTGTGTGCATTTCCCCTCCTTCCCCCAATCTCCAGCACACAGAGTTCTGGCCACTCAGGGATTTCGATGGGCTGCAGAACTGCATCACCGCAGGAGGAAGGAGCTGCTGCAGCCACCTCACCCACATCCCAGAACTGCCAGTCCCCTGTGAGTAAGAGTTTTTATCCTCGTCATGGAGCAACGTCCAAGTACCTGATTGGCTGGAGAAAACCCATCAACTCAGTCAACTCAGTGGACTTCGGAAGCACTCGCAAGTAAGCTACAAATAAATTTTACTATACAATTTCGTATGTTTGAAACTGTCCTGCATGTCCGGGAAATTATGAGTCTTGTAGTGTTGATGTTTGAGTGGGTGAAGGAATTAAATTTACTTAATGCTCATCTCCTGGCAAAGCTTCTGGCCAACACTGCCTCCATGTGGTGTATTTGAGTTTGAACTCTTTCTCTTGCCTTTTCTTTTTGTCTTTATGAGTCTTCTGGATACTAGATGATCATAATTTCAGCTTCTCTTTTTTTCAAGGGAGCATTGTCTCTTTGTTTTACCCAAAGGGAGACTGCATCATTTTATTGGTCGATGACATCTGCTGTTTTTCCACTATACAGCTTCTCACAAAGCCACAGTTTTCCCAATAAAGCAATTAGGTAGTGAATTCTACCATTAAGGGAAAATTAAAGTGCATTTTGAGAGAAATGTTGCAGCTTCTTAACATTTGCATAGAGTGTAAAAACAGTTTTTACGTTCTTTACTTTCATTACCTTTGCATCATTTTTTTTTTTAATATCATATGTCGTATTTGGATTCAAAAGGTATTCTTCTCAGTTGAAAATTGGTCTTATCTCTAGAAGACACCAGAGTGATGGTCTGCTTGGGGGTCAACCACAGCTCAGGGCCAATCTCCGGGGCGCACAGTCGCCCCAGCGACACACTGCCAAATCCAGTCTGGAGGAAGACTTGAAGAAGCTCATTACTCTTGACAGTCCTCCACCAACTACAAGCGAAGAAAAGGTAATGAGAAAGACTCTGCCTAAATGTCTATTTGCATGTCCTGTTTCCATGGCTGATGAGGTATCCTCGTAATTCAGGAGGTATCTGTCATCACCAGCGTCACATGAAAAGCTAAATGAATTAACACAACAAAACTTTAGTGAAAATAGAAAGTTTTCGTTAATAAAACATCTACAGGTTTGTATTAGGAGGATAACTGAAATTTTATGGCCATCATACCGTAAATAACTGCTTATTACTGGTGATATACTCCTGTAAAATAGTTCTTATAGTTTAAAATTTTGGATTACTTTGAGTTTGCTCTAAGTAATTGATAAACAATTTTTTTAAAAACAGTTGCAGGTGTGGAATAAATTCTCCAACATTCAACCAGGGTCATAAATCAACTTTGTAAGACTTGACCACGAAATGAATCTTGACCTTTTTGGCTAAAGTAATACATAACGTTAAAAGCAATGGTTGAAGAGATTTTGTAATATTCCTTATGATGTCTGATGGGAGTCCTGTCTTTGTTTCATCCCAATCTACAGCCATTGTTTCCGGGTCCACTGACATCCCGTCGCTCCCTCCAGAGGACCCTGTCAGATGAGAGTATTTACGGCGGGCAGCGCGAGCCATCATCAGGCGGATCACGTGACACGCCCACTGACCTTCTGTTCAGCTGCTCCACCATGCCACGCTCACCCACCACTCGCCATGGACCGAGCCGGCGGGCATCACATAAATCTCTGGGTGAATCTAATACAACGATCATAGGGGATCTGGGAATTTGATGTGCACACATTTATGGTTAAAACAAAAGTATCTAAGGGGGAAAATATGACCCGCATACATAGTGAGCCTCAAAATGTTGAGTGGATCTTGATCCATACCAGGCGTGTCCAAAGTCCAGTCTGCAGGCCAATCACGGCTGGTGGTTATATTTTATATGGACCCAGACAGAATATGTGAAGTTCCTTTACTCAACTCATGGAGGCAGTGTTGTGTAACATGTATGTCTGCCATAAACCTTCAAAGAAAAAGACTGAATAATGGACCAATCATAGCACATGCTGATGCTGATGCTCTTGTTGGGGAGGGGTTGTCACTCTAGGGAGCTCTGCTGGGGTTCGCAGCCCACACCTATCTATCTGAATGATGGTGGCTCTGACCCTTTCAGTGGAAAGTTGACAGTGAAGCTGTAGCTTCCAGGAAAGGGGGAAATTATCATATTTTATGTAGTGAAATCTGAAATAATTGCTTGATTTGCCATTAGAGTGCTTCCTTGTTAATATTAATACTGTTAATAATTGTACATGGTAATACGTATAAGAAGCTATCTGGGAGAAGCCATGTTGAAAAATTGAAGGAACTCAAATACAGTCTGAGTTTGGAGATGTAATATCACAATGATGTGAGGTGGCTCCACAGGAAAACCACACTGCAGTGATAATTTTCCTCATAATGTGGAATTTGTCCAGTTGTTGCCTGTAAAGGGACAACTGATGCAAAAACTGTCAAACACCGAATAGATAGCAGACATACTTTTATTTGGTTGACATAACATCTGAATATGCTGAATGTCAGCCTTCTAGAAAAAGATGCAGTAGTGAGCTAACTGGTTGCAATCAAACAAACAAACACCTGTGGTCAGGTACTATTGGTCCTTGGACATGTTGTCATTATCAAATCTGGCCCAAAAAGTTTACAAAAAGTTTAAATACTCGTTATCTGTACAAAAAAACCCCCCACACAACCCAAAGGCTTAGATGATCACCATCCCTTATAGCTGAAACCATGTTCAGATCATCCATGTAAGAATTAATACACATCCTGAATAGGGCTTTACTTTGACATTTTTCCTTCCCAGGAGACCTGTCGGCCCAAGATAGCGCAGAGGTGGAGCTGGAGAAGAAGAGGCAGCAGCTGCAGGACCCCGTCCTCATGCCCCTGCCGGACACTGGTGCAGCCGGCCCGCTGGACTGGGCCCACCTTGTAGATGCTGCCAAAGCTTTTGAAGGTAGGAACACACGTCCATCATCAAAACTGGAAGTTAATGACTCATATTACTTCTCTTTGGGTGGTGTAGCAGGAAATCCAAATTGCAATCTCTTTTCCCACCAGCAGAGGGCACTGTCTGTCTGTCTGTGTTTGTTTTACTCTCCATGTGTAAGTACTGTATATCTTATCTGCTTTCCTATTCAGAGCAGAGACTGGTCTTCCTAGCTGCCCAAGAAGAGACCTCCCTGGCTGAGAGCAGTGCAGCCTCTGCCCCCCAGCAGGCCGAGCCTCAGGCAGCCCCGCTGAGACAGCCATCGCCTGGGTAAGAAGCTTTGAGTCATGGACTGGTACCAATAGTCACTTCAATCCATGAGTGTCCAGCAGTGTGCAGATTTCACTGCAATGGGACATCACAGCAGCTGATGCCACTAATTAATCCTTTGCTCCGAATAAAATCAGTAACTTAACCCTTTATTGCAAAGGCCATGTGTGACTGTTGATCAGATTAACTCTTGCTCTTCTCTTACGGTTTGTTTCAACGAACAACCTGATTGTCTATTTTACAGAGAGAGTCCAGGCGTGATGGGAAAGGTCAGCCAGCTGGAGTCAATGGTAAAGGAACTGCAGGAGAATCTGAAAAAAGTGAGTTGCGATTCAGTAGTTAGATTAAAATGTACTTTACTTATAAAGTAGGAAAATATGTGATTTAACCAATTTGTGAATCAAATATCAAATCGCTCCCAAAAATCTTGTCACAACCAGGAGCAAGATGCAAAGGCATCGCTGCAGGCTCAGGTGGAAAGCCTGAGGGAGGACAACCAGCGTCTCCTGGAGGAGTCCTACAGCGCCTCAGCCAAGCTCAAGAAATTCACAGAGTGGGTCTTTAACACCATCGACATGAACTGATGCACACAGACACTGATCTCTGCTCAAATGGTCTCACACTTGGGTGTTCATTGCTGCACTTTCAACAGAAGTACTCACCAGGCCTTTCTGTTGGACTTGAAACAAACAGTGCCAACATGGACTTACATGTCATCCTCCCTCAGCCTTATGGATCAGTGGTATAAATACCATGAAAGATGATGTTATTTTTGAGACAGAACAGGAAAAATAAGACAAAAGCAGAGTGTCCGTTACGATCAGCATGCAGTATCCTTATTTTAAAATTGATGAATATGCTTTGTGTCGACTTGAATGGGTCGTTGGTATCCCTGCATGTCAGAGACCGCAAGATCAAACTAACCTAAAGGGATATAAACTTACTGTCCGCATTTAGACATGCCACTAAACTAATTACAAAATATCAAATTAAAAACCTCCAACACAATTAGAGAGCCTTCATCCTCGCAAGAACCGATGAAAACCTCCAATAGAGGTTTGACTTTCCAAGAATTACGTGTTTTCTTAAATAGTTGCTGTGTTTACATACTTGTGTTTTCGAAATTCTGGGGTAACAACACTGATTATTTATTACTAAACAACATGAGATGATGATGATGTTACCCCCCCCCCCCCATAAGATATTATGCATTTTCAGTAGTGGTGTGTATAGATAGACAGGGACAGAGAGACCCTTTGCGTAGCATATAACTAACACTGAAGGTCAAGTGCCTGTCTGTACTTCCTATGTAATAAAGTTGTACAAGAGAATCAAATATAAAATTACTGGAGGTTAACAGCAAGTATAACTTGTAGGACTACTGGTCACAAGCAAGTGAAAAGAATTTATTGTAAAAAAAATATATAACAAAAAGGTACCACAAAGATGGAACTCATCTTTTGTCATTTATTTAGATACTTGTAAACAGATGATGTGAACATTTATTTTCTCACCTCTGTCCTGGATATGACATGTAGTATTTATGATAATGTTAATGGTGAATAAAGAGACTGGCATATGCAGTTAGAGACATGCATGTGCTTATTATCAAACAGCTATATGAGAGATTATACATCTATGAAAAATCAACTGGAGAAAGCTAACTACTTTTGATCCAAAATTCTATTTTTTTAATGTTTATTTCCAGCGTTTCCTTCTGTAGCTGATGAACGGACGTGCTACATGGAGCCGACCTCCGTCTTCATCTATAGCATGTTAAAAGGCCTCATCCTGGCTCAATAGATGAAACTGGTACTATTCAAAATATGATTACATATTACATTATTATTATATTGTGTAAATTTAACTTCAGTTACAGAGATTTCTGTAGTGTGAATTGAAAGTCACTATTTAAGCCTCATAACTGTTTCCTTTTGTACTCACTGTGGAACTGTATATAGGGAGAATTTGATATTCATCAGAATTTGCACCTTCGTTCTTATTCTAAGACAATTTCTTTTGTTGTAATTCCTGCTTATCAATGACAAATAAAACAGGGGATAAGGCAGGACAAAGCTCTTAAGTCACAAGCCCCCAGGACTGCATACCACCCTGCACCTTCACTCTCAACATGTGTAACAGCATGTGATTCCATTTCCATTGAGCTGTGATGTGTAAAGATGTTTTTATCTATTAAAGCTATTTTGTTGAATTTCACTTTGCCTCACAGACTTTCATTTTCTAGCAGACTTCCTGTGACTAAGCCGGACAACTGATATAATCAACGCAGAAAAAGAAAACGTTTCTTTAAACCAATCTTGATTATTTTGAAACAAAAAAAAAAAGGAAATTAATGTTTATAAATGTAGTAAATAGATAACTGTCAGTGGTCAGGTGGTGGCTACTTGCTGATCCGCTGTGTTCATCAGAGATGTTGTGTTTCCACAAATGTACAGAGAATTTACTCTTTGATGGATGAAGACAGCCTAAGAGACACCAGGATGAAGATGGGCGGTGATTATAGTTTCAACAAATGAATGGAGTCAGAGTTATGGCTATGCTGCTATAAATAATCCGATCAGATGACACACATCCACATTGCCTCATGGTAGGAATGAAGGAATTTGACAGTTTGCAACCTAATTTCTCCATCCTTCATGTCCTACACTGAAAAGAAGATACAAGGGCAGCATAAATAGAAGGGAAAATAGAATTGGGGCATTTAAAAATTTTGAAGCTATCCTTCCAGCAATATCTTCCACATTGATTGGAGAGAGAGCATCGAACGTCTCCACATGTAAACACCAGCCTCGCTCTGTGCATCTGTCCGGCTAATTAATGCACAATACAACAGTTCGCATGCAAGCTGGTGTCCTGCGTGAGGTCAGTACCATTGCTCTCTGGCAGCGGTGTGGCCGTGAACAAACGTGGTCAATTATTTAGCATTAATGCAGATTAAAGCGGGGCGGGGCCGCTGCTTTAATCTCCAGATTAGTGTCTGTCTGCCTGTCTATCACCTTGTTAATGATGCACTCCTTAATGCCAGGGCGGCTCATGTGATGGGGAGATATGCTGATTGCAGGTCAATGCAGTGTTACTAGATGTACAGAGGAGAACACATTAATGATGTGAGGGGGGCGGGGTGGGGTGGGGGGTGGAAATATACTCGATCTTGCTATTTCCCTGCTGAAACCTCTTAGAGAATTGAGGTGTGTAGGCATTGTGGGCCAGCAAATGGTTTCACACTATAAGTGGTGCACCACGATGCTGATGTGTGGCCTTGGTTTCCCTTGGTTACCACTTTTACCAAATACAGCAGTTTCAAGTTGTTGTACGATTTCCTGTCTTGTCTTCCGGTCTGAAGAAACATCCTGAATAATAAGACCTGGGCTTTTCATTAGTTTCGTTTGCAGGAATAGTTTGCGAAACTGTTTTCAAAGCCAGAGAGGAGGGATGTCAACGGGGTCAGGACCTCTGCCTGGATAATAACACGCTGCTGGAAAAAAAATGAACACATCTTAAAGGAAAGAAAGCAGGGTAACTGGTGAACTGGTTCTGTCAACACAAACATCTGTGTCTGCGCTTTTGCTCTCCATGCATGCATTCACAAATTGGCCATGCCATGTTTTCCTGGACTGTCTTGCCTGGGGGGCTTTTGGGATCTCATTTATTGCAGAGGAAAAAGGTTCATTTATTCAGTTGCCGTTTAAGCTTGAATGGTTCCAGAGTTCCCTTGAAGGTAGAGGGAAGAAGTGAAATATAAAAATACAAGAGTGAGGCTAGAAAGAGAACGAGTCCTCCCCATCCTGAAGCACAAAAATGGAATTTATAGTAATGTGAGAGGCTAAAAGCTTCAGACACATAAATATGAATTATGGAAATGTTTCTGTCTTCTGTTCATTCCTTCTTAAGGAATTAAGAAACTCTGGATGCAAAATGAAAAGCAATGCTTGCTCTGGAATATATATTTATAGCTTAGCGTCTGTGTGTGCTCAATAACAGCAACTTGTTTTTATATTAGCATTTCAATACCTTCCTAATGAAATGTTTCTCATTTTCAGCATCGGTGGCGCTGCTGTGGTGTGTAACTCCGTCAGCCTCTCCTCCTCACTTTACATTCACCGCTCCATTGCTCTCACTTGGCCTCTCTCTCTCTCCCTGTCTCTCTCTCACACACACACACACACACACACACACACACACACACACACACACACACACACACACACACACACACACACACACACACACACACACACACACACACACACGCAGCCTCCCTCTCTCTCCCTTCCCTCTATTTATATCTTTATATTCTCACTAATTCCTTCATCCCTCCCCCCTTTTCCAACTTGATCTGCCTCTCTATTGCATAGCATCTCCCTGGCCCCTCCCTCCCTCCCTCTCCCTCTCTCTCTCTCTCTCTCTCACACACACATACACACACACACACACACACACACACAAACACACACACACACACACACACACACACACACACACATTTCACATTCGCTCAGACTCGTGCCCATGCAGCCAGGAGGGGGAGGGTGTGCATGTGTGTGTGTTGGGAGGGGGGGGTGTGATCAAGGTGCACACATGTGAGGATCTTCTGAACTGCTGGAGTAATGCAGGACTGGTGAAGAGAGAAGAGGAGGAGGAGGAGGAGGAGGAATAGGGGACTACTGCAGTGACCAGTCATCTCTCTCTCTCTTTCTCTCATTTCTCTGATTCTCTCCCTTCACTGCTTTCATCACTCAGTCTTCTTCATCCCCTTTTCTCTCCCTTTGCCAGTTCCAGCATGAGCCTGCCTGCTGCTCGTTGCTAAAGGGGAGTCGACTGGGGGAGCGGAGTGGACCAGGCGTGTTGTTTCTAAGGTAATGAACGCTTCAGTCATGACTGTAGGTGTCACAGATGTTACGACGCTCTCGGCTGCTTGTCTGCTGAGATTGAGCAGAGCTTTTTTGGATACACAGTCACACTGTGGATGCGAGTGTATCTGACTTTGTGTCACTTTGTGCAAACTCCAGTTTATTTTAGTTGCATGTGTTTTTGGCTTGTTTATTTGAGCCACTGCAGGAGGCTCTGCTCTGTGAATACATGAGTGCTATGTCTTTTTTCTGTTTGCCTCCTCAAATATTTCTGTGCTGGTTTGAATGTGAGGTTGTGCATGTGAAGACACACATCTGGTCTGTGGTCCAGGGGATGATGGTGCTCGCTGGTTGTTGGTGTCACTACTCCATCACCAGCTTTCAATTAACATCATGGATGGGCCTTCTGTGAGGTTCAATTTGCATGCTTAAGCAGCTCAATGGGGAGGAAGTTGTCTCTAGAATTACCGCCTCCTGCCCACTGGGAACCTGCTGGTACAGTATTGTTTTCCTTTAGCAGGTGCAGTGCAATCCTGCCTAGCCTTTCTATAAGACCCTTGGGGAAAATGCAAAGATTAGCTGTCGACTGTGCTCAGACTCAAAAAGAGCATGGTCCTGTTAGCCAATGGAAAGTGATGGACTCCGCACTCCTGGTAGTGATAACAAACAGTGAGGCGAGAGCGGATGATTACTTATTCACTCATGCGCACCACCCTGCTCCACAGTGTAATATATTAAAGTGTTCAGCTGTGGTGACAAGGCCACCTTGCGTGTCTGCTATGTGTGCAAACTGGTGGAAGGGTGAATTTAAACAATTTCAATGTACACCCCATTCTCCCAGGGACACTATAAGCAGCTGTTTAAACTCGGAAGTTAATTCAAATTATGTAGCTTTACTTGTCTAAATCTGTTGCCTGCAGCTAACTCTTGGCATTTATTGTTGTTATTAATTACCTTTAGTTTTAGAGAAGTAAGGGCTGTAGCTTCTGTGCTATCAGGGTGTCATCCTGAATAGCGAGGCCCAGTGAAAGCATTATATAGCTTATTTTTTTCCTCTCCTGGTACTTTTTATCCTCTTTTACAAAACATATGAATGTGGCCAACTATGTAATCCTCTCCCTCATCTGTCTTTTCCTTTGAACAATTAAAGAACAATATGGATTAACCCACACAAGAAAACCTCAGTGACAAATGGGTAGATGGGGCTAAGGAGGCTTGTTGAAGCCTAGTGCTGAATGCAGTTTATGGAAATCCTGAGTTAAGCAGAAATGATTCTCCTGGGAGAGAGATATGGGAGAGACGGCGTAGATGCAGTACCGGAGAACGTGTAGAAAATAAATCCCTTAACAGCAGCTCTCAAAGAATGAAGCAGGAGGAGTTCATGTTAAAAGGCAGATCATAGGTAACCATCATATGATCGCTGCTAATGGAGACATTCTGAGGCTCAGCATTAAAAAAAATTAAAAGTGAGTGAGGATGCATCCATTATCAATATCATTTTTTATGTTCAGGAGGTGTTCATTGATAAAGATGCTCATGTTTTTCATACATTTTTACACAACGTGATGAAATCTTCATCTGGTGTAACACAAAGCTGAACACCATATAGGTTAAGTTTAAATAATTAATGCATTACTTTAAACTTTTAGCTGATCGGATAATATTTATGAGCTTAGCTAACACATTAGCTATTTCTATATGACAATTTGTAAATTAACTGTTAACCTAACTTTTTCAGCTGTTTATCAATGACTTTTACCTATCTATTGAAACTATTAGTCCATCACATTTAAGACACTACAGTATATACAGTTGTTTATACAGTACTTGTAAGGTTTCACTTTTAATATCACTAAATCTAAATATAACAGAAAAGGCCAAGTTTCAGTCATAAATGGTTTAAATTTTAACTCCTTCACCTGTTCATATATGATTTTTGACTCATTTTCATGAAGGTAACTAGCACTTTAGCTATTGCTTTGCGTTTGAATTGTACTTTGAGCCATTTAAGAGTTTGAATAATTATATTTAATTCACTACTTGAATCGCAGATTTACTACTAATTGTACAAAACAGAAACTTTTATTTATCTATTTAAACTGCTAAATATTTTAATTGGAGATTTGCTACTTTTAATTTATTGTTTGAGATCACAGATCTTTGTGTTTATTCTATTTCAACCACGTGTCCGTTACATTTAGCTGTTTGAACAGTGTACCTATTGAAACAACTTCTGAATAGATGAATTTAATGTTTTGGTCCTTTTTTGCTGTTCAGACTGCTCTTTTCATTTAATGATCAATACCAAATATCCAGTTGTTACAAATTACTAATAATGTGGATAGATTTTCTCAAAATTCAGCATATAATCCCGCTTTATTTGAAATTGTTTGAGCTTCACTTTCTTCCATGTAAGCCATGGTAACAGCAGTAGCAATTCTCAGTTGAGAGTCGCTGTGCTGTTGTATGCAAGTGGATTTTATTGCATAGTTAATATTCATCTTACATCAGCCTACCTGAGTTTTTTTTATCCATCCTGCAGTGGCAGACACCCTCTGTCATACTTTTGGCAGCTGAATGTCATGATAAGGTCTCCAGAGGAATACTGGTTCCCAGGGAAAATAAAATTGCTCCATGATTTTGATCAAACTTTATTTTCTCCCAGCTTCAGGTAATTTTTGACGCTGTTTAAATCTGTTTCATATATTTCTTCAACAGTGCAGAACAGAAAATGGCAGAGGGATCCAAGGACCAGGGAGGTGTGTCCGCCACTGATTCAGAGGAAGACTCCCCCAACATGATTGTCTACAGAAAGGTAAGCCTTACCTGAAAACAGTGTCCTAGCAATCAATAGGATTGATTTTGACTGGTTTTACTGTCAAAATCAGCTGTCATGAAGCATCTCTTGACAACAGCTGTCAGCCCTTCAGGATCTTCATCCTACACCTGCACCAGCACTAGCCTTCAATGTTTTAATAAGCTTTCAATCAAATAAAATTTTTGGATAATGAGGGGTCCTTTCTGTGTCAAGGCGAATTACCTTGGCCCTATGTTGCCTCTCTTTCAATGGGTGCTGTTTGACTGGAGATGATACTGTGGATAGCTGATTGCGGGCTGTAATTGGGAACAGCCAGTGAGAAAGAGGTTTTTCCTCAATCAGCACATACCTTGTTATGCCTCTACCACCGCTGTGACAGCTCACCTGTAAAAAGCATTTGATCAGGCTTGAACCGCAGGAGTCACTTCTACCATCTCGATTATGGTGAAGAGTGTGCTTACTGCTGAATGGGTATCCTATTCCACTGTCCTGCGTCTCTTGTGTCATTCTGCCTCCAATGATTGCCCGTATGCAAAGCTGGGTAAACACATTAGCGGAGGGATGTGTGAGACAGGATGTACAATAATTGTTAAGAGTGTCTGCATCAGTGGAATTTTCATTTTCTTGGCTAACTGCATGTCACTGCTGACGTTATGGGCTTGGCATCAACTCAAACCATTTCCTATAATTCCTCCATCTTTGTCAAAAACACTTTCAGCTTGCAGTTCACCTGGAAAGACTGTCAACAGTCTCCTTTGTACTCAGAAGCTTGATAAATCTCTTGCAATGCGTCAGTATAATGATGCTGCTAGGTTTTTGAACTATGAGTAGTGTCTCACGTCAGCAGTTGGCAACATAAGAGGAAATGGAAGTGCTTTGCCAGCAACAATTCACTTGTGTAATGTAAATACTCAACCTGTCAACCTGTCTCCAATGTCTCTCCAGCTATCCAGGAATCTGAATCAATAATGAAATCAGAACTACAACAAATACTGTAATTGGTTTTCATCCAGAGACAAGTGTTACATGGCTGTTTGTGTGTCTATTTTATGTGCTAGTTTTACATGATAATGCACGCACGGTTTCTTCAGCATTTCCAATATCCTCCATGTATTCTAAGAAGCCATCACTCTACAGGGAGTGCATACTGTAATTCATGTAACGGTGGGTATCTGCGAGGCTTTCACAGCAAGACCTTCATTATGTAACGCTACACATGCCTGGAGGCAACACATTTAAGAGGGTAGATTTTGCTTGTGAGGATGCTGCCAGATGGAATATCCATCATCTCATTTGTTAGTCATATGCAGCGACGACAGACAGATGATCTTGAGAACGACATGATTTTTCCACCCATCTTGCTTTGAACAGGTGATTTGTAATTTGAAACTTTTGTGGAAGAAAACAAGGGAATAATATTGATTTGAGATGACATATTTGTCTTTGGATGTAGTTGTAATTTAACGCCCAATCTTACATTTAATTGATGCACTTTATCACTTATTTTCTCATATTTCCATTCTCTAGCTTAAGATGTCAAAGAGGCCAAATGATAGAGTGCTGCTGGGTCTTTGGGGGCGGTGCGACCATGGTCTCTGAACCCAGTGGGTGGGTATCCTGGCGCAGTGTGGAGGAGCTGCTTGCAGAGAGGCAGATGGCCACCAATATGTTCTGTTGACTGGGAAAACACTGGCAGCTTCATCCCAAAGGTCTGAGCCCCCATCCACAGGAAGACATCAGCAGCAAAAGCTAGTCCTCGTCAAAGATAAACAATGTGAAAAGTGTTGGCGTCAACTTTGTGAAACATATGGATTATAAAGCTTAAGACACCTTTACTCATGCTACTATATCTGTTGCAAAACTGTGTGGGCTGTTAGACAAAGGTGGATGTATTTAGCCATTAGAGAGGCTGTCTGTCCATGCAATGGAGGTGCTGCAGTGCTGTCTTGCTCTGTCTCTCTCCTCCCACGAAAAAGAGGAAGCGAAGGAATACAATCCAATAACTGCAGGACATCTTATTGCCTCAAGAACTTGTGGAAAAAATTTCTTCTGACAGAACTTGGTTCCACACATGCTGTAAATGCCCACACGGGAACTCACACACGAGCTTTGTGCTGCTTTAATGCACACCGCCCCATCCTGCGTCTGTCTTTGTGATCCTGTTTGTGTGCTTGCTATGCTTGGCATGCTTAGCAGGCAGAATATGGAACTGGTATCAAGTGGCACACAAAAAAGAAACTCAATCCAAAATGAGAAGCACTAGTGTGTCGGAAAATACAATCAAGCCGAGGAGAGAGGCCATTTTCTGCTCTGATGGGGTAAAGCTCACTGACTATAAATAACTAACATCTCTAGTCCCTGGGTGCATCTAAGTCTTCCCTTTTTCCCCTCAGTGGTTTGGGGGTCGGGGCTGTTGCTGTGATGGCTACTTGGTTTTCAAAAAACACAATCAATTGTTGCCGAAGGACTTAAGATGTCCTGCCTATTCCATTAAGAGCTCAGGCTTTGTGCACCTTTTTCTAATTCAGGTCAATAAATATTTCATAATTCCTGGCAGTCAACTCATACCTGAAGGCGAATGTAATAACCACAGTAGCCTGTATGGTATGTGGTAACATAAGGTAAATATTGGTTCTAGGATGTGTTCTAGAATGTTCACAGACAATATTCCAGAACCATGTATGAACTTTAACACAATACTAGAAGTACAGATTTGCTGACAATTGCAGCTGTTCAGTTTTCTCTGATTTCATACCTGAATCGTTGACAGCAGTTAATTTTTTTAAAACTCTGCTGATAGTGTCTTTCAGTGTAGCTCTGTTATTATTATTATGAGTAACTGTGTGGCTGTAACTTCAAATGGAACAAGTTTTCTACTATTGTAGATTTAGTTTTTGCTTGCCTCACAGTGTTACGAACTGTTTTTTCTCAATGGCTTTCTTAGGCTTCCTCAATGGATGGAAATGAATTTTGTGATTGGGTGAGACAAAATAGCTCCACATCATCTGTCTGGTGATTTGCCTAAAAGTATGATATTTGGAACATGTGTATTGATCTATATTCTACAAAAAAAAAAAAGTTTTTTTAAAAAAATTTTTTAAATGTACCTGTTGTATACATCAACGAGTACCTCTTACTGATTTCACTCTATAAATTTTTTTTTGGTCAGTGCAAGCAGTACAATTGAAGTGTGCCATGGAAGGATTCAAATTTATCAAACTAGCATGAAGGCTATTTGGACTTTTTTTTAGCTTGGTGACGAGCTTCACTGAGCTTCAAATTGAATTACGTCAAGTAAACATCTTGTCTACTACCGTGTGAAGATTGGACCCAAAAGCAAAATAACAGAGAAGCAGTCCAAAGAGGCAGAAGCACCAGTTGACGGAACTGAGGGAAGGTGAGAATCTTCCGAAGCCGCCATCCCAGCCTCCTCATCCTGGTACCTGAAACTACCTCCTCTGAGGATGATCCTTCATCTTCCTCCATAGCACCAAATGCAGGGGAGCCCTGGAGGCCAGGATTGGCACACCCTCTTGTAGAAGACTGGTCAAGGTGCTGGCGATGGAACTTCTAGATGAGCAGTGCGTGCAGGATCCGGCGGGCCGGAATGCAGAAACTTTATTCTGCACTGTAACCCCTATACTTGAAGCTAGAAGCCCCTTGAAGCCCTTTCCACACCGACGATAGCTCAGTAGGTGGTGAACCGTGAAGGCAGGTGTCCCATCCATGATTTGTAGAGGTGGTGGTGGCTGGGAGGCAGGCATCAGTGGACTCTCCCGATAAAGTTTAAGTGGACTCTCCCACAAAATGTGGGGAAGCTTGAGCCAAACAGGTAAAGGGTTAATTTCCTTCTCAATGAGGAATGACCCATAGAACTTCGGAAAGAACGAGCCAACAACCACACCTCCTGGTCCACCTGGTAAGGGGCAGTCTGGCAGTGACAGTGGTTGACAGCTGCCACATCAGCGGCTTGGACCAGGTTGAGGGGTGGTCATGGAAATGGTGTACGTGTGCCTACATTTACCCGGAGAAGATCAGAATGTTTCTAGATGGATGAACACATGTCCCTTGAACATGTCCCTTGACACTATGTTGATAAGGGCCTGGAAGACAGCTGAGTCAGGCCTTTGCCCAAAGATGTGCTCCGCCAGTGAGGTGCCTGATGGTGAAAGCGAGTCTTGCTGCCTTGGAAGTGAAGATGTGGTGCTGCAGGGCAAAAAGGATGGGGCAACTGGTAGTTCATCTGGAGTGGTTGGAATGGATTCCAGCCCTCAGTACAGAGGAGCGTGTTGGTGGTACTCCAGGGGTACTGAGGGCTGCCCGACAGTAAGGCTGGCACCAGAACAGGAGGGGCTGGGGCTGTGGCGGAAGCGGCTTGTTGCTGCCATTGTGGCTGCCAACTGTAGAATGAAGTCAGCACCTACTTCAAGCCTCCACCATGTTGGAAGCTACCTGGGTCTCGTGCTGCTGGAGCATAGTCTTTACTCAAGATAGTTGAGACTGGGGCAGCATTGTGGTGCAGAGGGTAGAGCTGTCGCCACAGAGCAAGGCGGTTCCGGGTTTGAGTCACGCTCTGTGCGGAGTTTGCATGTTCTCTCCGTGTCTACATTAATCCTCTCCGGGTTCTATGGCGTCCTCCCACATCCAAAAACATGCGCTTCAGGTGAATTGGCCGGTCCCAAATTGACCATAGGAATGAGCGTGTGTGTGCATGTTTGTGTGTAGCTCTACGGTGCACTGGCGTCGTCCTAAGACAAGCTGGGATACGCTCCAGTTCCCCGCGACCTGCACAAGCGGATGATGCGGGTTGAGAAAATGAATGAATGAATGAATGGCTTGAGACTGGGGAGAGAAAGGGTCTGCTGGGTCCCTGTCTGGCCAGATTGTCCTGTAATGGATGTAGTCTAGAAGAAGCACCGGTTGGGAGGTGACTGAGGGTGAGTCAGGGCCATGAAGAAGAGTCGTAGCTGTGGGAGCAGACAGACACCGGGAACATGGAGGCAGAGAACATGGTCAAAGACGGAAGGCAGGGTACTTGACAGGCAGAGTCAATAACATTAGATCAGGCAGGAAGGGACCGCTGGAAAGTCTCGCATGACACAGTAGACCAATCTGGCAAGACATGAACAAGCAGGAGTGGCTTATATGCAGGGCTGATTAGGATGAGCTGCAATTCTGCTGACAGGTGAATGGAGTTGGGCTGATGAGGTGGGAGTGGAGAGGAAAAATACGGATGGCAGGAGGGAAAAACTGAAACTAGAACTGTGACAACTATGGATTTTGACCAAACATCATCAAAACTAAGTATTTTGTTGTGAATAAGAAAGTTTTTCAGGCTGACATCTTTTATTGGCTTCTAATGTTACAATACAGCGACAGTATATGATAAGTTGATAAATATGAGCTCACACATTCGGTATTACTGATATGTTGTGATTTTTTAGGGGGATTTTTTCTTTTTGTCTTCTGCCATTTCTTTTTACAGCCTTTCTTTTGCTTTTTGTTTCTTAATAATTGAAGCGTTTTTCAAGTACAGCATCTTTGAAAAATAACTCGTCTTCTGAGACATCATATCCCTCCATTCACTTATTCATATCCACTACATTTTTATCATCTCTTGGTATTTTTATCCACACATGCTTTTAAATCTGAAAACATTGGGGGAAAGATTGTAAAGTGCTTTTAAATCTGAAAAGAGGGAAAAGGACATGAAGTGGTTTTAAATCTGAACAGGGAAAACGGAAGTAAAGATAACAAAAACAGTACATGTCTGAGTAAATTGGCTTACTCTTTGAATTAGCATTTACATGAACAAACTGTTGTGATGCATGATAGCAGGTGTCAGAGAATAGATGAATATTTAATCCTGCAGTTGGAGAGATGAGAGAAGAGGAGGTAACTTTCAGTGCTATTCATTATCTCCTCCATCATCCCCATCACTGACTATTCGATGACATGCAGATGATTTAAAGATGTGAAACAGAGAGGGTTCTCTTCACTCTCATGGATAAAATCAAGATCCTGGAGATGATTTTAAAGTTTTGATAATCACACAAAAAGGAAATTACTGTGAATAGCATTGTCGTCACTCTGTTTGCCTATACCACGACAGCTGCTTAGTTTGAAGGGAGTCTGAATTGCTGTAATTCTACTGGTCAGAAGGAAGCTTGGCTGCCTTTCTGCTGCTACCCATGACTCACTCTCTCCTCTCTGAAGTACCGTCAGGCCCCATGGCAGCGAGATCTCTCCTCTTTCAAGACTTACCTCCATCTGAGGTGTCTGTGGGCCACTACTCCCATGTTTTTGTGTGCACTTAAGATTTCACAGACCGGCCAAACTCTCTGGATGTCACCTCTCCAGGTACAGTAGCCCTAGAGCTTTATCAAGTATGACCATTTTAACAACATCTCCACTTACACCACTGGAACCTCTATCTTACACTCTGGTATGGGCTCAACTATCAAGGTCAGGTTTGAGCCTGTGTGTCTGTGTGCTGAGTGCCAGTGTGGGCTGCTTTCCTAGTTGGGTCAATAAGATAACACAACAGTCACACTGTAGAGTTCTATCTCTTACGTAACCAACTCCTGTGTGCTAGCTTGTCTCCTCTCTCCTGTTAAGTAGAAGGACCAACACATGAAAATCCTTCAAGTCCACTGAAAAATGCATCATTATTGGAAAATAAAGTGCACATCGTTTTGGCAGTCAGTACTGTGTGTTGACAGGATTATTTACGTCATCCATAGAGAATCTCTGTGACTGAAATAAAAGGCTTTTTTCAATTGAGCGAGTGCCAGTGCCTCTCCTGGCATCACTCTTTGTTTGTGAGTTACTGACACTTAAAAGCAGCGTTGAATAATGCAGCCATTGTTTCTGTTCCCTGTATCGGGGCTGATGCATAAAGCCATATGTGCATGTATAACATCATGCTAATGGGTGCTTGGTTGGGAATCGCCTGACGCTGCTGTGTGCCACTTCTTAATGCCCTCCAAACCCTCTTGAGCCTCCCACTTATCAGAGGCTGCTTAGACCCGCTTGAGAGATGGAACACACATTAAATACCTCCTACAGCACTCTGGATAAACTCAGAATTTCTGCATGACAGTGAGGGAACACACTAAAATTCAGCAGATGGGAGAGGAATGTGTTTACTATTACTGCTGTTGACTGAGAGAGGATTCTCACATCAGATGAAATTCCCATTAGCTGTCTTGAGGTTGACGTGTAATAGCATCTGAAAGGACGCAGTTGCCCAGTTGAATATTTGTGGATGATGCTGCTGGAGAATAAACTCTTGTGTCATCATGTTCAGTAAACACTGATAGCTTGTTTTAAATGGTTCTGACACTGGAGTGTTAAAACTGTGGTTCTGCTGCTGTGCCTTGAGATGGCACTTAGACACATCTGACAGCAGCAGCTCACTGGGCAAAAAGTAGTCCTGCTGTTGTGCTGACACACCAAATTAATTACAAAACATGTGAAAAGCAAACAAGCTTTTACAATCCTGCATGATTTTGTCACATTTATTTAAGCAAATACATCTGCAAAAACACTAAAAAAAATAACTTTTTATTGGTGTACATGCAGAAACAACGATAAGGAAATTTATTAGATTAAACTACATAATTGGTAAAGGAATGAGACACTGGATGGATAATTTAAATAGAGTGAATTTCCCTCTATGTACTTTTGAGTACTAGTGAACACATTCCAACATTTCTGCAGTTCACTGCAATACTGTACCATTTTATTTCCAAAGTCTGACCCTGCTGTACCTCTGAAATCCCACTGCTGCCTTCCTCTTCCTCTTCACGACTTTATCTTCTATGCAGTCATTTCAGCTGGAACTCCGACTCGAGCCTCCTGAGATCTTGTCTGAAAATGTCTCTCGCCTCTCCTTGTCCCATTTACACTCAGACTACACTGATAATAAAAGAAAATTAGTATTTTGTCTCTGCTGACACTTTTTTTCCCTTTTTTGGATGGTGCTACATTTTATCTTGGAGTTGGCAGACCACTCAATATGTTGAATAGAACTGATGAAGTATGGTTCACTGGATGAAACTGCTGCACACTGTTTGCCCAATTTTTAAGATATTTCAGTTATTCTTTCAATGCCTCATTAGACCTTTCTTTCTCTGCTCTAAAACCAAAAGATGTTTTGAGAGAATAAAAAAATCGGATGAATTTCTCCTCCTTCATTCACACTTGACATTGAAATGTCTTAAATTACCTCTGACAAAGACAAAGAGCCTAATACGCCACAGAACAGCTTGTCACACAACAAAGACTGTAAGTGAAATATGCTGAACAGCACCACTTTGAGCTACTGTACAAATGTGTGGTAATTGGCTCACCATCTG
Organism: Antennarius striatus; assembly: GCF_040054535.1. Taxonomy (NCBI): domain Eukaryota; kingdom Metazoa; phylum Chordata; class Actinopteri; order Lophiiformes; family Antennariidae; genus Antennarius; species Antennarius striatus. The sequence goes on from NC_090792.1 coordinate 9,785,378, forward strand.
CCAACACTCCCATTTGCATTGTTTACAGGCACATCTGATAGGTTGATGGATAGAAAAGATTTCTCCTAAAAATAGAAGCCATGACTCATGTGACAGAGCTGGGGATGGATGGAGGATCTGTGCCCTGCTGAACCACAGGTAATGATGGAGTATCTGTTGGCGCTGTGACTCTGTAATTGTCTCTGGGTTGAGGCTTTAGCAGAGATGACTCACCCCAGCCCCAAATGCTAATCACGATGGCCAGTTTGTGTGACTAAACAGGCCTTAGAGGAGAGACCGGATCATTTGGCCTCACTCCAGATCACAGGCCCCCAGACCACATCACCAAACCGTTTCACCCCCGACCAACTTGACTTCATAATTTGGGTTTTTATCTGTTGAGTTGTTCATCGTCAGCCAAACTTTAGAATATATGTGTTATGTGGTCAGGACCCAATAAGCCATTTATCAGAAATGGCAGCACTATCCTTCGGTACATAGCGAGATTTCAGGCTCAGTGTGTAACGTTGGGGAAGCTTCGACAATCACCAGCAGATTTTCTTCTTTCTGTCTTGCTCAGCTTAGAAATAATAACGTCCTTGTGGGAGCGCTTGTTGTATGTCAAGACCCACTTCAGCTGTTTTGTCAATAACTTATAGAGCAGAGACCAAATCCATAACAGAGCAGTGATTACTGTACTTTCCTCAAAACAAGCAAGAGGAAGAAGTGAAGTGAAATTCCAGAATGTGGTCTTGGGTTGAAGGTGGGAGGCGTTACTGATGAAGTTTCATCAATAAAGTGTGTTCAGATTTTAGAAGTGAACCAAGTATCAAATATCTTTTACCAGAGTGGGAAACCTTTATTAATCCCAGTATCCTTCCTCCCCAAGTACCTACAAACATACATCAGGCAACATGAGCCTAATTTACTTTGACACTCCAACTCATCCTCTTTTGAATTCGACACTGCTGCATTTGCTTTGAATGGAAGTTGGTCTTCATTAATGGGGGAGACAGTAGCAAGGAAGTGCCGAAGCTTTTAAGCTTAATAATCATCAGAATCGATTGGGTTCAGGCCGGAGAGAGATGCAGCGACTCTGCTGCAATAGGGTGGTAACACGAGAAGAGGCTAACATGGTTATTCCCACGCTTTGGAGGCACAGCTGGCAGCAAATGAACATTCATTAATGTGTGATTTTTTTTTTTCCATCTTGAGTGCTGTGGGTTTGAAGTTTCAGAAATGACTCATGAGTTGTCCTTTATCATTAAACTTACGAATGTGAGAAATATATCACAGCCTATGTTTTCATTACCTAAATTATTAATTAAAGGAAAACTGTGACCATGTCACAGAATTATGTTATGAATCCACCATGTGGTGTCTCTTCTGGCATTACAGTTGATGTATCATAAATCACCATTGTTTTGTCAGCAGTAGGGATTTAGAGCTTACTGCTGATACCTCACAGCCAGAAGGTTTGGGGTTTGGCTTCTGATCTGAGGTCTTTCTCTGTGGAGTTTAAAGGCTCTACCTGTTAGCATGATTTTGCGTCTCACCAAATGCCAGCTGGGATAGGATGACCTCACATAGTGAGTTTGAATAACATAAAGAAACTGAAACCACAGAGAATTTCGAAGATGATTGTACTTGATTGACGGACTTTTTAGATTTTAGTTTTAGATTTAGGATTGTGGGAATACAAATGAATGAATGAATGAATGAATGAATGAATGAATGAATGAATGCATGCATGCATGCATGAATGAATGAATGAATGAATGAATGAATGAATGAATGAATGAATGAATGAATGAATGAATGAATGAATACTTTAATAATCCCAAAGGGAAATTATTCAAAAGAATCTGGTTGCTGAATAAATCCTTATTTTCTCAAAAGTGGTATTTCATTCCACCTTTAACAATCGGCTCAGCTGATCTGGATCCTAAGAAAACACCAGGACGTTTCTTTTGCCAAAGGAAAACCAACAGTAATGTGCTTCTGATTAACAACATGAAGTTATTATCCTGAATGCTAACTTTTGTCCAAATCTACAGAGATTATTCCTAACCAGCTCTCAGTGGGATAATAAGATTTCCTCTCCCAGAATCCTCTAGGGTAGATCTATTAAATCTCAACGGTAATTACACCAGTTTACCTGCTGTAGAAGAGAGAGAGATAAATTCTCTGTTTCATGACTTTCCATTTTGACTTTATCCACAATTGTATGATTCATTGCCTCCAGACTACGACACAGGCCCTGCATAGAGGCAGTATCCGTCTCACCGCCTTCAAATGTGGCCACTCAGAACATTACTGATTTGTTTCTTCACCGAGATGAAATTGATGTCAACCCTCATTCAGCCTTCATTCACATGGGACCATCCATTTTGCAGAAAGATCAGATAAATTTTGTTGTCACTCTGTGATCAGCCAAACCTCTATTGTTACTAAGATAAGGAGAATTAGAAGTGACGTAGTGACAACCAACGTCCGATGTTGTTGCCGTAAGACAATGATATAAATTCATGAATCCTCACAATTACAATTTATTGCAATGAAAAAAAGCTACTTAATTGAATTTGATATTTCAGAATCCAATATAATTCCTCTTTATTTCCTCTTCTTTCTTTATCTCTGTTGGAGTTATGACTATTATTTCTATATGAACTCTTATTTTGACATTGGAGGATCCTAAGCCTTGGTCGGAGAGTTGCTTTTGACAGTTTCTGTTGTGGAGAAAATAACCAGATAATTCAGATACAGGAAGTGCTAAAGCAGCCGTAGCTTACAGATCACCTTCATAACCTTTGGTAAATTACCGCCAGCTGAACACACATATAGCACCCAGCTGGAGATGAAGGGTAATACTTCATTTAGAAATATGTTCAGGGGATATTAATTCACAAAGTGTGGCTCATCCATTTATAGGAAGCTCATTCAATAATTAAAAGAGGTATGATATTAGACCTAGCCATGGCTAACTTGTGCAGAAACTACCAACAGTTCATTTTTAGCTGCTCCGGGGCATAAAAAATAAAAGATTAATGAGCAAATTTGGTTTCTGCGTAGCAATGCATTAACTAGCACTAAAGGTGGTTTGCTGATGTTATAGATAATCAATCAGCAGTGATTTCATGTCATAAAACTCACAGTATAACTGCTGAGGTTTTACTGTTTATTGATCCTGTAATTCAGTGAGCCAATCAGCCTGTGAGGTAATGCTTCTCTGCCATTAAACAGTTTTCTGACTGCGGTGTAGTTGGCCAGCGGAACCCTCATTCAGTTTCATTTAAAGATATTTAGAGGATGAGAACCGGTCGAGTGGCGTATGAGGAAGAGGATGACAGTGTGACAAAGGCCAGTGCTGCTGACATGTCCTCTGCAGGACCTTATCAGAAAGAGGAGTTAGACCCACAGGCACATAGTTAAGACAGCAAAGCACATTACAGGTGTGTGGCGCTGCCAGCTGCCCTGTGGCACCGTGAGATGAGATTTTCCCTCCACATGTCAGCCCAACCACCCGAATTTCATTACTGGTACCAGCGAGTTGGAAATAACAAGGATTTATTGCCAGCACTAGAAATCTGTCACCCGGCCAGAGAAAGGAGTTGTTGTCATATCACCTCACCAGACTTGAAATGACGCTCTTCGAACTGTCAGTGAGTGCGGCGCTCGCCGTCTGACAGCAGGCATGTGTGAGTTTCTGAAGATCCTGTGAAGGTCCAGAGATGGCGGCCTCATGTTCCTACACTCCGTGTCTCTCTTTCATGGTATGTATTTTAACTTTCGCTCTAAGTCTTCACCCCTTTAAACTCGTCTGTGTTGTCACACCAGCACAGGAGGGGATCAGCACAGCTAACACAACACCACAGGAGTATGTGAGTGACATTATTACCCCCGTTTAAAGGTTAGGAATGGTGCGGATCTTGATGATAAATGGCAGAGCTTAAAATTCTTTCTTAAATCAGTTCCCTTGACAGGAAAATCCATGCGCTGTAAAAGGTCAAAGCCCTCTCTTTCTCTCATGTAAGCATGGGAATGCATGAGAAGTAGAGATTTTTGGACTGAAGAGGAGATGTCAAGCCACTATCTGAGAGCATCTCTTTATGCTACACATAACACAAACTCACGACAAATACTATAGCAACCACATTTATTTTGTGGTCAATTTATCCAGCATCATGCATGGATGCTAGTGTAGAATGAATAAACTCTTCAGTGAGTTTGTCTCTAGTGTGTCCATAATCAAGAACAGACTTGTGAGCCCAGCGAGAGATGAGACAGACCTGGACTTGATGCATCCTCTCCTCTCCCTTCATTTTTTTTTTTTTTTTTAAAATTCTGTAACCTAATTACCACCAGGCCTGAAGGAATGGGACCAGCAGGAGCTGCATGTCAGGGGACAATGCCAACATCAAAGATAGACAGATGGTCCAGAGGTTTCACCACCTCAAACCAATCTCTTGAAGATATTATTACTTGATTAGATGTTGCTGTGCCCCAGATAGGAAGCCAGAATGGATGAGAAATGAAGATGTATCATCTAAGAAGGTGGAAAAGATTCTAACTTACATTAAATGCAGTGCCACCTTTGATATCAACAGCTTCCATGAGCCTCAACCTTGGCAGCAGGGGAGAGAATGTCTGATGTTCCCATAGGGGACATTCTCACTCACATCCTCAAAATAACTTGGCGTTATCCGCTGCCTCTCACCCGTCACTGTCACACCACTGTTGTGTTTTAGCAACTTACCTGTGTCTTGCATAACGGTGGACACACTGTGACTCAGAGGGGAAACTCAGTTCCTTCCATGACTGAGAGAAAGGCTGATAAATGATAAGAAAACACGCCGGAAAGAAATGTGAAACTGACAGGCAGATTTCAACAGAAGCTCTTTGTTAGCGCTCTCCAGTCTGAGCTGCCGGATCCTTTATGGTCCCGTGTTAAAACAAGTGTCATTTGCTTTTCTTCCTTGATTACAGGTTAGCAGCTATAAGAACACTGGACCTCATTAGCATCTGAATCTCTCCAGAGTTCAACAAGGCTCTCAAAATGCTGGTGATATGAAAGGATAAGGTGGCATGTAAACTGCTGGTAAATGATGTCTGGTAATTGTTGCAGAGAAGTGGGCTGCGGGTAATGAGGCTCTCTGTTCCTACAGATTTTATGGCTTGTTTCTTTTTGATGTGTGATGAAACAGTTACACTAAAAGTAGACAGCAGTTTGGAAACATCGAACGGCACAAGATAGTTGAATGTGTGGCTGCTGATGCCATTGTCTCAGAGCTTATTTTAAAAGTAACTTGTATATCCACACAGGGCATTTACCCTCACAGTGGGCTGTCTATTCAAGGGGCAGCAGACTCCTGTTTTCCTGCACTCAGGCCCTTAGCAACACTAGGACTGCCTAACAACAGACGTACCGGGAGGAGATGGACGTTTTTCTCCTCCTTGAGTCTCATCAACAGAAAGGTGATGGGTCACTCTAGACGTACTGTAGGTAGGATTATCTCTCCTGAGTCCTTACCTTAGTTGCATTTTATTTTCACATCTTGTAAGCTTTGGGGTTGTAGCCTCACCTCTTTATTCAGAGGAGCTTATTAATATTTTAAGCATCATAAATATTTGCACATTTTGATATTTTGAACTTAGTTTTTCTTTTTCTTTTTTTGACTCTGCGGTTTTTTTTTAACTGGAGTATATCTCATCTACTACACATTTTCACTTTACCAACCTTTACATGTAAAGAAACACGGTAGTTGTTTTGCCTTTTAATATTTTTTATACAAATTTAACTTTTTGAGTTTTCCATGGAAATCTGATTTTAAGGTAAAACCGAATGTCGGTCATCTTCTCCATAGAAAACCGTACTGTATATTCAAAGCAACATAGAACACATTTCTCTTGGTTCACGCACTGACAATGTGTCATACACTGATGCACTTGTTGTACATTCTCTATGATGTTTGGGGAGGGGGATTTATGTTCTCTTCATTGAATCTTTTGTAAAGAGTTAGAACAAACTGATAACTAGAACCAAAGCAGTCACAGATTGCAACATCCCGCAACACCCCGAATTCAAAATTTTACCCTGACGTACTTGTATAGGTCAAAGATCAAAGCTAGTGCTCTGGCCTACTTTCATAAATCAAAGCATTAGCTTTGATCTATGGTCTTACTCACACTGGCCTTCTCCCTCGTCTTTCTATCTTATCCGGTCCTGAGTGTACGAAAGCTGTAATTTTACCTTGACCTAGTTTTCTCAAGGTCAAGGTCATCATCTCATTTTCATCCCCTTTGCCACCCGAGTAATGTGTTTTTTGTTTCATCTTTCTATCTGCAACAGTTGCGAAGATATTATGTGGACGTACAAACGGACGGACAGGCGAACACACGAACATTGACAATTACAATACATCAATGCTTTGAAGCGGGATGCAACAAGATCAACCCTTCCTGTAAAATCTGTGATTATAATTTTGTCTTGCTGGACAATCATGTTCGACAGTCTTTTAATTTCTTAGCTCAACTTACCTCATAGACACACACACCCATCCCAGCTCCAAAGTCTCTATGTCAGGTACCATAAGGGATCCTAAACTGGCCCAAACAAGTAGTGATCATCCTCATCAACACTTACAGCACATGAGCAGTGGCCCTTTGGACACTTCTTGGACACTTCTGGATCTGAGCAGATGTCCCTGGGGGCAATGTGCCGTGTGTAATCAAAGTTGGGCTAATTACATCCCGCTTCAAAGCGGTGATGTATTGCAATTGTCAGCGTTTGTGTGTTTGTCCGTTCATTCCTCCGTTCGTCCGTTAGTATGTCAATCAAATATCTTTGCAACCGTGGCAGACAGAAAGACGATGGAGAAGGCCAATGTGAGTTAGACCGTAGATCAAAGCTAGGGCTTTGATCTATGAAAGTAGGTCAGAGCACTAGCTTTAATATTTGACCTATGCAAGTAGATCAGGGTAAAATTTTGAATTCAGGGGTGTCACAGATGTTGCAGTCTGTGACTGCCTTGGTTCTAGTTATACTCTTGCTACAGTCCCGTACCTCTGGGCCTCTTTGACTGGACACGGTCTCTTCTGTGTTTTTGCCACTTGAGCATAAGAGGCTACTAATGTCTGGTATGTGATTAAATTACACGTGAGTCCACTGGGTACCACCTGACATGAGTAGAGAATGTAAAAATGTAATGTAATCGCAGAGACTATTTCATAAGAAAAGATTTTAACAGTGTATGTACATCATAGCTATGAGGGATTGTTTGCATGTATGCTAACAGGAGAAACAGGCCTCATTATTTAGAAACCCTGAATCTGTCAATGGTACAATGTATAGATTGCTCTGCCACAATGGTAACCTTCAGCGGCTTTTCTCAAAGTGATATAACCCAGAAAGCCTAGATTTGAGTAAATTGGATTTCTGTTTTCCGTGTTCAAACAATTAACTTTAGTGCATTCACAACCCATCACCTCTAATGATTACAGGGATTACATTTTAAAGGTATTGGAAAAAGGGAAAATTGCTTTACTGGAGTGTGTAAAGGTTTTTTTTATTTTCCAGTTGCACAACCTGACGGGTAAACAGTTGTTTATTGCAGCAAAGAAAAGTCCTTACCTGCTGGGCATTCCTGCAGAGATAGCAATTTGGAGAAGAAATGGATCAGTGAATGTGCCTCTTTTAGACCCTTTAGGACCTATCTGATGCATAACTGAGATTGAATATTAAACGTAGCAGGTGATTATTTTTGTGCTGATGATAATCACCTGGAGCTTTCGGGCAACTGTTTCCGTGCATGCTGCACACATGACAGAGCATGGTTGTGTGTCTGTGTGCGATACAGTCTGCAAATGTGATTCGCTCACACTTTTCCAAAGCGGTGTGGATTTCCAGACGTCACACGTGGTCGACTAGTCTGCTGTGTTGCCCCTTGAGTGTCTCTGCCTGTGTGCCAGATCGAGCAGAGCAGCTCATCATAATTTGGCACATCAAGACAGTTGGTAGCGGCGGAAGGAGGAGGGAGAGACGAAGGAGATGAGGTGTCTGGGGAGGGGGGAGTTTACTCTCACCTCATCCCCCAGGACATCACACACCAGCTGGAACTCTCTTAATTATGCACACAGTATGACACACACAGGTCAAAACAACACTCAGAAAACTATTGTGTGTCAGGTTGTCGACGAAAAGTTTGAAAAGTTACACCAGAGTGCATTATCCAACAAGTGACAGTCAGGAGTAGGGTGATTGTAGTGAACATCGTGTTGTAGTTTGATGTTAAAATCCAAGAAAGCAACATGTTATTAGTGTTACTGACTCTAACCTGTTGTTTCTTAAGACAAAAACACATCAATACAAAAACATTTAGTTCAGGATCAGCATTTTGGTCAAGCTCTGAGTGATTATGGGGTTTGCATTCATAGTCAGTGTGTATTGTTCTGAGGTTTTGACCTTAGATGATGGCATAAAGGTGCTACAGTAGAGAGAAGCATGCTGAAGGGTTTTCCATGGAGCATGTATTCCTGTATCTGCACTGAGATCAAATGATCAATAATAATTCTCTACAGTTTTTCCATTTAATTTTGAGGAGGCGTGTTTTTTTTTAAAATCAGATTGCGAAGGAACTAAAGAGATTCTTGATGTGGTAAAGATTATTTGAATAGATGGAGAGTGTTTTAAATTATTAAAAAAAAGACACATTTTTTACATTTTCTGAACCAGTTTCTCCTCAGATTGAAAAAAACAGGAACCACCAGCCTTCTTTTTTGATTCATTAGGTTCATTTGGACTTGCTGCCCTTGTTTTTTAATTGAGCATTAAAATCTAGTCTCCTGTCATTTGCCATCGAATTATGCATAATATAATATGATTATGGTTATTGTTGTTGTTGTTCAGGCTGTCAAAAAAAATCTTGTATCAGGTGTAAACGTTAAGATTCTTGTATTCCTTCACTTCCATTATATAATGACGATCCCATTGTTGTGTTACTCTATAGATTAATTATACAGACTGTATCGTATCAGAACCCTTAAAGCAATGTCTGTCATTGAAAGAGGAAATAGGTGACCTTGTTCGTGTTTGCAATTCATGCAGTCTAGTATTTATCTTAGCTGTGATTGTGTCTCTGCATCCATGACATAAAACATATGATAGCGATGTTGCCATGGTGTCGCTGCTTTGTTCTGATTTGTTTAAAGAGTGAGTTATATTTCCTATTTTCCTTGACCTGGAAACCAGCTGCAGAATTATTTTCTTATCATCAGCAGTTTATTTTATCATCAAAAATAACTTTCTACAGAATCAGATCCTAATCTATTATTAATTTAGATATAAGGTCTCACTGTTCACAAATATTTAAAATATTTTGATTGAGTCTTAATCTATATTGTGTTAGCTACATCCAACTAGGATCTGGTCAGACATAACAGTGAATCATGGGTTGTCCATGCCACAGCATTTTTAATCTTTCAAAAGTACTTGTTTTTATTTTTGATATGGAGAAAGTGCAAAAGTAAACTTGAATCTGCACCTGTGTCCAGATCCAACTCAAATTTTAAGTCTTTTTTTTCCCACCACTGCATAAAATTATTTATCTTAGACCAATTTTCTAGGTGAACAAAAATTCTTTTGAATGCATTTGAAACACAAACAACTGCTTTAAACACAACACATATTGAAAAAAAAAAATCTTTTCAAATCCAATTCTCACTGGCATGTTGTGATTTTCTCCGGGACAGATATGAATCTTCACATCTATCACCTGTACATTCTTCCTCATGTTCTGAATAGTGTCTTTTAACAATGACAAACCTGAACTGATGGTGACTGCTGAATCATTAATAACACCATTAGCAGCAGTCTCATTTCTGAAGACTGGGACCGTTTTAAATAGCTCTTGCCGTATTTTGAAAAAGAGCCGAGTGTTTAGGAAAGTTGGATTTTTTTTTTTTCACCCTGCTTGGAAGGACTTTATTTCATTTTATTTCATCCTAATTACATCCCACTTCAAAGCAGTGATGTACTGTTATTATCAGTGTTCATGTGTTTGTCCGTCCGTCCGTCTGTTAGTCAGTCCAACAAATATTTTCACAACCGTTGCAGATAGAAAGATGAAACAAAAAACACATTACTCAGGCAGCAAAGGGGATGAAAATGAGATGATGATCTTGACCTTGAGAAAAACTAGGTTTCATGAACAGGATAAGTTGGAAAGATGAGAAGAAGGGCAGTGTGATTAAGACCATAGATCAGAGTTAGTGCTTTGACCTATGCAAGTAGGTCAGGGTAAAATTTTGAATTCAGGGGTGTCACGGGATGTTGCAGTCTGTGACTGCCTTGGCTGTAGTTATAAAACTGTTACAAGAAGCATTGACATTTTTTTTAATAACTGAGATGCTGCTTTTGTCACACTGCACCTCCTGCTGGTCCCCCACATTCCCCCCACACCTTTGCCCTCTTAAATGTGCCACACAGAGTGCTAGTGCCACTTTCTAAGCCAGAAAAGATAAGGGGGTTGAACATCAGCACAAACACACCTAAACACAAATGCACAGCTGTGTATCGGTCCAAATTTGCACACACAAATGCATCAAATGCAAACATACAGAGGCGAGACACACAAGTGCTCTCCTGATAATCATTCCTAGAGCTTGGTGGCGAGGGGCAAAGTGCTGTTATCACATGCCAGCAGCAATATTCAGCGCTTAAAAACCCTCCAGACCAAGCTGCAAACACCATTAGCTCGTACAGCCAGGAGATACCATGCGCACTTTCCGCAGCTGTGCCAAGCACTTCATGACTGCTGTCATCCTATAGGGAGATAATGAGTCCTTCTTTAGATACTGCTGTAACCAGTCCAGGGTGCATTATTCTAGGAGAGCACAAAGACTTCAGCCTTCCTGCGCTGTTGTTCCTTTGTGGATTTGCAGATTCCTTCAGAGTTTGATCTAACTCAGATGATTTATGAGTGTTTCTCTTTTGTTTGGTGCATCTTCAAAGGGAAGACGCCAGCGTTTCAGCACTAATCTGTGGTGGCCCTGATTGGCTTGTGGAAAACTATTTCTGTTCAGATGTAGGTGAACAGTAATAGTTCACCTACACGATCACCATTCTGATCATGATGCAGAGGATAGATACAGTTTACCCCCCTTCACCGAGAGGGATTTATCTACAAGAGTTGAAGCTGTAATTCTCCATAGTGTATGTTCAATAATTCATACAGAGACACTTACTCAAGCTTATAGTGAGAGATTGGTAATTGTCTTGCCACTGCAGTGTGCTTTCATCCTCCTCCTCTATGTTTTGCATTATGTGTGCTTTAAAATCCATATCTTGGTGTGTTGTTGTGCTCTTAAAGTTTGTGTACATGAATCATCTATGTAATGCTTTTCCATTGAGTATGATTCACTTTGATTACTTTGTAATGGTGGTTGAGTAAATGAGCTATACTGTTAACTTGAATTTGAATTTGATCTTGTTGTTTTCCTTTTGTCCTGCAGTACCCTTTTATATATGATAGAGTTGATTTTGGGGGTTCTAAAACACTTCTAAGCAAATGTAGAAATATGCTACGGTCGTGTTAATGGGCATCTTGTACAGTTGAGTAGCTCTTGTTGATACCTGGACCTTTGTACATCATGTCTGGGACATAAGGGACACATAAGGGACACAGTCCTTGTGTAGGTGTAGGTGTACTCTCCCATTGTTCTACTGTGTATTCCCAGCATTGGGGTCAAGAATTTGACACAGGAGTCTTAATGTGTTACAATAATATCAAGTAAATACTTCCCCTTACAGGTAAAAACAGTTGTTTTAAACTAATTTAATGACCAAATTTTGGTCTAATGCAGTGTGCTGTAGCTCCGATGATGCATATTTTCAGATGACAGACTATTAACACATTTATTGGGTGAGAAAAGTCAAGCTAGCTTCTATGTGTGGCTGTGCAGGATTAAGCATACTGATTCTTTAAGCTAAATACCATTGTCTGAATGAGAACATGGTCACAGTGCTAACATGTTGAAATTTAGCATTTATATTGTCCTTTAGTATGTATACTAAAAATTGCTCATTAGTGCTGCAAACAACAGTTGAAGCTGATTTCAATAACCCTTATGTTATGGGAGAAATTAAAATTTTAACCTGGTGGTGGCACCTAATGTTAAAATTTAGATGTACCTAGAAGGAAAGTCTACTGAAGATAACAACAATCCATCCAATAGCTGCTGAGAAATATGAGTCTGTGTTAAAATGACATTTTCGTTCCTAAAACCTTGTATGACTAAAAAAGGAGAGCAGATAGTATCTCAGGCATACACAGCACATATCTTCATGTCGAGTTGGAACTTCGCTTACAGACGAGCAATGTGAGAATGATCAGTAAAGAAAGGAGGAAAGAAAGATGAGGGAAAGGTTTGTCCAGAGGTATTCTGGGATGGTGTTGTGTGCCTTACATCCTGCTGAAAATAATGTATGCCGGGATGAGGGGGGAATGTGCTGCAGCTTTGTGTGGATGGGAGAGAACAGGAAAGGCGTCCTTTAAATTCAGAGCATGTGAAGGCCATGAGTTGAACCCTCAGTGTTCACATAATCAGCTTTGTCATGCTGGAGCATTGTGTATGCTCGCTGTGTATGTGCATTGGAGTGTGCGCGCGCGCGTGTGTGTGTGTTGGCGTGTGGGCGTGTGGGTGTGTGTTTGCTCACTTACCACACTTTTATATCCAATGGGGCAACCTCAGCAGCCACAGTACAGCATATGGCTGACTGCTGATAATACAAATTCAGGATGTTTTTAATGTGGATTGATTTCTAGTGGGACTCCTTCACCAGAGCTGCTGGCATCAATACAGAACCCGACCCGACTGTTAACACACAACAACAACCTGTTCAACGTCCTGACCAAACATTTGATTCATTTGATTTCTTTTCGATCCTTTGGATTTCTGCATATTTATGTGTGTGTGTTTATGTGTGTGTTTGTGTGTCCATGTCCTTGAGTGACTGGATGACCACTTGAGTACTGTATGTGCTCTCCCCCCCCCCCCCCCCGCGTAGTGAGTGGTGAGCTGTGTCATGCTGGGCCTAATTTTAGGCTGCTGACGTGTGATGTGTTTGAGGCCCTCATGGCGTTGGAAGTGTGATGTTTATCTGTGCCTCTGGGGAGCAGTTGTGACAGCCTTTTTCAGTTGGTCAAAGCATCTGACTGAAGTCTTTCACAGCTAAATAAATCACGACAACATTCAGAGATGGCACCATGCAAGCGTGTGTTCCAGTGAAAAAGTCATTGTCTTGAAGGCTACAAGACGTTGTTCTGTTTGAGCGGTGGTGTGGACGTGGCTCTGGAGGCCTTTTCGGTCTCTTTTCCATCAGATGCCTTACATGGCGACGATTGCATTTACATGAATTTATGTTGTCGAGTGATTTGAGACCAAAAAAGTGCTTCTTTTTTATTTTCCTCACTAACGGGTTGGCCGGTTCAGATGAATATTCAGCATTTTACATTTGGGTGTTCCATTTATCCAGCAAGGAGGGGGCTTGGGTTTTAGTGTCATAGTATGACTTCAACAGGGTTTCACAAAACTTTCTACAAACAACTACAAAGTACAGAAATGGCACTTTTTACTGTTGTGTGATATTTGCCTTCTTTGTGATTACCGTTTCCATGGTTACAGGTTAAGCTAATTCTGTTGAGAGTATTTGTCTCAGATGAAGGTCATATCTTTCTTATGATTTCATAATGATTTTTTTCTTCTAATTTTAGATCTATTTTTTAAACAACACTGTTAGTAAAATTTTAATATTTCATATATTTATAAATAAATAAAGTATTATATATATATATGTATATATATATATATATATATATATATATATATATATATATATATATATATACTGTATACATAAATATACACCATTACACCATTTGTGGTTTTTGAACGCTCCCAGTGGTAGAATCAGGCAACATGGTAATAAGATAAATAACTCAAAGCGACATATTTTTTTCTGTCTGCAAACATTTTAAAATTGATGAAAATTTCACACGCTAACCTTAATTTGAATTTAAAGCTGATCAGTGGAAAAAAGATCAGGTGTGGTGTTCAGCACAAAGATTTTTACCTACTGTTCTCAACAGAGCAGTCCTCAACTCTATGGAGGACTTTGGGATCTTTAAGGTATTTTTCTGTTTTAATGGACTGTGATTTTACACTTTTGCTTCTCTGTCACTGCCTTTGTTGAGTTCATGTATGATTGTGGCTGACAGCTGTAGAACTTTATTAAGTGATCCATTGTATATAAAGTCTTTACAGCTTGTCTTGCTGCTCCTGAATGGATTCAATATATATGAAAATGTCCCTATATTATATGTTTTTCTCTTCTGATGAATTTGTTGTTATTTGTACACAGTTTGATGTAATTTTTTAACCTGTGCCACACTTTATCTCTGGCCTCCTCACAGATTGAAGACATTGTTAGTCGAATACAAGATGAGAAAGCAGGAGGAGTAGCCATCCGGACTGTCAAAAGCTTCCTTTCCAAGATTCCCAGTGTGGTTTCAGGTGTGTTTGTGTGTTCTTGTGTGTATTGCCATTTGTGTTACATGGCTGCATGTGTTTTTCTTCTTTGATAAGGAATTGTTTGATGTAGAGATAATTATTTATGTGTATTTTCGTCCCACACGGCAGAAAAAACATAATCAGCAAAGCAAGTATGACCTTTTGGGCTCATTTAAATAGCTGTTACTGATGATGATGGTGTTCCGTCAGCCTGTGGTTTGGTGTTGCCTACAACACACTGCTGGAAATCTCCTTTTCCTACCTTTTTTTTCTGTCCGTTCCTTCTGTGTTTGTATTTGTCACTGCTTCATGTATTTGTGGATGAAATGAGTCACCAGCGTTGGATTGCTCAGGCTGACCCAGAGGGGTGTTTTTCATAATCACCCTTCACATGGTATCGGCGGGCCCATGGGCTCCCAGCAGCATAGATCGGCTACACAATATGCTTTCCAGGAGCAGAGAATACAAACGCACCCCAGACCTGTTAACATTTTTATATTTAGATGTTGACTCAGCTTTGACAGCTTTGACCTGCAGCTTTGAACAAAGATGATTCATTAAGACCTCAAAGCTTGTTTGTGTCTGTGGATTGCAGCTTTTGTCATAAACTACTGCAGATGTGGATCCTCCCTAACAATGTCCTTTTCTTACCACCAGGCACAGACATTGTGCAGTGGCTGTTGAAAAACCTCTCCATTGAGGATCCAGGTATTTCTACTGAGCAATCTATCTGCACATAAGCACAAAATAACTCAATTGAAGAAGAGCGAAATCGCTGCCACCTCCTGTCTGTGTGTCTTTTCTAATGTCAACAGCTGAAGCTATTCACCTCGGAAGTCTCATCGCTGCTCATGGCTACGTCTTCCCCATCTCTGACCACGTCCTGACTCTCAAAGATGATGGAACGCTTTATCGATTTCAGGTGCGGAATCTCCATGAGAGCATTGTTACATGTGTTCAAAGCCCTGTGAATATAGAATGGTAAGCTGACGGTAGTTTATCAGAGGGATATGTTTGTAGTGTGATGATAATGAGAACAATCCTTGCTAAGCCTATTACTCATCCCACCAAGGTCGATACTAACTATCCCTGCTGGATGCTGCAGGAGAGCAGGATGTGGGCCGTGGAACAGGGCCCCTGGGCCACCAGTGCGGCTTGTCAGCGCTGTTTTTTGGGGGGTTTTTTTTACTGATCCAGCATGAAGTTTTTACAGTTCCTTATGATGGCCACAGCTTACGTTATGACTTAGCAGTGAGCATTAGATCTTAATTTGGTCAGCCAATCAGGCTCCCCAATGGGAAGCAGTGAGGCGGTTGCAAGCTGGCTTCACTCCTTTCACTGTCACCAGCCTGTCCCCGTTCACCCCCATAATCTACCTCTGGATGCATTTATCTTCACCTCTATTGCTCAAGATTAAAAGCCATTCTTGTGCCTATGTAGGGAGGGCAGCATGTGTCACAATTGCTCATTCAGCAGAGGCTAAAAATATTCCCTCTGATGTTGTTGTGATGCAACAAGCCCACGTCATCAGAATATCTATGAAGAGTCCACGGCGCATTTGAAATGTGTTGGCCACTCTCCATAGCTGTGAGATAAGGATTAGCGACGGCGGGATATATTTTTTACTGGTCTATAAATACATTCTTGTAGAAGACAACAACCATCTCAAGTCTGCAGATTTGCATCAACAGCAGTGAAGTCCAACAGGCTCAACGTAATCCAGAGTAGATGAGAGCTAAAATGCTAAATGAGAGCATGCTAACCCTTTTGTTCTGTACACTCAAACAAGCCAGGCTTTAGCATGGAGCATAATCACCGTTATGAGTAATAGTGGAAATGAAATATGTGGTTAAGTACCACCAACTTCTAATTCTGCCCCCTCATTAAGAATGCATGATAGATGTGAGTGATCCATTATTAATGGACTTTGGAATGAACTTTGAATGTGTAATATCATTTGCAATGGGCAATTAAATATGTATAAGGAGAATATAGTTACTACTGCTGTCCAGATTGTCTTGAACAGGACATGACCATCAGGGATCATCATCAATCACACATGTCAAATGTAACATGGGTGGTGGGAAAAATGAGATTCCAAACTTTTTTTTTTGGTTCATCTTGTGAAGAATGTAATTGTGCTTATATTTGAGCAAATAAACAAGATCTGTCTCTTCTTATTTGCCTCTATCTTCCCCATAGTCTCCATATTTCTGGCCCTCAAATTGTTGGGAGCCTGAGAACACAGATTATGGTGAGTCTGTCATATTCGCCAATAAGATAGTACTAACGCCTTGGATTGTGTCTTCCCCTTTAGAACTAAAACATAACTCAAACTATAGAATCTGATGTTGATGCTCATTGATCTATTGGGCCGGTCTCTGTAATGGATCTGGTCCTGAGGAACCTCATTACAGAGAATCCTGTGGGGCAAAATTATCCTAACAAAATAAAAGGAGTTAGTGATACGAGCACATGTCCAGCTCGCTGCATGACATTTACTCAAGGCTTCTTTCCTTTCTTGTTTTGTTTAGTCAGAGGATAACACGTCATCTTCCTGCTCCTTTCGTTAGTGTGGATTCACACAGCTGACACCTCAGCGGAGGAAATAACAATAGAAATAATGTGATCAATGGAAGATATGCTTGTTTTATTCTGGAGCTGACAGCCAGACAACCCATCTGATGAACTATTTTGCCCTCCTCATGTCTCGCTCCGTCTCTCTTTCTCCCTCTAGCCATTTACCTGTGCAAGCGCACCATGCAGAATAAGGCCAGGCTAGAGCTCGCTGACTATGAAGCTGTGAGTATGCATTCTTTTCTTTTTTTTTTAATGATTGCCAGGAAGCTCTCGGTCCAGTGACATCATTATGCATCGGCCGTAATAACATGAAAATCTGAATTTCCTGTTTTCAGTCACTTTGGTGACATCAAAAGAGGTGAAACAATGTCCTCTGGGGCCATTAAACGCCAAAATCCATTATTCCCAGCAAAAAGCCATTATTAAATTACAGACTTTAATACAAGTCATTTTTCTTTTCCAGGAGCATTTAGTACAACAGCATCCAATCATTTACTGGCCACAGCATGTATGCAAGTAACAACCTCTAAAGGGGCATCACTTTACTGCTGATTTTCTGTTATACAATTGCAATGCACCACAGTTTAATATTCTAAATGGCTCCGCTACTGTTGTCCAGTACTTCCTTTCTCTCCTATTCAGGTCACTTTATGCCTTCAGGCCTCATTGCTCGCAATGCTAACATCCCTGCTAGTCTGTCGTCAGAACGTTTTCTCTCTTTGTAATGAGGTCATGTGCTGCATCATTGACAGATGTCCGTTTGGATGGTGTTATTGCAAATTAATTGTCGAGCAGCTTTCTTATGTGTTCATTATAGAGCTTTAGGAGCTTTTCTAATTTTGTAACAAAAAAGAAAAAGAAAAAGCAAATTATCTTACAGAAGCCGAGTAATGCTGATTGTGTTAAACATTCATGACCAGTCTTCTCATTTACCTCTTGCACACATAATAATAATAACAATCATAGTGAGCATTATTGGGACATCAAACCCTGTGTAGCAGCACCTCAGTAATCTTTCCAGGTACATGTTTATGTGAGGTTGTCTCATTTCAGCAACAGTGATATAAAGTTCTGACACAATGTCACTGTGAATAGAAAATATAATCATCTTAATGCCTTAAATCAAATAACCCCCTCCTCTAAAGTCCTACCTGATTGGTTACCATAGGAGAACCTCGCCCGGCTGCAGAGAGCCTTTGCCAGAAAATGGGAGTTCATCTTCATGCAAGCTGAGGCTCAAGTCAAGTGAGTATGTGTGTGCACTTGTGTCAAACACATCACCTCCCGACATTTGGGTTGCATACAGTACAGTAGGGGAGCTGTGGCTTCGCTCATGTTGATAAAATTACGTTTACTTTTGGTCTCCTGCATGATTTGAGTGTTAATTTCCAAAGGAAGAGGAAATGCTTCATTGTGCATTGTGAAGTCGGCGGGAGGCCAACACTGGTCTCATTATCTACGTCCTGTTTTCATGCTTTGCTTTACTGCAGGCTTACATGCATTAACCACAGAGTGTATTCCCCTACGGAGTGAAAAAACACACCATTCTCCATCACTTTTTTCTCATAGTGAGACTCCCATCTGGTGGTTTACATCTGTAAATACAGTGTGGCTGATTCATGCCATTGTTGTTTGACTGGTGTTTGCAAGTGGGGGGGCGATAGAGAGACAATAAGTCTTGTAAAGGGGTTGGCAACCTAAGAAAGGGCAGATCAATGAATGCCAGTGCAGAAATCTGTGTGTACGTCCAGCCATTGATTGGAGACCCACACGTGTGTTTGTGAATGTCATTTGTGGTGTTGGTTTGATTTGATATTCCAGCGGCGTGTGTTCATCCCATGTGTGATCTGTTTGTTCTGTTGACAGGATTGACAGGAAGAAGGACAAGGCAGAGAGGAAGATCCTGGACAGCCAGGAGAGGGCATTCTGGGATGTCCATCGGCCCGTGGTGAGTTAGCGACTAAGAGACAAGTTGGAGTAGGAGGCTGAGATGATGTAACAGTGGAAAAAGTCAATAAAAAGACAGAAAGAAAAAGGAGGGTTGTAAATCATTTTAAGCCTGAAAGCATCAGATTCAGCTCCACAATCTTCACCTGAGCGACCTGCTTCGCTGTCAGCTGCCCAATCAGATTCGGTCTCTAAACATGGCATCGCTGAGTAGAGGCAGAATTGCATTGTGAGAGGAAGATAAGCTCTGTCTCTCTATGACTGCACATCCTGGAGAAATAGTGTTATCTGAACCAAAACCAACTCTGCTGCTGCCGCCTCCCACAGCCAGGCTGTGTCAACACCACGGAGATGGACATCCGCAAGTGCCGACGAGAGAAGAACCCACACAGGGTCAAAAAGGTGAGGCCAGAGTTTTCATTCTGTCATAAACTTATTTACGTTTTTAATCAATATGTAAGTAAAATCATGAAAATGATCTATTATATATGTAGTTTAAGTGAAAAACATTTGTGTAAAATATGGAATTTTATAATAGCTAATAATTTTACATTATATATTTAGGTTTGGTTTTGGTCATTTTTTTTATTAGATTGTGTATGTGTAGTCCACAAACTATGATTTAATTTAGTCATAAAATTATTCAATGTTAAAAATTATTTAATGTTTATATAATTATCTATCTATTATCTAAAAGTAAATGGTTTTTTTATGAAAACCTCTATAAAATTGTATTGTCTGAATATATAGCAATGAATTCTTTTTACAATTTATCTGGTGTATGATTTATTTACTAAATAATGAATGCATGATAAATCGTAGTTATTGGTAATTTATTTTACAAATCACAGCTACGTATCTAAAGGTAAGGAGTGATCACCTCCTCTTTAGGATGATATAACCCAGAATTCCACCTGAAGCCACAACTTTGATATCTCCCATTGCCACACCAATTACTTGACATTTATCAAAGTTCAGTATGGTTTTGTCGTCCTATATCGAAGTCCAGTGACATCAAAAAAAATATCATTTGAACACGTCTGTCCTTCTTCTCTTCCAGTCAGTCTACGGGGTTCCAGATGATGGTCAGAGCCAGCCGAGCCCCATCCACGTCAGCTCCCAGCCGACCAGGAAACCCACCAAAGAGGACGTGCAGAAGGAGGTAACTCATGGTGTGACAATCTTCTTCACAGGTCATTACCACCAGTCTGCCTCACCCATCCATCATGACGACAGTTGGGGACGCAGATTGATGAACTATTTCCTTATTTTACTTCTTCATTACTCTCTTTCCCTCGCCATCAGATTAGCTTCTTGAACATCCAGCTGGACAGACACTGTATGAAGGTTTCCAAAGTGGCGGACAGTTTGATGAGTTACACAGAGCAGTTCATGGAATATGACGCCTTTGTGTCAGCCATAGAGCCCTCCAACCCCTGGACCAGCGATGACACCTCCTTCTGGGACTTGGAGGCAAGGTGAGTGTCCATCAGAGGTTCTGATCTTCTGACCTCTCTCTTGTAATCTACTTTATTTTATTCTATTTTAATCTCTTTCACTGGGAACAGTCGTGAGCCCAGCCAGCAGCGTGTGAAGAAATGGGGCTTCTCTCTGGAGGAGGCACTAAAAGATCCAGCGGGACGGGACCAATTCCTCAAGTTCCTAGAGTCGGAGTTCAGCTCAGAGAATCTGCGGTAAGCCTCCTTTTGTTCCTGGTGTACCTTTAGTGAATCTGCTATAATCAGGGTTTTTTTTAACAATAGATCTGTTTGTTGAATGTGAAACTTGTGACTGAGTGTGACAAATCCACTGGAGATTACCTCCTGACACCTCCTGTTCACCTCCTCTATGATGCATTTAAGCATCTTTTAGTTCATTGTTTTGCCCACTTCCAAACAGACCTACTCTCAGTGAAAGGGTTTTAAAACACATCGTTGAAATCAGCCCAAACTTGATTATCAGCTAAAGAGCCTTCAGAGGCTGGAGAGCAAACAGGTTTCTGTCCTGTGCACAAGATGAGGTCATTTCTTTACTTTCTTCTTCATTATTTTCACTTACAAAATGTGTGACAATAAAATACAAAAACATTGAGAAAGATGCCTGTGGAAATATGTTTTGAAAGATATTTTTTGAAAATAGAAATGTTTAATACAGGTAGTCCTCAGCATACGCATTCAACTTACGAACAGTCGGAGATATGAACAAACGTGTGTCGTCATGTTCGACTATTGTCACAACCCCCGCCGAGCAGCACCGCTGTGTGAACGCAGCTGTTGTTGGATGCTCTTAAAACACTGGTCGAGAGTTCCTCTTAGTGTTTTATTCTCCTCAATTTTGCTCCTATTCTCCTCCTATTTTTCCATGTATTTTTTTAAACCGATGTATAATCGAGAGCAACTTAACTCAAAATGACCTGTACCTGTATTTTATTTTATTATGTGTTGTTTTTATGTCCTGCTATTATTTCTGATAAGTTTTAGGGGAAAGTACTTCCAAATTAGACTAGCAATGGCATTTAAATGACCTTCAATGGTGATTATAGATTGAAATTGAATAAATAACAATTTACAATTAATTCAACTTACGAAAAAACCTCTCAGAACCAATTGTCTACATACAGTATGTTGAGGACTACCTTTAAATGATTTTTTTCCTTAGTTATTTTTACTGTATCGCTGCTCTGATATGAATAAGATGTTTCCCAAACTTAAAACATAGTTTCTTACGTGCATCCGCAAACTGTCCTTGACTCACATCTGACTTCTATCCTCTGTCTGATCTCTGTTTGACCACTCAGTGCCTGATTTACTTGGTTTGATTCAAAACTTCAATGCCAATATTAATTCCATAATGCTTTATAAACCTGTTAAAGTGACAATCCCTCTGGGGCGGTGGCTCATGCTTTGTTCATCTCATATATTCTGGAACTTGTTACTGATCAGTTACGATGCTGCTGCAGGTTCTGGTTGGCGGTACAGGATCTGAAGCGGCGGCCTCTACAGGACGTGGCCACCAGGGCGCAGGAGATCTGGCAGGAGTTTCTAGCAGAGGGAGCGCCGAGTTCCATCAACCTGGACTCTCATAGCTACGAACGAACGAGCCAGAACCTCAAAGACCCTGGACGATACAGCTACGAGGACGCTCAGGTTGGTCCACAAGTAAACACCTGACACACTCTGTGGCATTACACACAGGTACAGTCAGCGCTTCTCTGGGTCTACGTAGAAAAAACATCAACCTTAAACCTTATTATAACACAATTTTTTATGGAACATGATCTTTGTTTCGGGCAGATGCGTCCATTCACATAGTTCATGTTTACACACAGAAACCCTTCCACCTCACTCACATTACACAAGCAACCAAAAGGAGAATGGTGGAGTGTGTTTGTTCCAGGATCTAATGAGGCGGCTCGTCCCATCAATAGGTTGTTTCGGTCAGATCACCATGGTTTCCTTTGCTCATAGAGGCTATGCGGCGAGTGAAATGGAATGTCTCTCACAGGCTGAACATTACTCAACTCAATCCTTCATGCCAGCACGTTCAGTGTGCATCACACACACACACACACACACACACACACACACACACACACACACACACACACACACACACACACACACACACACACGTGTGTGTGTTTTCCTTCCCTACTCTTCCTCACACTAATCAGCTCTCTTCTCTGTTGCAGGAGCACATATTCAAGCTAATGAAAAGTGACAGCTATGCACGCTTTTTACGCTCCAATATTTACCAAGACCTCCTATTAGCCAGGAAGAAGGTGAGTCGCAATCACTGACCCCTCCATCGCCTCTTCATGAAAGTTTGTCCTGCGTTTTTCATATTTTCGTGTTTTGCTTGGATTCTTTTATGATTTAAAAGCCATTCCAAGTCCAGTTCTGTTGTATTCTGATGTAAGACAATATTTTATTGACACAAACACAACCACAAAGGCTCACGTCTAACTTTGCTGGGGTTTTTTTTTTATACAATCCTAAATGCATTGCTGTCAGTACTCTTGTAAAGTTGTTCCTCACTGGAACACTTCCACTTCAAGTTTTTGTTCCACATTAGAGGCAAATCTTGTGCTTTTCACTTACTCTAACTTTACTGCCACCAACATTAGCAGTATTTACACATGAATACACTAATATACCAGTAAATCATACAATAACACATGTTCTTCTGAATCATGGATACTTTTAGTTGCTGTTGAAGTCTTTATGTTCTTTTATATTGACAGAATTTGATACGTAAAAGGTTTTTATAGACTATGATATTACTACTCACATGAAGATCTGAGAGCTTCACCCACCACCAGTTGAGAATGACTTTATCAATCAATGAATCAATGAATCAATGAATCAATCAACCTTTATTTAAATAGCACTTAATCACATGAGGGGTTGCATGGCGGTGGTGCAGTGGTTAGCACTGTCACCTCACAACATGGCGGGTCCGGGTACGAGTCCCGCTCTTTGCAGAGTTTGCATGCTCTCCCCGTGTCTGCGTGGGTTCTCTCCGGGTTCTCCGGCTTCCTCCCACCTCCAAAAGCATGCGCTTCAGGCTGATTGGTCGGTCCCAAATTGCCCGTAGGAGTGACTGTGTGTGCGTGGTTGTCTGTCTTTGTATGTGGCTCCGCAGTGCACTGGCGTCGTGCCCGGAGTGTCCCCCGCCTCACGCCCTATGCCAGCTGGGATAGGCTCCAGCTCCCCGTGATCCGCTACGGTGGATACAGCAGCAGTACATGAAAATGAATGAATGAATGAATCACATCAGCAGACCTAGAATAATTTATTTAACTCTAAATGAGTCTTATTAGTTGTCTGTAGATTAGGTGAATCATTTTAATTCATTTTTGGGGGGTTTTAATTATTTTTTAACACTGCCTGTCAATCATTGATTTAAACCAGCCATTGGTTAGCTAGCAGATCCACGAAAGAACATAATGAGGAATGAAATCAATGAAAGATAAATGTGCAGGCAACTAAAAAAGCAGACCCGACATCATGACGACATAAATCAAAGTCATACAAAGAGGAACTATAATCACACTCTACATAGAAAAGGCAGATAAAACAGAAACAGATGTGAAAGAAAGGAACAGCAGGTAGATCAGTTTTTATGTAGCAGTGATGATTTCTTAACTTTATGCTTTTTTTTTTACCATCTGAAAGTTACATGTTTAGCTTTAAAGGGTTGTCAGATCCAAACAAGCAGTCATGTAGTTGTTAAAACTGTGATACGGAGCATTATAGCGACTCACAGCTTCCTGTGTTCATGCTGGCCTTTCTGCCCTTTCCCGTTTGGACTCTGCTCCTCCTGCTGGCCTGTCATTGACACCCCCCGCTCCGTCTCCTTCAAATGCAACTCCCACATTATCTTCTGCCCTCATTTTTGCAATGCCTGGCCGCCCCACTTTTCCACCCCCTCACTGACCGCATCACCCCCCCCCCCGAACCCCGTCAACACCCTTACCTGACCCAAACACTCACCCTGCTTCCCCCCCTCCCAAAACAGCAGCCAGCAGACACTGAACAGGGCCGCCGCACCTCCTTGGAGAAGTTCACCCGCAGTGTGGTAAGTCATTGGAGCTGGGGCTGTTCATATCACAAACCACACTGGCTGGCTCACTTATCAGTGGCTTTTGCAAGTATGACCATAATACACTCCATAATGGATCTTTGTGTCTACGTATTTGTGAAAGGATAACATCATAGTCACATAAATGGTTGCAAACACACATTTTAGACAAAACTCACTTTGTTTATGCGATTAAAAAGTTATGGTCTCAGATAAAGTGACGTGTTTTTCTTGTAATTGACCTTCCAGGGGAAATCATTGACGGGGAAGCGTCTGACCGGCCTGATGCAATCGTCCTGACACAACCTGCGCTGGAGAAACACAAGCAGACCCTGTTGGGGGGTGATTGCCACACACTTTCCAGGGCTGGGGGCACAGACAGCGCAGCTGGGCCGGACGGGGCTACTGTGGAGGTTCTCAGACGTAACTACGTGGACTGCTGTCGTTCTGACGAAGCACCGGGTGTGCTGGGGTAGAACATCCTGGACTGAACCGCTGAGAAAATGACAATGGACTTCAGCCAACGCAACATAAGACGTGGAGAGTACAGTAGAAGCACATTGAGACGACAGCTGTCATCTTACATCAGTCTGCAAACAGGTTGTCAGGCTCTTTTCATACTGGATATTATTAATATCCAATAAACCTGTTTATATTTGGTATTTCAACAATAATATTCAGCTATCCTGAAACAGCTAGGGCCAAACACCATGTGAAATCAACACTGACAGGAATATAACGTTTTGCATATATATATATATATATACTCACAAGACAGCCAGGAAAAAGCAAAGCCTAGTATTTATTTTTCTTTTTTTGTCGTTGTTTTTTTTAAATGTCTATAACTTTTTTTTTATGCCCTTGAAAATGACACATGTTCCCTGTAAAGCACACTGCATGACAGTTCAACCGTGATTATAATTTTGTCAGTGATCAGCAATGCAAAGCAATTTCCCCCCACAAGTTCTATTTAAGGATGTCTATAAAATTGATTTTTTTAAATTATAGTTTTTGGTGCTTCATTACATTCCAATATTTGGCATAAGGGCTTAATGTAGCATTCACCCCACACGTCGCTGTTCGTCATCCGAACGAATGTCTTTGTTGAGGATTAATGTTTTGTGTCTGCAGCAGTTCTTTGTAATGAACCAGTAAATCAAACTTTATTTCTACGGCCATTTGGATTAAATTAAAAGAGCTTCACAGGCATTCGACGTACGTAGAGTGTAATGCCCATAAATGATATGAGGCGTTAAAATGAGAATAAAGTACCGCACAAAATAAATATATCATAGTAAAAGAGTTAATAAAAGATTATATAATAAGAGTAAATAATACACCATATAAATCAAGACCAAAATAATTTCCCTGCAGGGAAGATTAAAGTATAATTCTTCTTCTTCAAAAAAAAAAAATCTTCTTATTCTAAGAATCAATCTTCATCTTCTGCTTCTTCTTCGGCTTATTCTCCTGATTATTATTCTTTTTCTTCTCCTTCCAGACCGTTAGATTTATGTTTTTCTTTTTTTTTTTTTTAAATATTTCCAGCTCCTTTCAGATCCTCTGATTTTGGGTTGTTGTTTTTTTGGGGAGGTTTTTTTTTTTTTTGCAGAGGTTTCATGACTGAAAGTAACATCATTAAACATTTTTGTTCTGCCTTGAATAATAGTGAAGAAGAAGTCCTGGAGAATCTGAGACGAGGTCTTCCTTCCTTGTTCAAGCAAAAGCTTTTCTGATCAGAAACCTGGTGCGAGGCCATGCAGTGCCTTAAGCTAAGAACAAAAATTTAAAAAAAAAAAAAGAGAGAGAAGTACCCAGACTGTAAAACAAATGTACAGTAGTGTGTTGTCTCCTTCTTTCCATGTCCTTTTTTTAAATTTAATTATGGATTGTTATTTTATTCTTCAGAGAGGAGAATCTTTAAAAAGGTCTGTCCTGCTACTGTCCTTATAAAGGGGAGCATTATAGAAGGAAATAATTCAGATTCATTTAATCCAGTGGACAGACTACTTCACTGCTTTCACAACTTCTCAGGCTTTCAAGATCCAAGGGGTTCAACCTGCTCGTTTGTTTCAAGTCTGTGTGTAAGCCTCACCACAAACGATGGTCATGGGAATCAGTGACAGTACTTCAGCCACACACTCACCTATGATGCAGCATCTTTGTGCTTTCTGGGCTTCTATGAGTGTCGTTCTTAGTTTTCAGTGCCATGGGTCCATCTAGTGGAGGATACCACAGGACCAAGCATCAGTGTCACAAGATTGTACTTATGGTTGTTCACGTCACCTCGGGAGGCATTGTGATGTCAAAACAAGTTGTCCTCTGGTCACGGACACATTTCAAGGCCTGTATATGGAATTATCTATGTTTTATTGTTTGTTTGTTCGTTTTTTATTGCATGAATATTTGTTTGATTTCTAAAAATGATGAAATCCAATTTGTTAAAAAAAACAACAACTATATACTGTGATTCTCCATTTAATAACTGTCATGTGATTTGATGACTATGGGGGAAATGGTCCATGTTATTCGACCATAATGGAGTATAAAGTCCACACAGGTGGGAGTTTAGCCCTGAAACTCATCAGTGAATGGACATGACAACAGTATGTGACCCAACCTGTGCAACCTCTTTGCTCCTCTGTGTCTTCACACATTTCCAGAGTGCTTGGACTGATGACATGTTAGTGTCAGAGCTCCCCCTAGAGGTCAGTAGCTGCTGCAGCTACAGAGCATCCTGCTGAATGACTCACTCACCTGTAATCTCCTACGCCAAGGAGGGTTTTGCTGCCATTTTTGGTCTGCTAGCAGGATTATGCAAACAGATATGAACAGAGATGTTGGATTCAACAAGCCAATGGATGTTGACTGCAATCTGAATCAAAACTGCCTTGGCGGAGGGTTGCACTGTCTGAGTGCTGTCTAGTTTCTATTAGAGTTATTGCAATGCACTGTACAGGTCTTATCAATAATGACCAATATTAGCATAAACCAGTAACCTCTAACCAGTAAAGTAGACAGATGCTTAACTTGAGTCAATGCACCAATTGTTATTCCCAGCACAAACAAAATGACACTATACACACAGTGATGTAAATTGGCTACATTTCATTACTCAGAAGAACATAATTAAGATATGGGCACATATTACTATGCATGTAACATATTCGGGGCATTTTGTGGTTTTAGTGGAACTACTGGCACCCCAAATACTAATGCACCTGTTATCTATCTATGGTACCAAATAATAAAAGCTCTGGACCCGTCTGCTCTGCTGTTGGTGTTTGCTGGTCTGTGTCCTGGAACAAAAGAAGTTCAACAAGTGTCAGACAACTTTCAGCAGCAAACTGGCTGCAGGCTCTTCCATACATGCAAATGTAAAACACAAAACACTTTATTCTAAAATAACTAAGACAAACCTATCATTTCTGTCCTTGATATCACATATTATCTTTATTGTCCCCTTACATATGGCGACTGGATCAAGCTTTTGCTGGCCATCTGGCTATAAACATATTTTGTCAGGACGTAACTGAAAACTCTTTCAATATTCTAAAATAATTCTCACACAACATACAACATATGCTGCCTTTTGAAATTTATAGTTTAATTTAGCATTTTTTTCATTTCCATGAATTCAACTGTGTATACTGGTTTTATCAGATTGTACATTTACACTTGGAGTGGGGGAAAATGAATCTTTTACTGATTAAAAATCTCACTTCATTGACACGTGGAAAGTGTTAGATCCCAAGAGAGTGTGCTTTATCTCCTGCATTCATCTAGTAAACTCACACATGTCACCATCCATACAGTCATCCATGCAGCTGTAATTGTGCCTTGAAATAACAAACTACATGATGGGGAACACGTATTGAAGGCAACAACCCAGAAGTCGTTGAACGCAGCTTGACTTTCCCGTCCTCAATTCAGCGCCTGCATCAAATCGTATAGCCATAAAAATTATACCCATAAAGACACTGACTCCATCTGGTTTATCTGCAATTCTCTCTCTCTCTGTTTCTCTCTTTCTCTTACCCTGTCTTTATCTTCATTTTATTTATTTCCCACCCAACCGGTCAAGGCGGATGGCTGCCCAAAAGATCCTGGGTCCGGCCCGGAGTTTCTCCCTCAATGAGGGAGCTTTTCCCCACCACTGTCGCTTATGCTTGCTCTGGAGGGATCAGTTGGGCTTGTCTGTCTGTTAAAGCGCTTTGAAATGTCTGTTGCCATGATTAAGCGCTTTATAAATAAAACTTGATTGACATGGAATTTGATTATCACAATGCTGATATTGATTTCTAATTGACTGATGTCCTGGAGTTTGTTACAGCAGCTGCAGATGTACACAAGCACACTGTAAGGCTGCTCTTGTATTCCCTCTCTTATTATAGTGTGATATCATGTCAATATTTTCTCATGAGCACTAAAGCTGAGCCTGGTGGGAATGCCATTATTTTTTGCAGCAGATAGGCCAACTGAACAGATGAAAAGTTTTGGCCTTGTGGTGGAAAGAGATTAATTAAACATGAAGGGACATCCAAAGTTAAATATAATAGTAATAATTCAGCATCAGTTTAGTACGGTTTCCAACTTCTATCTTAAACTTGTTCCTGGAGGCAGATCAGTTGGTAGGGCCACAAATTCAATGCAGATGTAGTCAGAGGTAAGCAGCTGAAAATTGTTCACAAGTAGTACTGTCTCTTTGAAAAAATAACCTATTCAAGCACTGTAAAAAATGTTTACTTGATTTGGATTACTTGAATTACAAATGCATTTCCATTTTCTCCTGCCAAATTAGTTTTTTATAAATGGACACAATTATTTCAGGTCTTTGATAGATTCAGTGTCAGCAGTCTGACAAGCGTCATACATGAGTGGACTATAAAAGCTTCACTGAGTATGTAAAAATCAGTTTACAAGCAACGAGGTGCTTTCGTCTGTGAAAACAGTTGTACAAGTTATTCTATGAGCTTCATGAGTTAAGAGAAATTACCTGTGGATTTGGGTTAGAGCCTACATGTGGATATTTAACAGGCAGGGAGGGTCTAGTGAAATGGAGCGGTATTGTGGAAAACGTGATATTATTCAGCATTTTATTAGACATCTGTTTCAGTTTAGGTCATCCTTTGAATCTCCAGTGTAGTTCCTTACAATATGGAAGTACAAAATGAAAAAAGAAACAAGAACTCTTGCTCCTTTGAAGTATCCAGAATTTAAAGGCGCACAATAATCAAACTAAGACAGAATTTCTTTATTTGGATCTGAACCATATTGTTTGTTCAAGATTTAATTATTCCCACTAGTATCTCACAGCATGTCTCATTATGTCATTGAACTGACCTTTCTAGGTAATGAGGCCAATCTAGTTTCCAGCTCTAAATGCTAATTAAACCTTCCCTCGCTGATGAAGACGTCTCACACATTTAATAGGATCCACCGGTCTCAAAACAGGATTAAACTTGATTTATACCAGTTTACACTGAGAAACATTTACTGTGGATCCAAGGTGATTAAATCAATCCACTGGGACTTCAAGAAAGTTCCTTGATTTCTCAGAACTGAAGAAGCTTCTTGGATGAAGGTTGAGACATTTTCAAGGAACTTTCTTCAAGTCCAGTGGATTGATTTTAACAACTTTGGGTAACCGTGACCTGGATGAATGAGAACCAGCTCTGAACTTAAGCTTCAGAGCTCCTCTTTTTATTGTCTTATTCCAATTTAAATCCAGAGATATCACTGTTCAACAAACTCAAGTGTTCTTCTGTTTAGAGTCTGAGGGTCACCGCAACTAATCAGTCCAGTCAGGGATTTCTCGTCATCTACATCTACACAAACAACAAAAAACCTATGATCCGTGTCAAAGAAAAACAAGAACACCATCCATTCTTTATTTTCTCAGAACAATAAAAATAGTTGAACAAAAACTTCTTCGTTCTCTCCATTTCCACTTGAATTTACAGCTAAGGATGAAACAAACACCCGTTAATGTCCATTTCATCTCCTCTTGGCTCCATTCCTTGCATGATCCTCCCTTTCCGACCCCAGGGCAGTCTAGACATGATGGTACCAGAGCCTATTGCTGAGTCTTTGACGAGGTATAGTCTATTTGATGATTTAATGATTGGTGACAAATACTTTGGGACAGACGTCACTGAAATTTGCATTTAGGAGCGTTCCATTCGTGTACAAACCGCACCATTTTAGGCCTGTTTTGCACGGTAGGTAACGTTAGGCATGTCTGTGATTGGTGATGCATGCTTTTGCTTTCTGGCATGACTTTGGAAGATAAAAGACACAAAGACTCATCTTACTGTGGAAACACATACAACTGACACCAGAGAGAGACAAGATAATTGAGAAGATCCATTCTCTGTCCAGGGGAGATAAACACCTGTGAGGAGGGTCCCTGAGGGAAGTGAAGAAATACGGTGTGAATGCACGTATGCATGTATTACCAGATACAGGATTAATGGTTAGCTTCTGAAAAGGAACAGCTATCATTATTTTGCAGCGATACTTAGTAATCACAGGAAGGATACCAACATCTTACACAGCATGAGAAACCAGTGACCTTGAGGACTATTGGACGCAGCACCCTAAGCACCTTCTAAATGTCACAAAGCAATTAAGACTCCAAAGCATTCAACGGAAATGTCACACGGTTTTTGTTTTTACGCTAAATAACTGGATTGAGGCAGTCGTATCCCTCTAGTGACGATATGCTTTTCCAATGGATCGGAGAGGATTCACACTTTTTAAAACGGAAAGGCAAAATCAGCAGAAACCAGATGCAAGTTCAAGCCTGTTATTGCAATTTTTTTGTGCAGCGCGACACTGCAGCATCCCAAAAATACCTCCTGGGTGTCTCTCATGATGGGATCCTTGTGTAGCGTTTACTGCCTCTCTGTGCCAACTGAATACAATCACATGAATCAGAGCTGAGTGGCTGAACAATCAACAGCAGAGGAAATGAAAGATGCCTGAGTACTTGTGGCTATTGTGCACCTGATCAGGACAGAGGTTTCAATATGGTCTGAAAAACAAGGAAGTCATACTAATTGAACTTTACAGAGTTCAAAATGTGGAAATATTATACAGTAGAGAAAATAGGCAAAAAAAATTACAGATGCATACATTTCAGAGGCCCGGGATCAAACATGAACGCGAGGGATAAAAGCAGGAAGATAAAACCTTCATGACCACTTGAGTTTCAACACAATAGTCCAGAGGTCTGCATGTAATAGTGGTGGATTTAAGCACCATCTCTATGGCTGGGGGGTCAGCGGGTCACTGGTCCAATCAGATTGGAGGGTCATGGCTATCAGAGCTGGATTCCAGCACAGGGCAGCAGGCTGGCACAGTGATGAGGATAATGACATCTTAGTGTCATATCAGATCACGCAGCAGACACACAGTCAGAGTGGAGTGGAGGGGGCAGGCTTGACCACCAGTCAGGGGGACAAACAGTCCATAATGCCTGGCCTTTAGTGTTCCCATAGGAGCTCCAACGGATTGCAGAAAGGACAAAATGCAGCTGTGTCTAATCACATTTCAAACGTTCAAAAGGGATCAGTATATATCAAGGAAGCAAGTGCTTCGGTTAAGTCACATGACTGATAGAGGGGGTCGATGTCTGTTCATCCACTTCAGTGTTATTTTAGACCCAAAGTCAGGAGGGACAGGATGGCTCATTAGTACTTGAATCCTCTTCTGATTGGTCACCCTCACATGTGCCGAGTGCTCCTACAGTATGCAACAGAGACACCATGGATTAGACACACAGCAGTCTGACCATAAGTACACAGTCATGCTAGTAGCTGAGGCTTCATTTAAGCAGAGATGTTGTGAAATAAATGTCAGTATGCAAACATCACTTGAGTCAGTTCTAGTTCAGAATATGGCTACAAAACAACGTCCACCACGGTTAAATTTGTTAGCATACAAGCATTAGCTAACCCCAGTTGGGGTTGACATGAACATCACTAGTAGAGCAGCTAGCGGGCTATAAATCAAACTGGAAATGACCCGATTCTGATGCAACGGTCTCACCAGAGGCATTAGGATTCATTTTCTGTTATTAAAAATTTATTCTGAACCAAAGTGCTGCACAGGACTACTGTAGCCTGATCTGTTTACAGCTGTTTAGTATCCCAGTTTCGGACTCTTTAAATCATTGCTCACCTTTCATTATTTAGTCCCTTATATTTGCTAAGACAACATTTAGAAGGTTCTTCATTTCCAAATATTTCCAGTGGCAGTCATTTCATTGGTTCCTTCATCTTCATATAAATTTAATCCAGAGCATAGAAGCCTTCATAGTCACAGTGGCCACTGCTTCAAAATATCCGAAGTCTCAAGTATGGGTCTGCAATGACATTCAATCGGCTCCCAAACCAAGTTTTCCAGTGTGTTTTTTTTTTCTTTTTGCTCAAAAGATTTAGATTATCCTCCTCCTTCAGGGAAGAAAAAAAACACTCCAAAAACATCTGCTTCACCTGGAGACCAATTCTCTTCAAGAAACACTGATCGTTGTTCATATCCTTAAATGTACGTGCGTGTGTGATTTTATATATACTATATAATACATATATATGTATAATATATAATATATATTATATATAATATATATGTTTAATATATATTATATATATACACACACACATACAGTATATATTCATAAATTATTCATCAAGTTCAGTAGATAAAATACCACTTGCATTTTTGTCCTGAAATGATCATTTTGTGCTTTCTGCAAACAAAAAACATTGAAAAAGAAGCAGCAGATTTTTGCCAGAGGTTAATCCACATAAAAAAGTAGTCTCTTCAAATCTGGAGGTTTTCTCTATCTGTGTCGGTTGGATATTCCATTGCCGTTTGTGGCCGCCTCCTCCAACTCGTCATCCTCAAAGCCATGAAAGGTAGAAGTGTCGCTCTCAGAGGTGGTGCTGAACAGCTCCTCCGCTCCAGTAAAAGTTCCGTCTTCCTTCTCCTCCCCGCAGTCAGCTGGACACAAGACAGATCTCACAATGTATAGGCGATACGTCACAGTGTACGGACGATATGCCACAACGTACCGGCTATGGGTCGCTATGTACAGGCTATATGCTACTATGTACAGGCTATACGCTACTATGTACAGGCTATACGCTACTATGTACAGGCTATACGCCACTATGTACAGACTATAGGTCACTATGTACAGGTTATACGCTACTATGTAAAGACTATATGCCACTATGTACAGGCTATAGGTCACTATGTACAGGCTATATGCTACTATGTACAGGCTATACGCCACTATGTACAGGCTATATGCCACTATGTACAGGCTATAGGTCACTATGTACAGGCTATACGCCACTATGTACAGGCTATACGCCACTATGTACAGGCTATATGCCACTATGTACAGACTATATGCCACTATGTACAGGCTATAGGTCACTATGTACAGGCTATATGCTACTATGTACAGGCTATACGCCACTATGTACAGGCTATATGCCACTATGTACAGGCTATAGGTCACTATGTACAGGCTATACGCCACTATATACAGGCTATACGCCACTATGTACAGGCTATATGCCACTATGTACAGACTATATGCCACTATGTACAGGCTATAGGTCACTATGTACAGGCTATATGCTACTATGTACAGGCTATATGCTACTATGTACAGGCTATATGCCACTATGTACAGACTATAGGTCACTATGTACAGACTATATGCCACTATGTACAAGCTATACACCACTATGTACAGGCTATACGTCACAGTGTACAGGCTATACGTCACAGTGTACAGGCTATACGTCACAGTGTACAGGCTATATACCCCTATGCACAGGTTATAGGTCACTATGTGCAGAGTATAGATCACTATGTACAGGCCATAAGCCAAAAATATACAAGCTATAGGTCACAATGTACGGGCTGTAAGTCACAATGTACAGGCTATAGGTCACAATGTACAGGCTATAGGTCACCTATGTATATGTTAGGAGCGTATGGACTCACTTGTGCATTGGCAGACTGCGTAGACAGTCCCCGATTTGCCCATTTTCTTGTTAGAGCCCTTGCATTTATTACAGCAGTTGTTGGGAATAGTAGTCCCACCTGGAGCCTTTAGACCTACCCACCGCAATCACAAAAAAGACAACAGGTCATTTTAAAATGGGCATGTCAATACAATACTTTTTAAAAAACAGTACTTTTCCATTCCATTGTAGCTGTCGCACAGTGCTCAATATGGCTTTGAAAATGTGCTTCAAAACATGGAAGGCAGTAGATTGTAAACAACTTCATTTGGTGTCTTACACAATAAACATACAGTACATGATGCAATTACATGTGTACTATATGTTGATTGCATTGGAATTTTTCACTCAGTCGCATTATATACAACTTATAAAACAAATCTCAGTTCTTTAATTTGACCTTTGATGTGAAGTTAATTATCTATATCGGTAGATTTTCCTCTGATTTGAAAGCATGAAGTTTTCTATTTTGACTTTTACCCTAATGTGTACTCGGTGACTTCTGTGATAGTATAGTTTTGGCAACAGACCTGCACTATACAATTGTTCTGCAAGCCTGTCCTTAGATAACTTCACTCTATAGTCAACATAAAGTACAACACAAGAAACTCATCCCAGTGTAATAGTTTTTGACTTATGGCCCAAACCCTGATCTGAGACAAATCCCATTCGCAGAAGGAACCCAGGTTAAACTTATAACCACGAAAGCATTAAAATAAAAACAGAATAGTCCTTCAATAGGAAAAGATGATAGTTTATTGGTGTTGTATGAAAAAACAGTTTTTAAGTTGTGGTGCAGAAACCCACTTCACTTTATCTGTATAATATATTGCATTATAATTTGCAGCTTTTGTAACCTCTTTTTTCATTTTGGCCATTTGACCAAAATCTTTTGAAACGGAATTTATCCTTGGAATTTGGTTGCTCAGTTATTAACCTGTCACTAGTTTATACTCAGAGTATTTACAGATCCTGTCCGAAATAGCAGCTTTTTTCTGAAGCACTTGTTTAATCAGTGTTTTGATTTTTCAGAGAAATGGCCCCTTAAATAAAATGAGACATGATCAAAAAAAGACTTAAAATATTTTTTTTTAAAAACACTCAGTGGCTTATTTCAATAAGCGTTGTTTTGCTTCAATATAACATTTCAGTAAAGTTATCTAATGGGAAACACCTGCCTCTGGGACGCCAGTGTTGTTCTGTTTAATGAAACAAAAGCTTTGATCAGTCTTAGTTGAAGAACTTTGACTGCTTACGTTTGTGCCTATCAGTCTGTTGTACAGATGGGGATCTGGACGCCAGCGTGCTCCTCTCTCCGACTCGCTCTTCCTCTGCCAGGTGAGAGTGGGTGTAGTGGTAGCTTAGCCCCGTACGATTTCTGTAGCGCTTTGCACACACTGTGACAGACGGCAGAAAGCCAACTTCATCAGTAATCACAGCGCTTGAAATACTCCACTCATCATTTGTCCATCAAAACATAAATCAAGTGTACCCGAGGTTGAAGATTTTGAGTTCTGCTTCTGTTTGTACCTGTCTTTAACAGAACAGAAGAGAAAACAGGTAAGTGGCAGTGTCAACAATGGAATAATCCAACACACCCAACCCTCACTGTCACATGTTCAGGGATACTTGAGACTGCTGGATTTCATCTGGTGGTGAGTTTTAATGTAGGAGCAGGAAACGTTTCTGTTAGACCAAATTAAAAGGAGCAGAAATGTTTCATAGGAGGAAATAAAATTGTAAGAAAATAGCTGTGAAACTTCAAAATGACAATTTGAAAGCTGAATGGTGAAGATGATCATAAAGTTTGGTAACTTGTTTCTGCAGCGTGCTTCATGTTTGGTCTCTACTTACTGTCACAGATGTATGGCTTATCGTCATCCATATCTGCTCTCCTGCGGCCTGAACCTCGACCCTAAAGGAAAACACAGAGTCACCTTCTCCAGAGAAATCTTTGCACAGTATGGAACAGTCAACACATTAAAAAAATAAATACTAAAATATATATTGCATTTGATGCAAGCAGTTGGTATATTTGTTTCATCAAGAGAATATGAGAATGGCTGATAACATAACTCCACACAACTTCTCTAGGTTATTAGTACTGGGGTCTGTTGTAACTTACTCTTCCTTTGCCCCGATGTCTCCTCTTGGGAGTGTCCACCTCATAGTCATCATCATCATTGAACGCGTCTTCTGCTGCATCTGCTTCCAGAACCCTCTGAGTCAGAGACAAACACCAAGTTGGCTCTTTAAACAGCAGCTTGCTAACAAAATACTTCTGACAGAAGTGCTGCACGTTTTGTTTTAGTTCAAATATTTACTTTGGGCTGAAAAGCTTGCAGATCACAAAACTGAATAAAGGACTGAAAACTTGATTGTTCTATTGATATGAATGCTTTAATCAGCAACCTTTGTACCTTCAGAGTTGGTGAGGTTTTTGCTATTTAAAATTATCATATGTTAAGTAATTATTGTCATATATAACCTGTCAGTAAATGGCAATTTAAAGCTTCTTGTCCCAAATGTCTTTCGGTGGGACAGTAGTACGCAGAAGTGACTAAACATGGCTTTTTAGGTTGCTCTCAAGTCAGGCCCTCAGCAATTTCAGGAATATCACTGACTATTTTACATTTTATGCTTTCATTCCTAAAAAATTCAAACCAAGGTTCAGTTTTTGTTGCACTGTCTACATTTGATCAGGTCAATTTCAAGTTTTCATGACACCCATATGTCATACCATCATCATCATCATCATCTACCATTGATGGCTGACTGTCTTGTAGAATGGCATGCGCTACAATTCTCACAGTAAATACTGTAAATGAATATTTTAACACTTTAATTTCCTGTCAGCTCTTTCCTGGTTTACTACTGTGCACCAGTTCTACCTTTCAGCTAGTTCAGATTTAGCGTCCTCTGCTTGTCTTCCTCATGTTACTCCGGTGGGTCGTTCTAGAATGTTGCTGGGTTTCCATTCAGCAACCACCTTCTTCCAATCCTACCAAACATTTTCTATGGGATTCAAGTCAGTACAGTGGACTCTGGGGTCTGTTTGGGATCGTCCTTTTGAAATGTCAAGTTGACGGGAAAGCTTCAGTTTCATCTTTCTCGCAGATGTTGAGGCTTTTTCAGATTTACTATTTTTTCAATGGAATCCAGCAAAGCAGCCCCAGAGCATCAGCGAGCCGAGGCATAGAGGGCTTATGGAATGTTAGGTCTTAACAGGAAAAACAGTGACTCTTCTGCTCAAGCAACTCTATGTAGTTTAGCATAAAATTTTAGAATCTGATTTACCAAAGTATCCCATGTGGATGCTACTTGGGGTCTGGATCGTTTTGACACTGCAGCAGTCTGTAAAAGTAGCCTTAAGTGTTGAATGTAGACAGAAATCCTTTGCATTACACTGTAAACTGTTTAACTTGGTGAATGCTAACGGGTGATCAACAGTACGCGCAATGGGGGTTGAATAATTCTGCACACACACATGAAATAAGGTTTGAGACCTGTCTGACTGATCTCACCTGGATCTCCAGCAGGCTCTCCTCATCATTTTTGGAATTGTTCCTCTTGTCTAGACCCTCTCCTCGGAGCAGAGCCTCCAGTGTGGTGCTCTGGGTGGGTAAGGTGTCCTTAGACATGAGGCTGCCATCTGGACGGACACAAAAACCAGCAACATGCGATGATCATCAAAATACCAACAAACATGCTATTACTTGTCTACTGCTCACTTTAAGGTTTCTTATATAATGCTTACAATCTCAAAGTTGCACCACATTAAAGTCTGTGAATCTTCAGGCTGTTAATGTGAAAGAATCATCAAAGCTACAATCTTTGGCTTCTGACTGGCTTTCTGTCAGCACATTCCCATTATGTCTTTGAGAACTCTTAATAAAAGCATGTGAGCGTAGTTTCTTCAAGCGGCTGTCATCTTTTCATTCTTTGTCTCCAGCAGAATGTGTCATTCCTGCTTTATTTTTATTTTTTTAAATGTACACTGTCATTCTAAAGAGAGCAGTGTCATTGATGAGCGTGCTACAATACTGCCGTGTGCAGACGCTGAGATGACGGTATCCACAGAAATCTCAGAGGAACAGTATAACTGAGTGGCTTATCATGTTAACCTGAGTACATCATGGAGATGTCTCCTCCTACAGCGGGGTGAGGATCTAAACAAACAGTGGTTGACGAGTAGCTTGAGCAGACAAAAGCAAAGCAAACAAAAGCTGACTGACACTATTCCACTCAGGCAGCTGAGTGGTCACACAGTTGCCGTGCAGATGTTTCTAAAGAGTTCCCCCTGACTCCAGATTCCAAGTCCATCTAAGCGCTGGAGCCGTGAGCCAGACTTCTGAAGAGCCATGAAGCAACAGCCGACTGCAGAGGCAGCAGGCAGACATAGGAGGCAGGCGAGCAGGAGCGCTTTGGAAATGGGCCCCTCCACCATGCGACATCAGCCTCGCACCATTGTGTCTGCACACGATGACTTTCAACTCTCCGCGACGAGACAGACACCCCCCCCCCCCACACACACACACACACACCCCTCCCTCCCGTTCGACCCATGGGAGCTGGGGGGCTAAAAATAGAGTCAGCAGCAGCCTGCAGCAAGGAGCTGATTCTGCATGCAGCCCCAGTCTCCAGCACAACAGTTACACGAGCAGCCGAGGCAGCGAGACACTCCGCTGCCCTGCGCCGGCCACCTCTGGCCAGCTGCACGACGTGCTTTGTATGAGAAACGGGAGGTTAAATCAGGGTATGTTTTCCCCTCCGCCGAGCAGACAGACAAGCACGTACGATCGGCTTCTGTTGGAGAGGGAAGGGACAGCGGGGTGGTGGCGCGTCTCAGTGAGCATGAGCTCAGTGGAAAACAATAGGCATTAATGTGATGTGTTTGGGAAACAAAGGCTCGGTTCATACGGTATCACTCCATCTTGCTTTCTCTTTCCAGCTCCTCCTTCTCTTTTTTTTTTTTTACAATCTTAACTTCCATTTGTTCCAGAGCACAATGGGGAAATGTTATTTACATAAAAGGCCTTTTTTTGTGCACATTATAGAATGTAATCAAAAAAACGACACATTTCTCTCTGCCTTTCATTATAGCCACATAAAACATGGAGCTTCACGCTTTTGTCATGTTAATCCCTAAAGATAGCAAAACATCTCCATGGGTATGCAAAACTTTGGCGCAGAATGGACCAGTTATTTGGGCTGCCTGTCAAAATGAGGGAAGAGACAAAGAGATAAAAACCGATCAGCATGGGAGGTAGGTGGCGAGGTGAAAATAAGACAGAGCAGAGGGAAAACGTGTTGAGTGAGCCAGGGACGGCCAAACTCTATTCTATAACATTTATTAAATAAAGTCTTCCGATGCCAAACTAAGACTCACTGCTCCCAGCAGCAGCAAATCTAATTACATGTTCTCCTTCTCAGAAAACAAGTTTACCAGCAGGGGTGAACACAGCCACATTTTATCCTCAGCAAAAAAAAATGACTGGCAGCCTGTTCTGCTTAGTGTGCTGAGACATAGTGATATGCTTTAAGTGAGATTATTCCAGATCATCACATGAGCTGAAGGAGGAAGTGGGAAGGAAGGGGGGGGGGGGGTGACTAAAGAACAAGGAATGATGTGCAGGTGGTTTACGGAGAGGAGGCTGTAGGTTCTCACCAAGGTGGAGGCCATAGATGCCCAGGCGTGGATCTGTGGTGTTATGCAGCCGTCTCTTCTTCCTCCAGCAGCGGGCGGGGTAAGTGTACATCTGTCCTGCTGTGACCCCTATATAATCACACCAATAAGACAACTTCAATTGAAACACAATAAGTATTCAGATACACTTTCCAGGTCAGACAAAAAGACTTAAGTACCCTCAAAAATGAATGAGCTGCATCAAAATTATTTTTTGACAGTTGCAAATCACAATCATTGAATAGTTTAAGTCATTCAGTCCAACAAGTCCAACAAGTTTAACACACTCTAGTAGGTCTGAGAAGCTATACTTCAACGCGCATCAACGCTTGCGACTTCACCTTGTTGCAGGTTTTTGGTAGATAGTCATGTGATCCCGTACGCGCATTCTATTGTCTGACGGCATTCGGAAGTGCACTACGTTCCGTGAGTCTCGGACTTATGTGAGCCACAAAAGTGCTTTAAATAGTCGAAAATAGTGTGGGAAAAGGTAATACAGATAGAAGGTGGTTTAATATCAGTATGGGGAGGATAATAAATGTTTAAATTACCATAAATAATAAGATATATCGCAGAATTCGTTATTCGCATGTGGTTCCTGGAACGTATTAACCGCCAGTAATGTGTGCGCACTGTATTTGAGAATTGAGAAATATTCTTAAAGTAGAATACTAACATGTTGAAGCGGGCAAAGCATCACTTACTCATCTTTAGCAGGTATAAGTGTTCATTTTAAGTCAGCGATCCTATAATTAAAGATTGATGAGACACTTAGGCATTAAAGTAGTAGACATAAAACCTTTATGCTAATAATAGTGCAAATTGTTCAAAATGAATTTTTATGGAGTCGTAAATGCCTGAATCAAAATTTCATGGCAATCCACACATTTCCCTCTCAGCCATAAAATATCAATCACTTTGTGGTGAGAGGGCAGCACAGTAGCGTGGTTGTTAGCGCTGTTGCCTCATCAAAAGAAGGGTCTGGGTTTGAATCCTTTCAGTGCAGAGTTTGTATGTCCTCCCAGTGTCTGCGTGGGTTCTCTCTGGGTTCTCCGGCTTCCTCCCACCTCCTTTTTTAATGTACAGTTTACCTTCGAAATAAACAATCAGAAACCAAAAAGAAAATATTTTCCTTCATTTACTGTACTCACCAAAAAGCAGAAGTAAAAAAAAAAAAAAAAATCAACAAAGCTGGTCTGACACCTTTGAAACGGTGGCGTATCGACTTGTGTCAAGAACAGAACAACAAGAACACGATGCAGATCAGTGAAGTCTAGCTGGAAGACATTTCATCACTTCTGACTGATGGTACCATCAGGAAGATTATCCTCTCTTGTCCAGGAATGTGTGAACAAAATTTCATGACAAATCATTCATGAGTGGTGGAGTAGAGTCTGGACTGAGGCAGGGACCAGTCAGCTGACAGATGACCCTTGTATCATGTGACTAAAAATACATTAAAAAATTTGCAGCTTTTTTTCTGTGGTTTTCTTTGTTTTGTGAGATTTAAACCTGAAACCTGAGGATTTAACCTTGGGCTTTGTTAAAAAC
Source organism: Antennarius striatus (assembly GCF_040054535.1). Lineage (NCBI taxonomy): Eukaryota > Metazoa > Chordata > Actinopteri > Lophiiformes > Antennariidae > Antennarius > Antennarius striatus. The sequence goes on from NC_090792.1 coordinate 9,827,315, forward strand.
ACTATTTTCTGTTATTATCTATCAGTAAATGATTGATAAAACACAAACAAAACAGAAACCCCCCCATTAATCAATACAGAAAACAATCATTATCTATAACTCTTTGTCAAAGCTCAGGACAACACAGACAACACTTTACGAGTTTAATTGATTAAAGCCGTTTTGTATGCATGAGAGTGTGTTAGTGTGTGTTTGCCCACCGGGGCTGCGGTGGTGCCGCTCCATCCAGATGTAGCAGTTGTTCTGGGCCACACCGGTTTGTGAGTCCAGGAACGGGAGGCGAACGCTGCGCTCGGCACACAGGCGGGCATTGTAGCTGCGGCACTGTTCAATGGCATCTTTATAGAACTGGTCGCCCAACCTGTAGGGATGTAAGGTCAGGTCAGTGACACTGTGACACGTTGATGCTCCTGATGAGGCACCTGATTGGAGGAATAACAAAAGCGAGTCTTTTCTTACATTTATGAATGACTTTATGATGGCCCGTTGGTTCTTTTGCTAACGACAATGAAATCATTAACTTGAAGACGCTACGACATTTGTATGCAAGTCCCGAACCTTCCTCAAAGCACGAAATGTGGTCCCGCCTGCTCGAACGTTTTATCAGCACTGTTCAATGCACATAAGTCTCAAACTGACAGCTGAGGCTGGCTCTCCTCTTCCTGCTTGCCAATGAGAGGAAGAGTTTGTGAAAAGACTGCAATCCAGTTTCTGTGCTGCGCCGACTCCCACTGCTGAAGTTAAACATATTTTTACCTCTATGGGCTCTTTGTTTTGTCTGATTCTAACCCGGCTGTGAGGCACTGAGGCGTTGGTTTGTTTATCTCGGCGACATAGACTTAGGGGTCTAATGTAAAGTCAGTCCCATTAGGAAGCAGCTCAGACTCTCACACTGTACATCCACTTTTCTGAGCACCACTGAGATTTTGGCAGTCCCTTAGGGTTCCACTGTTAATATTCAGAGTGAAATGGGGGAGGATATTTCACATTCAGCCCTCGACTGCTGCCACATGCCTGCTATGGTAATTAGGCTAGTTAATTAATCTCAGCAGAGAGTCTCGCACAAGTGCAGGTTTCATGTTAACTATATCAAAGATGGGGAAAACGCTGCAACTCAAAATCATGGAAAAAGTCGCAGAGGCCAAATAACGGCTAATGATTCTTGCAGTTTGAACATCTCCACATGCTCGTAATGAAGTTTCTCCATGTGTTGCCAATTACAACGTTAGGAAGACGGCCATTTTGAAGTGGAACTAACAGACTGCAGGGCGGCAAGCCGAGTCTGGAATCTATAACTAGAGGTGGAGGAGTTGGAGGAGCCCCATGCTGTGAGCTTCTTCCAGGTCTCACTCCTTCTGTCTTCCTCCTCTACCGTCTTAACGCGTCAATGATGAGATGATGTCCGGCGGATGAACGGCCGTATGGAATGCTGTCCCTGCACAAAGCCTGCTGCTGACAATGCCACAGTGTGTGTGAGTCTTCTGGAAAAGGGGCTTCGCGTCAGCGTATGACTGAGAAGAATAAACAGCGGCAGGTACGTAGAGAGCGCACGGGTGAAAAGGTGGCGGCAAAACAAGGAGATGAATAAAAAGAACAAGACAGGATGGAAAAGGTTGAGAACGAACAAGCAGATCATGATGAATAAATATGGGACTGTTTTTTTTTCTTTACTGGTGTGAGAACCACCAGATAACGATCATGTTACAACCACATGCTCTGTAAAGATGTCACATCCAGTTTCTTATCACGTATAAAAAAACCCCAAAAAAATACCAATTTCTGTCATGGACTCTCACATTCTCACCCCTACAGTTACAGGAATTTTTACAAGAGGTATCACACAGAGATACACGCTAAACAGACCGGCTATAAAGCTGAAGGTTCAGAGGTCGGACATCTTCACTAAAGCTCGAGCAGGGATTTCTGTTGAAGATAAATATGTGGCTCCTGCAAAATAATGACACACTGCCAAGTCATAAATCCACCTGTGGCCAGCGGCCTCCCTGTCAGCGAGTCTGCATGTTGTCCCTCTGTAGGTACCCTCATGTTCTCCATATTTCTCACAACAAATCAAAAATCTGTAGTCCAGAATAACTGGTAACTCTAAATTGTCCGTAGAAGTGAATGTGACTGTGACTGGGTGTTTGTGTTTACAGCTTGGTCTTAGGATAAATTGGCCAGGCTATAAAGCCTCGCCCATCACCAGCCAGGTTAAGATCCACCCAGCAAAAACAGGTGTTCATTGAAAATGAGTGGAAGGATTCTCAGACCTCTAAAAATTCACACAAATCTTAACCCTCGCCGTTACGTTTCACTGCCAACCTCCAGCTCAAATGAGACAAAAAAAACCTCATTATCAAGACACACAACCTAAAACACCACGTTGTCTAGCTGAATGTGAAGGGTTTGGGGGAGAAACAAAGAATATCTGGTACAAGTCTTCTGACTGTGCACCAAGAGGATCTCCGTCGGCGGCCTCCGTCAACCCAAGCAGCAGGTGCACCTCAGTTTCTCTGACACCTGTAATGAGTGTCAGGAGACAAGAGTCACATTGACACACAAACCCTTCCCATGTCGACAGACAGAGCTTCCTCCTTTGTCTGTTCAGGGGCCCTCCTTTTAAACCAAAGACTACGTCTCCCTGACATTCCTGGTTGTTTACTGTAATCCCTCGTTACTCGCGGTTCATGCATTCCAGGACCACCGGTGATAAACTAAATTCCACGATATTAAAGCAACAAATTATTTTATAATTTACGGTAATTTAAACATTAATGAACCCTCAAAATACTGATATCAAACCACCTTGTATTTGTATTATCTTTTCCAACATTCGACTGTTTTAAAACAATTTTGATGGAGCAAAGAAAGCATGAATGACCTGATGATCATGCAGATTTGGAACTGAGGGAAAACAGTTAAAATTTTGACTCAAACAGAATGTAGTCCACCCCATCACACTTCAGACCACCTTCTACTTACTCTGCTGCCTGTACAACAAAATAGAATCATTACATGTTAATTCCATGCATTTTCAGTCTGATTCACAAATTAAACTTTGATTCCACTGAAAGTTATCAACTAAATCATGAAAACAATTGAGGCATCTGGGACAAATATAAATTCCTCATGATTTCACAAATATTCTTCTACTTTCTTATGTTACAACCCGAAAAATGCAATTTGCAGAACCCCTGAGGGGTCACAACCCACAAGCTGGGAAACCTCTTACAATCACTTTGTAATCATTTCTGCATATTCACTGACCTCAGCAATTACTTTTCTGTACTCCGTTTTACAAAAACAAAACACCACCTAATCTGTAAGGAACCATATTTACCCGTTAAACTCAGTGCCTGAAAGGTGGCATCAGCTACAAAACACTTGTAATCTTAAAAACAGTGCCTCCGCGGTACAGCGAGCGCTGCACGTCCTCCATATCTTCCAGCTGAGTAAAGAAGGTGAGTGTGTGTGCAATAAGTGAAAAGCAAAAGCAAATTTTGCGGCCAGTTGAGCCTCCGCAACAGTGTTCCTGTCAGCGATATGCTCTGTCAGTATCACCGTAACAACACTATTCACTTAAGTGATGACAGACTATAGTTTGAAAGCAAACAGCGTTACAGAGAGTGGCTCTGTGATCGTGACTCTGACTGAAAACACAACCTGAGTCTCACCAGCTAACACATAACAAGGTTTGTGCAGGTGAGCTTCTGCTTCAACGGAAGCTAGACCTACCACAACACACCATCCTGACAGAAAGCTCAGAACACACCAATCAGAACAAGAGTCAAATCAACCACTACCCACTGCAGCACCATCAGAGCCGACCTGACTCACTAGAAGTCTACTCAAGAGTAGCGACAAAGTAGCTGATGATCAGCTATTTCACGTCAGGAGAGCTGTAACCTGATCCAGACCAACCTCCAGCTGTGGCCAGAACTTTATTGAACAGCTTTATGAGCTTCTTTATTAATCAAATATTGCAGACTCCATTTTAATCAGCAGATTCCGGAAATTACCATCCACCCAAACTCATAGGAGGGACAGACCTCACGCAGGCTGCTCCTTCATCCTCCACACCCCTACAAAGTCAAACCAGCATTTCATTTCCCTGAAGTGAATCATCCTATTACAAAAAAAAAAGGTCAACTGGTCCACAGGAACGACATCCAATTAGTGTCAAATGTGGCTAATTATAATCTGACAAACGTGTGAAATTAAGTCAGAAACCCAAGACAGAGTTTAATTATAGCACATCGAAACACTTCATTGAGCGCAGTTTATGGCGAGGAGACATTCCACATCAGAATGCTAAAACAACTATGAGATGATTCAGCAGCTTGATGGTAGAACACCGGCTACAACACAGGAGAGGGGGGAAAGTCCAAGAGAAGTACTAATCTAACATATTTTAAAATAAAAATAATGTTTCTATTAGAAACAAACGTCCAGGATGAGAGGATGGAAGGGAGAAGATCATTAAGCATCTACTACTGGAGAACAAAATGCTTCAGTGCATTGTTCAGCTGGCAGTGGGTGTGATGGTTGACTTTGAGAATTCAGATTCCATAGAACCTTTGCATACAGCCAACATTCAGACTGTGCAGGACTAGTCACAGCATGGTGGCCTCAGTATTCAGTTCCATTGTGTGTAGTTTTTTCATTATACCTAATTGACTGAATGATGTCCTTATACTCCTGTTAATTCCAATGTCACCTTGACAACTCAAATTCAGTCACGTTTTGTTAGAATCAGAGCATCTGAGCAGAACTGGACGTGGTTGTGAGAGCATCAGTTGTTGCATCATTAAACCCAGGACATGACACAAACTGTAGTGATGTGGCTTTACTCGGAGCTACCCGATTCTGAGTAACACCGACTCATTCACCTGCCCAGAATAGCTGCTCCAACCATTCTGTTGATGCAATCATCAACAGTTTATGAGTTATGGACAAACACATGAGTCTGACTGCATTATCTCAGCTCCATGTTTGGGCTCACCTCCAACACTGACCCAATACATACTAATACATGTCCCCTCCAGAGATAGAAACTGGTCTAGTTGATCTGGATTATGATCTGGATTTGAATCCAACCTTGCGACGAAGTGGAACATAATGAAATATGGGTATTTTATTTTATTTTTTTATGACACAGATCTTGTGATGTTGAAGAAAGAAAAAAAGATACAAGTCTATACCATGAACTAACTGTATTCAGCGCAAGATCCAACCCAAAAGCCTTTAATTTTCTTAATTTTTTATAATCCAATGTGCTTTATATATGAAAAGTTTTAAAACAGACCATTCATTGAAGATGAGTTCTCAGATGCGTTTTATAATCCAGTGCACTTTATAATCCAGTGTGCTTTATAATCCAGTGCACTTTATGTATGATTTTTTTTTTTTAAAATAGGCCATTCATTGAAGGTGCGCCTTATAATCCAGTGCGCCTAATAGTGTGGAATATACTGTTTATCAATGCACAATGAAAAACGGGCATGCACAACACAATCCTGCACCTTCTCTTTGGTGTGGGGAACAATGTCACATTAACAATGGCAACAATTTCTGCACTGTGCAAAGTGTTCCGTGGAGAACTCCCTGTGCTTTCCACGCCGCGGAGGTGCCAGGGTCCCTCTGCGGAGGAGCAGATGGTTCTGCTGCCTGCGCCCAACACTTCATCTCTGTAGGAGCATCTCCTCGACAGATGGACCCAGGATCCTGGACCGAGCTAATCTCCAGCACTCCTCCACTTAAAGGCGCAGCGGAGCGCCCCCCCTCCTCCTCCTCCTCCTCCTCCCCTCGCCTCCCCAGCTCCAAACGAGCCATGATGGTGACAACACACATCAATACAGGCTGAACGCTCCTGTCACGTCCCGATTAATGTGCGTGTGAGCAGATAAACGCATCAACAGAAAAACAAGCAGGAGCCCAGTTGCGTCTAACTTACTTATGAATCGGTGACACAATCCAGAAGAACAAAGAAAAATAAAGGAGATAATGAACCGCATTTATGTGAAGTTTAGCGATGGATAAACGCGCTTTTTTTTTTTACGCACAGTGTTGCCCTATTTCTAACAGCGGACTAGAATTGTTGTCACTTGTATCGATGGAGCCAAGAAAGCATGCGAACACAAAATGCCTCCCCTCTCGGGCTCTCACCGGGTCCGGACCGCGTCTGCGCTCGGAGGAGTCAAAGTTGATATGTCGACAATTCACAGCAACTATAAACGACTTTCGGTATGTCGGATGTTATGTCGCGGCTCTGCCCCCGCGAGCATCGACAAAATCGGCTTTTAATTATTCGGAGCGACGCAAAGGCACGTTGTCGACAGTTTTCGGACAAATGTATAGCCTGTATAAGACGACAGTGTCTTCGGTTTGAATGTGGGACCGTGTGGAGGAGAAGCCTCTCCACTGTGGCCGATATGTCAGGTAACATGACGCGCATGTTTAAGACTTAATGTTAAAATCTTGTTTCATAAAAGAACTATGCGAGGCTACTTTGCCATGCAAAGAAGTAGACAAAATTAATTTGGACATCTTATTCTGTCATGTTTACACGGCTGGAAATCACATGCACGAGCAGATAGCCGTAACGCGCCAGTTGGCAACAAAGTAATTAATCACACATTTCATAAATGTCCAAATTACTTACGCTTTCAGTGGATTCTGAATGACAGCCGCCATTTTGCTACAATGTAACGCAATATCAGCGTCTTGCAGTTCTGAGGGAAACCTACAGGAATGGACCAATCACAGCTCGGGGGGGAATTCGTGGACCAATACATTTACAGCATACGCCTATGGGGCGTGGCTTTATGGGTAAACTGTCAAAATTATTTTAAAGGGTTTTCCCTTGTATTTATATTGTACACTAGCGGAATAACAGCACTTTTAAAGAGACCCTCACTGGAGACGGGATACATCTCAAATGTGATTACTTCCTGGCGCACTGAGGCCGGGCAGTTTGGGGAACAGAATATCAACATGGAAGCTTGGGTTTCATTATTTATTAAAAATTATTATAAATCATTGATCATCATCAATAAGCACCGAGCAAATAAATGTCTTCCTGTCTGAAGCTGCAATGCTGGAAGGGAGTAGAACCAGTACATGTAAGTGGTTCGACAGGGAGGTTTAAACACATACACACCTACTAAAAACATGGAGGTAACTCCAGGTCATGTTTTTAATAAGTAGGAGCTGATGCAACTTTAATATTTTGCAAATCTTCTATCAGTTAAGCAAGTATTCCCACATTGTTAATTTTGCTTCCAAGTTTTAATTTATCATTTCCACATCATTTGTACAATGTAGGTGAGTGTAATGAGTGTTGTTGAAAGCACCTTACGTGATAGAAGCAAATGAACACCAAAAAATGTATCTGATGCGACAGCTAATTCAAATTTGCAAGTAAATTAACTCTAGTACAATTAATACAGCAGGATGAGTTTCCAATTTTATACTGTGCAATATGAGCATCTCTGAGGAAGGCGTGTGTGTGGTGCAACTTTGAGAAATAAATCTATTTTGAGACAAGTCAGACGCGACAATTCAGATGACAAAGACTATCTTTTCTCATTTCGATCAAGAATATACAGGCATGAGCATTAAAGGCATCACCTTGTGCTTTATATGACATCCAGATGTGACTGACTCTCAGTAACTCAAGGCTAGTCAAGACAAGTTAAAGCCCTAAATCACTAAGATATTGTTCAATGTCCTCACTTTCACATTAAAGCGTTTTTTTATGTGTAATTCTGAAAGAAAACAAAACAAACACGAAACAGGTGGGTCACATACAGGCACCATAAAGCATACAAATATGTGAATAAAATATACAATGGGTTTAAACAGATGGAACAATGGAAAAAAAGCTTCAATTAGCTAAAGAAGAAACAAAAATGTGTTGACCTTTATCAGGAATCCAGATCCAGTCGGTTAAAATGTGGATTTGGAGACCAGGGGGTATGAACACAATGTGTAAAACTGGTTTGGACACAACTCTTATGCCTCATTTCTGTTCAACAACATCCAGATAATGAAGCAAACAGCAGTTGACAACATTTAGGAAAACAAATCAAGAAGTCAAGAGAGAATAATAGATAATGGAATACAGTACTGTACATACATTTTCCAAGGTCTTCTATGTTAAAATGCCAGATGCTACAGAATCAGTGAGGTTTATTCAAATGCCATCCTCTGAACAATTAGAAGGCTGTGAATTCATCAACATGCATACCAGAAACCTGATAAGTTTTTTTTTTTTCCAAAACATAAATAATTTTCAACATTTTAAAGAACCCTTTAACATACTGTAGGTCTGGGTCTTCATAAAACCACAAATAACATGTTAAAATATAAACATTATACCAGCACAGACACAGTGACCTGAATGGTTTTTGGCACACCAGATATCCACAATCTAGTCCTACTTGGGCAGAGTTTGGGACAAAATACTTGACCATGGGAATATCTGGGTTTTGGCCATGTAATCAACAGCCTATAACAGCTGAAAAAGGTTTAGTGCAAAAACTAAAATGTTGCAATACAGCATGCAATGGAACCCGCACTTATACCTGCATTGATATAAAATATCTCTTTCCCATCACATGAACAACGTTAGAACAATGCTAATTAATAGAACTGCTTAAAACTAGTCACACTAACCCCAGAGGGTTTTCAACTAAATAATATCCTCTCAATGATACTTTTTTTTTTCATATTTTTAGATCGTACAAAAATAGCACACGGCCTTATTTAACAAAAAATTAGGGATTTGTTTCAATAAGAATTTAAATATTTACTCTGCGAACAACCAGAGTGGAAATGCAAGTTTCACACTCAGTCAAGAAACTCACATAACCTCTGGCTGCTCTACAAAGGCCACAGGCGCTATGAAATCTGCTAAATGTCCAAAAAAGAAAGAAAGAGAGAGAGAGATGCCTAAAACCTTCCTTGCCACAGATCCAAGACAGAATCCTTAGAGTAACGAAGGTACGGCAGTGACAGACTGCGAGCCGAGTGAGTCAGTGGTTCTCTCCGGTGGTCCGAGGAAGGAAGGCCGTCCCCTGTTAAAGCTCTCCGGGTCTCTGGTTGCAGCTGGTGCACACACGCACAGGGTGATCCCAGCCCCGTGATGGGACTGGACGACGCTGTGGGGAGCAGTCGTCACACACTCCTTGGCCACAGGCGCGGCAGTGATGCTTAGACACCTTGGCAGTGAAGTACCGCTGGCAGCTGTGGCAAGAAAGTATGTCCTGATCGGGGACCCAGTAGGCAGGACGGGCCGCGTCTTTCACTAGACCTACACACAGGACACGCAAACACACACATGGGAGCATGTTTCGTCTTCTGTGCTTGTGTTGTTGATAGTCTGGAATTGTGCTAGGTAATTCTGCCATTTCCAGTTTTTTACCTCTATAATAACAACACTGTAATAAAAGGTGTATTTTACAATATATTTATCAGTTTTATTTAGAGCCTAAACCTTTAACCGTATCCATAATACATACCATCACTAACAATCTAATATTAAATCACAAGCAAATTTCATTTACAGAAACACTCTTGGTAACAAAGCCTTTCCAGGTGTAACTAGCTGTAGTTATTTATATATAAAGTCGGTCCTTAGCTGGAAATCATTTGATTTTGTTGTGAGTGGAGCAGATTTTATCTTGAGGTGTTTTTATGGTGGAGACTGATTTTCAACAAGATTCTCACTTGCCAAAATCATAAAACATCGACGCTCTTTGGCAGTTAATAAAGGTCTCCAACAGGCACATGTAAAGACCTCTAATACTCTGATAGACCAATGAGTTATTGTATGTATTAACCAAAGTTTTGGGGTTTCCAAAATGCGATCAGAATATGTAAAAAACAAGAACCTGAATGTGGTGTGCAAATGCCACAATGACTTAGATTACCTGTACAGAAATGTCATATTGGCGCTACAAAAACAAACAATGGAGGAAAGTTCATTCTACACGTTACTACAGATAGTGTGGAAGTGACTCATGAAGTAATCCAGAGCATTCAAGCAGCCGGACTCAAAGAAACGTCCAGGAACGGAGATTTTACAACAAAACCATGAAACCAACAGGACAGGTTTCGTATGTCATGTTTGCATTACGATATGTTCAGCATTCAGTGAAAGGATCTCTCAATATTGAAACACTGCTACTGAAAGTTCAGTTTTTTATTTTGTGAAATTCATAAATGTAATCAAACGTGAGTTCATCAATAATAAATAATGAGAATTAACAACGCCTGTTTGGATTTTGACTATTTTTACAACATTACTCATTATATGGATCAGCTGTTAGGTTGATCTGTGACACTGGATTGAGAAATAGTGTTTGAGCAGAGTTTTCAGTAATTTGACAGGTTCCACTACAGCTAGATCATTACAATATTTTATATTTTCTGCATGACATCTTAGAGAATTCACACTAGGAACTACTAGGTTATGTTACACCTCTCCCACTGGAGGGTACTGAGTATTTTCACCCACATTTACTAGGTCATTTAATCTCCTTATACAATGATACTCCTTAGGTTAGGCAATGAGTAACACTCACCAAGTGGGATGTCAATAGCAGTGACCACGACACCTAAGGTATTGGTCACTGCCTCTCCAACCTTCCTGGCGAGGTTTCCACCTTCTTCCTCTTCAAGCTCTGCCTCAACCAGCTCTGTATAAAGAAAATATTTTTGTTCCAACTGGGCTCAATCTAATCTTAAATGGCTGCTTGGCACGCTCACAGTAACAGGCGATATTAGTCAGAGTGTGTACCTGCATATAAGGCTCTCTGTTCGAAGCAGGTGTCACAAACTCTGACAGGGGCAAGACCCCAGCCTCTCTCTGGGACGGGGACTGCTTTAGAGGAACAGCCGTCACAGAAACCCTCCCCACAGGCACGGCAGTGATGTTTGGTGTCGTTGTCCTGGAAGACTGTGTGACACTTCTGGCAAATCTATTAAAAGACAAAAATAATAGCAACAGATATTGTTACTGACCAGCAGCTGGTGGGAAAGGGCTCAATGTACCTCTACACAAGTTTTATCTTGTGACCTACAAATACAAGGTTGTGTAATAGCCGCAGAACACCACACCGTAAACATCCCTCTGGACACTGAAGTGTTGACTTGGCTGTGGCCGGCTAGCAGTACAGGGTAGGGCCGTGTGTCTCACTCACCAAGATGAGGGAGTTGGGTTTCCAGTAGGCTGGGGCGATCTGATCTGTCAGCCAGGAGGTGACAGCCTTAGCTGGCTTGACGCTGAGCTCTGACATAGACTGGGCCACCAGGTTGACTCCATCCAGAAGACGCTGCGCTGCATTGCTATTGTCCTTTAAAAATCCATTTGACTACAACAAAGAAGCATGTCATTATCTACATTAGCAGATAATTGGATACCTTTTGTCATTATTATAGTTACTGTAAAATTACAGATATTTTAGGACATAGAATACACGGCAGATATAAATTGTTTGTCCACAATTTTCAGATGGCCAGTTCTCTTACCCCAGGCCACACATGCTGGATCTCAGTGCGAACAACTGTATCCACAGGGTCCTGGTTCCCATACCAGTACTGGCGGCTTCGATAAATCACTCCACAATTTGGACATTCAATAACATACCTGAAGATACAGTAGACAAATGTTTAGCTCACTAGATAGGTTTATATCTGAGGTATTACTCAGAGAATTTGGTTAAAAGTTGTTCTAGGACAGTCTGGAACAGACTGGAAAGGTAACATTAGCCTATTTCAAACAGGCCGCAGTTCGTCCAGCTGTAACTCACCCAGACCAGGCGTACTTAGCAAGGCCCATCCATGGAGAGTCTGAGGAAGCTGAGGTCTTAGGGACAACAATCACTTCCTTTCCCCCTTCATAGCAAGCCTGAAGCAGCAGACAAAAACATTACTGTATCTTCACACTCATCAGTAATGAAATAAGGTCAATGGTATCACCAGAAAGCTCAGTTCCAACTCAGGTGAGACATTGTGTTTACCTTGCAGGTGTAAATGCGATTATCATACTGGGCAGAATAACGACAACGATGCTTTGCCTCATGGTGAACTCCTTCTCCCAAGTGGTTCATGCTGTTCTTGCAGCCAGATCTGTGATAGACGATGCACATCAGAATGTTTAATACCCGCAGGAAAGAGTTGAAAAATTTTCTAGAAGGCAGAGGGATAACTCACCCACAACTGAGGCACAGACTGGAGCAGGTAAAGTACTCATCAGGAAAGAAGCAGCTGTGGGCCAGAAGCTCACCTGTGATTTTCCCATTAAAGCGTTCACTCAACGCCTGCAGGAAAGCAGTCGAAAATATTTAAGACTCCGATTAATCAAAGTATTGCACCAAAGCCGTTTTGTTGACACAATCCTACCTGTAAGGCCTTGAAGATCACCACAGGGGTACGAGGGGATCGGGTGGCATTGTTATCCAGGAGCTGCTCAAGTTTGTTCTGCAGGCCACAGAAGTCGGTCGGAGGGGTGAGAGTTTGCGTGCCCCAGTACTGAACAGAGCTGAAGGCCTCGGGAAAACGAGAAAGCTTCTTAAACCGCTCCAACAACAGGCGATCTACTGACTCTGACTTATCTAACAACAGGCACAGATGAGGAGAGTTACCACAGTGTAATAACAATCAGAGATTAAAACAGTTCCATTTGATAGTCTGCCCCCTTTTGAAAGTGTTTTTCTCATAAGTTCTAATTATTTTTCATATGATTAGACTTTGAAAAGCAAGCTGTAGATCCTTGAATGATTGCTGTACTGCAATAGTTTCCTGAAGGAGTGCAAAGTTCATAATGAAGCTCATATTTGAAATACCAACAGTGACAGAAATCTGCTAGTGGTAAAAGATGGTGTGATGTTCAAGTCTTTGCAAGTTGACAGAAAAGGAATTGGTGGCAGTAGATGCTTTACAGAAAACACATTTACAGAAAACACAATACAGAAATTCAATTTTCAAGTGGTATTTGGAGAGTAATAGAAAGTATGAGTTGCATGCAGACACTTTCTGGAACTGTCAGGTGTGAAAACATAAATATGTTCCTTTTTTTTTTTTTTTACACATTACACACTCTCAAAACATTTCACACAGCTGGAATTTTTTTTTTGAAAACAAAAAAAGAAACACTGAAGGCTAGTATTTACAAAACCTGTTTTTATCTTCAGATTCTTCACCCGTTACTCACTTTAAAGTCAGTGCAGACCTTCATTCATGGAAGTGTTTGCATTAAATTTCACTTCAAGCTTGGACTTGTCTTATGAACCTGTCACACACAAACTAATTACACTCTACAGTACAAGTGCTGAAATATTTTACCTGCTCCAAGCAATTTTGTGTGGACAGTTTCATGGAAGATGACCACCGCAGGGCCCAAGGAAGACAGTGGGACATCCAGGCCACAGCGAGTTGTTGTCGCCTTCAGCTCCTTGGTGAAATGCTTGAGGTAAGCATCAGAGGCATCACCAAGGAATTTGAAAAGATCATCGTGGAGACGGTCAGCGTGGGTACGGTAAATGATGAGATCAGAGATGGCGAGCACCTTGAGCAAGAGACGGATTCTCTGGCCCTGTTTGGAACTGTTCCCAAGCAGCCCCTCTGTGTCGATGACCACGACTTTATGGATGGGGTCAAACGCAGCCCACACTCCTACTGTGCAGGACTCTTGTGTAGGAGAGGTCTTGAAAACTTCTCTGCCCATGAAGAATGTGTGGTTCAGGGTATGAGATTTGCCCTCTCCTGTGTTGCCAAAGATGGACACCACCTTCAGTAGCTGGTCTGGGTGGGAGTTCAGGCGCTTCACAAATGAAGTTTCATCTTTTATCTTAAAGACACAAGTCACAAAGTGTTATTTATGCAACAAAATACATGGTCCCAGCAACAAAGTTCAACTTTTATGTATTGTGATTTCTTTTCTTTTGAAAGACAAACATCACTTTTGCTCACCTGTATTTCCTCGTTCTCATCGACCAGAAGGAAACTGGAGACTTTCTCCAGAAGTTTTAGTCTCTGAGATTTGATCTCATCGGCTATTTCAACAGTGGGTGGTACAGATGTCTGGACGGCGCTAACCACCACAGGTTTAGTTGGTGGAGAGTAAGCAGTGAGCTGGTGCTTCTTCTTATTGCCTCCACTGTGAGTCCGTTTCTGACAATCCTGGCACAAGTTGATTTTGCAGTTCTGGCAGCGGACCACGGATCTATGGCGTTTGCTATTATCTCCATTTCCTCCTTTGCAGTTGTCACAGTACGGGATGTGGCCTGGGACTATCGGAACCCTCTCATGGCTCTTCAGACGCTCCTGGTTGTGGAGCTCCAGCTCACAGCGAACACACTGCAAGCTCTTGCATTCATCACACTCAAATGCTGCCTCCTCAGAACCACCACAGGCATAACTCTCCTGGCATATTAGACTAGTATTGACTCCCTTTTCTAAGGATGAGCCATGTCCACTCATCGTTTCTTACAATACAAAATACAAAAATAGTGCTTATTGACAATAGCACCAGCAATTTGCAATAGCAGTCAAAAATGTGCCACATGCAGCAATAATGAATGACTAATGAATGACTAATATTCAAACAAACAGGGCTGCTGACGTAAGAACTGACCAATGTTCCAATCGATCAAATAAATTATCGCAGCATGAATTCTAAACACTTACCACGGTTTTACTAATAAAGCTAATCAACAAAGAGATAACGGAGCATAAATAAACATCCGTCTCCTTGAGTAACACTTGATATATTGTTGTTTTTTTTACCACAAACAGTTAGCTTGTTCGTGTATTAGAGTTAGCACTTAGCTGCAACGTTACAGAATATGTATTAAACTTGAGCGAATAAAATAAAGATGATAGACAAACGTGTATTTCGGTCGAGACAACGAACAAGATGAATGTGCAAATGTTGATGCTAACAAGAAGCTAGCTGATAAAGTGACTCTCAAATACTCACAGGAAAATTCGTTGGATAAAAATCAACAGTAGGCAGTTTGTTGCTGTTTAAATTCGACTTTTTACAACAACAAAACACTAGTAGCCAGCGAGCCTCAGCAGAATATATCCGTCCGAACAAACATCAAGCCTCCAGTCTGTCAACAGAGCTGTGACAACATATCAACAAAAACAACAGCCAGTCGATGTAACCGCTCGGATATCCGCGGACTGGTTTGCTTTACGTCGGGAGGGAATTCCGCGCAGTTCCGTTATTAAACTATCTCAAAGTATTTCTGTGCCTGAATTGAACCGAGCAGTGTCATTGTTTTGTTCTTCAGTCTCTAGCTACGGTATTTTGTTGCCAGATCAGATCAGCTGATCTGATTATTTTCAGTCACAGGGTCAGAGGAGGGTATGGCACTGCATGATGGGAAATGTAGTTCGACAAGACGGTCGCGCGAGTCATCAGAACCGTCTTTTCTTGATTTTCTGCTGCGTTCGCAAAATCTTCTGTTCTTTTGCGACCACTTCAAAGTATTTTAATGTTAACACAATTATTGGAAAAATATGGCAACATTTACTGTATTTTATTTGCTAATATTCCACCTATTTCACCACACAAGATAAAGAAAAAGTTATATTTAATGCAATTTGAATAATGGTTTCTACTATATTGAGTCAAAGGGAATAAATTTAACTTTAGCGTTATTACTTATTATAATAATTATATTATCTAACTGAAATATACTACTTGTGTAACTATACTTTAAATTTGATTACTGAAACAAATTAATTTTTTTGAAGGTTTTGGAGGTTTTTAGAGGTTTTGGAGATAAAGTCAGAGAGGCCAGACTGAGATGGTTTGGACATGTCCAGAGGAGAGATAGTGAATATATTGGTAGAAGGATTCTGAGTTTTGAATTGCCAGGCAGGAGGCCTTAGAGGAAGACCAAAGAGGAGGTTTATGGATGTAATTAAGGAGGACATGAAGGTGTGAGAGAAGAGGATTCAAAGGACAGGGTTAGTTGGAGGCAATTGATTAGCTGTGGCGACCCCTGAAGGGAAAAGCTGAAAGGAAAAGAAGAAGATTGTACATTTTTAATGTATATCTTCCTCTATGCAAATTTCTTCTTAATTTTATTCATCTTCCAAATGTTATTCTTTTTAGCTTTATTAGTCTTCTTTATCTATCTATCTATCTATCTATCTATCTATCTATCTATCTATCTATCTATCTATCTATCTATCTATCTATCTATCTATCTATCTATCTATCTATCTATCTATGCAGCAATATTTGTTTTTGTTTTTTCAAAATCAAACTAGTTGTTGATGTCACACCACATTTAGCAGATTAAGTTATTCTCTTTAACATTTGCATATAGTTACGTACGATACCACAAATTTACAGATTACATGAGGATCATAACCATGCAGACCTGTTCAAGGATACTTTGCAGATAATGGATTTTTCTTTTATGTTTAAATACACCTCTAATATATAAAATCATAAAATAAAAGATAAGGAAGGTACAAAATTGTAATAGAGCTTCTTAGCAAATTTATTTTAGTGTTATTATCTACCTTTAGAGTCAAACCTTGGTCAAACTTTTGGTTAAACCTTGGTAACTTGTTTCGTAAATAAAAACACACCTCTGTTCATTAGTTTAAGAGGATTTGTGTTTTTAAAAGCAATTGTTGGAACCTTACTCTGCCATCCAATCAGCTTTCAGAGAGAATGTGGATTTAAACAGCTTTTGTCTTGTAAACTAGTAAAACTTCAAGGAGTCAGTGGGGGGACCATTTGTTTCAAATGACACTTTGTGTTTTCCCTCCATTTCTTCACTGACAATATGCTTCACTGTAAAGAGACTGTATGTTTCTCTCTTTTTTTTTACATTTATAAATTAAAGTTCTGACTCAGAGAAAATACAACATCGAATAATGAAATACATCTTATATTGAAGGCAGTTCATAGAGACACATGAAATCACGAACAACAAATTAGAAGAAGAAAAGAAGGTGAAGATAAAAATATCAGAATGTAGTGTTCAAAAAGCAGCACATTTTTGGTTTTAGATTCACATTCTTATAACACAGAAGTTAATGCAACTTTTTAATAATTTAAAATGTTTCAAAAGTGAAATTGGCAGTCCACAAAACAAACAAACTGCAATTTGAGTACTTCCAATCCATTCATTAAATCCGTATCAGATCATCCTGAAAATTTTCCGCCATCCAAAGTTAAAAAAAATCTTCATGCGTTTAGCAAGGCCAAGTTTTTTGGGGGTTGGGCCAGTGTTTTTATGCTTGATGGCAGCAAATATAGCTTGGTCAAACACATCTTTGAGGTTGTGTTGTGTGAGAGCTGAACACTCCACATAATCATGGGCGCTGATCCTGCGTGCCAGCATTTTGGCCTGGCTGAAGGCCACTGGTTTGGTGCACCTCTGGTTCAGGTGAATGAGTATGTCCATACTGTGGCGAAGATCTGACTGAGTACCAACCAGAATGATGGGAGAGTTGGGGTTACCAGCACGCATCTGTGGGATCCATTTGGTGGTGATGCTGTCAAAGGAGACAGGGTTGACCAGACTGAAGCAGAGGATGAAGACGTCCACATGGGCATAGCAGAGAGATCGGAGATGGCCAAACACCTGCTGTCAGTGGAAAAAAATTATATGAAATGAGTGGGGAAAGTATTGATTACGTATATATTACAGTATAGTGGGGAACATTTACCTGTCCTGCAGTGTCTATCAGTTTGATACGAGTTGGAATTCCATTCACATGAACAAAACCTTGACAAAAAGTGAAAACAAAAAAATCATTTCTGAGTCATTCAGCAATAAGTCTTTAAAGCAGAGCTATCACTCACCAGTGAAGACATCAAACGCAGTCTGTTTGTACTCCCTGTTGTATCCATTGAAGATGTAGCTGATGATCATGCTTGTCTTTCCTACAGCTCCATCACCTACCAGCATGCAGCTCAGCTCTTCCTTCCTCCTCCCTTGGGAAACTTGTTCCATCTTTCCTTTGGTTATTTCTCCATTTCAGCAACCTGGAGGATCACATAAGTGTGCAGCATGACTGTAGAAGACGTCTGCTCCCTTAAGGGGCCGGTTGGTTCCAATAAAGTCGAGTGGACACCTCGATTTGAATAAACAAAGGCGCCCAATCAGAGGGACGCTCCAACACTTTGTCTATTTCCGTTTGAAGCAGATCAACAGGGCCACTCCCACCGAAGCCTGTCCTCATTTATCGATTAAGACGATGAGAAACGCACAAATATTTTCCTATTTTCAGTTGTTAAATTCCGAGGTTGGCGTCAAGGCGCTATAAATCACATACCGTACATATACATAGATGCCAACACCAACACCACAAATAGTGTAATCAAAAATGTAAAAGCATTATATAACGTTTTTATAATGATTTTGCCATTATAGGCTTTTACTAAATATATTTTAGGAGCTAGTGTGTCAGGTTGAAAATATATTGTAACAGTCTATTGTGCCGTACAGCCTTATTTATCCTTGATAAATAAATGCGCTCAGCATTGGGTGTAATACCACGATCCGTCTGTAGGGGGAGATGTTGCCCCAGAATCGTCCTTTAAAGGCTGACGTCCACCTTCGCGCACCATCCAGATGTTGCTTTATTATTTCTCGTTCTTTTTCCGTTGTTAAACCATGTGCAACATGTCAAGTATTGACATTTATCAGACAGACAGCTAATACTCTGCAATATATAGTTGCCTATTTATTTGTGTTCCCAAGTAGAGGTAGGGATTCGCTTTAATATCTCTCTTAACATCACGTTGTGATTGGTATCGTTGAAATCATGAAGTATTACTTTCTATCCATTATTTTTTCTGAAAATGTCCAAAAGCAACTTGAGTCTCCCATGTAAATGACAAGGCACAGCTGAGTGGAGCATTGTTAGACTATCACCAGCTGCAGTTTATAGCAGAAACGTCATCTTCCATGTTTCATCCTGTCGCTTTCAGGGTGTTTGGGTTCATTTATGGGCCTACAAGAAAACAAAAATAAATAAAATATATGCTTTTATACTGAAAAATATGTCACTGTATAAAAACTCTATTGCAGATCACATCGAGAAAACTTTACAGTCATTAATGATCTGCATTAATAAAGATAGGAGTGGATTAAATGTGATCTGTTTACTGAACTACACTTTACACAGAAGGACACAGCATACTGCAGTTGTTCTTTCCCTGTTGCATATGATGCAACAATCTTTCAGACTGCAACTTATTGCTTTAATTGTAGTCTCGCTAACTTGCTGAACTTGTATTTCTGCTGTTTCTCCTCCACTTGTTCAAGACTGTCAGTTAAAATTACAATGAAGTGAGGTTTTTTGCATTTCTGGAGCATTATATTATGTAACTTTTTCACATTCCACTCTGAGTCTGATTTGTGTTTGTGGATGAAATCACATGTAAAAGATTAACATCAAAGGATACCTCCAAAAAATCAACAAGAACAAACAAACAAAATGCCATCGAGCCAACCTTGTGCCGCCTCTTTTTTTCAAGAACGCATAACTGACTTTTGTGATCATAAGAAAATAGGAAATGTGTAAGTGACAATGCTTATGTGATCAAGCCTTCAGACCATCATCTCACAGCTGTTCTTATGTTGGGTCCTTGACCCCATGGAGTAGAACAACAATGCAATGTTAAAAATAGCTTTCATAAAAATAAACGTTGGCTTACTATTGCGGTAATTTTGTTTTGAAATGTTAAAAAGTTTTGCTTTCTTTCAGGTTCAAGAACTGAAAACGTGTATTTTCTGTCCTTCATTATCAAAGTGGTGGGTCAAATGAGCTGCAGCAGTATTAGATATGGTTTTAGAGATTCGGAAATGTTGGGGGGTGAGGGTGAAAATACAACTTTAAACAAAGTGTTGTTCCTTATCTGTCCAGCCTGCAGGAAACTCTGCGAGCATTGTGTATTGCGGTACCTGCTTCCTGTTTGCCGTTGTTTCTCATTCCCTCTTTCTCTCCCCCCTTTTTCCCACCACCTGCAGTGTGACTGACATACAGTTTATTCCCAGTGGTCGGGTGACAACATCTGTTACCCCCCAGACACTCATCATGTTGCCAGCTCCACTCACATGTTATACCTCTGCAGCTGTGAGGCACAATGCTGTTCCTTAATCCAAGGTAAACGTCAAACACAGGAAATCTTCTTTAAATATCTCAACTTCCAAACATTCTTTTTCCTGTTGCAGCCATTTTAATAATCACAGATCAACAACTAAGCTGTCTGATAATGCACCAAATGCAAAGAAATGCAATCAATATGTAACAGCATAAGCATGTTTCTGCAAAGTTTGCATGAAGTTGAACCTGTGCAGCAGATGTAAGCAGCACACTGACAATTTGAGCAGCCTTCGAATATCTGGAGATCAAATGGGATATGTATCTGATACTATAAGCATGCTTTGTGTCTGCATTCTCATGCTCTCTCCTTTTGCATGACTAGACATGCTGAAATGTATCCTGACATAGATTTACAGTAATCTTCTTAGAAAGGGTCTCAATATGTACAGATTAAGAACAATCTCCCTACATGAACATAAAACGCTTCAAAATAATTACTGCTCCTTCTCGTTGTCCTCTGCAATGTCATGCAAAGGAATACCACATGAAAACAAATAGCATTTGTTTCTCCCAGAAACGTCACTCTTAATGTTAAAGCGATATCTACCAGATAGGTGTTAAAAGATTATGCTCCACCCTAAGCCAGAGTTAAGCATGGCACGCTACAGCCAGGCCTCAAAACAAGTGGCTGACAGGAGATGAAGTGATAAACAATCATTTGCATAACATTTCCTGCATAATGTGTCTTTAAGTAGATATAGCCATGGCTCTTTAATGGTGTGGATTAGTACAGGATGGGTGGTTCCATCACCCTGAGACCTTAGATAATAGATACCCCATCATTCTCTTCCTTTTGCTCCTAGGTGTGAATTTAGGGTCACAACAGGGACACTCTGACACTTGCAGTTCATGTACCCTCCATAATCACTGTGGTAGTGCTTGCAGCTTGGTGTTGAAGGTCATGACCTGCTTGCCTGAATTTGACACCATACAAGGATTAAGTTGTTTTGTGCTGATTGATGACTTGCAGTTATCGCTTTTCAGGCATAGTGTTAAGCGTTTTACTGACACACCACGTTTTGTAATACAACAAATGTTATTCCGCATTGATTGGGCATAAAAACCAGGACAACATGCTTTAGGAGCAAAAACACGCTAAGCACTATGTTAACATCAAAATTCTAAAATGGTCATGGTGACAAAACTAATATTCTAACGTTTAGTAGGTATAACATTTGACACGCTCACTGTTCATAGCATAAGACTAGCTAAACAGCACTAACAGCTGAAGACGGGACATCAAATCAAATGAATTTCTCTATCGATCAAGAGGAGACAGTGCAAAAGAATAAATCAGAGAATTTGCAGTTAATCTGAATTAATACAATAACCATCATAGAATCATCTTCATCTCAACCAGCTTAGGTTAAGTCAGAATGTCCCAATTTTTAAGTAAAGCCTAGTGTTTTGGGGCTTTTGTTGGCCAGCAAGCATCCCTGTCAGTTTAGTTACTCCTGCTCCATTAAACCCTGGCAGGGGTCCAGGAACAGTGCACTAATCCCACTTTACCCTCGCAGGGTGTCCATCCTCTGTGCCTTGTGGGATAGACAGGAGACCAGTCAGACAAGTGGACTTCAGCAAATCTGCTTTAAAGCAGTGATCACGGGATTGTGTTTTTAAAAAATGAATTGAATAATTACACATAGTACTTAATTTTACCTGTTTTTTTTATGTCACTTTTTTTTTAAAAAGTAAGTCCTCCACACTTTGCGCTCTTCTTGCTGGTTCGAAGACAGTATACCTTTTTTGAAAGAAGAAAATGCCACATTTTTCTGTACAGCAAACATACAACAAACCAACATGAAGCACGATGGTGAACTGTGACAGAAGGAATTCTGGATTTGTTTACAATCAAATCTGATCAATTCATGAAAAAACAACATTGATGAACTAGATTAATAGTGCTGTTAATCCACTGGATTAACAGTCTCACAGTTCTCCTTTCGTTAGACACATTAACAGGTTGTTCATACAGTATATTCAAATAGGACTACAAATGAAATGATTGACTAATAGCGTACTTGTGGTAACTTCATTTTCGACATACAGCTGTGAGACCGGCATCGATATAGTTACGCTTCATGTTAACAGCCTTTCATGAGGAGACGAGCTGCAGAAGTAGAAATGCACACTAAAATAAAATAAAATAAGCATAATTAAAAAAACAGAATTAAATAAAAATTATAGAATGAAACGGGATATTAACTGCACCTGAAAGGTGTGTTGTCCATATAATATACAGTACAGTGTCTTTGTGAGTGTGGATGTCTATGGAGCTCTCTGAAAGGCAAAACATATCTAAATGTTTCACCAATTTAAATAAGGAAGAACAATAAAAAACCGTCATCATCATCAGCATTGGTTGCTCAGTGTTTAAGTGAATTATAGGAACTGATAACTATTTCATCAACGGTTTCTCCTTTTGCCTTTGAAGTATTTTAGTTTTTGTTCTAGTTTCAACTGGCTCCAGATCAATCCATGCAGCAGCATAGAAGTTGGCTGATTATCATGGGCACTCAATTTTTTCAAAGGCATAGAAACCTACCAAACAAACACAAAACATGAAACACATGACTAAGACTGAGGATGTTGTTGTGCTGATCAGCAGTTTTAAGAACGAACATTTTGTGGTGATGTTCATGAAATGTGTTACTGAATAGGTTATAAAAAGCTTTTAGCTTAAGATATTAGTCTAGTGAAGGAGTAGAAAGCAGATATTTATCTGATAGTAGCTATAATCATAATATTATCTAAAGAAGATACAATGCCTCAGAGTGCTCATAATAATCTTGCAGATACTTGATTGTGTGCTGTAATTTTCAACCTTTAAAACACCATTGATAACAAATGTGTGCGTGTGTGGGGAAACAAAGGTGCCTTTCATGTTCTTTCGGTGACAATGCTCCAGAGACAAATTACAGGGTTCTATAATAAAGGCTAAGAACATGGGTTTGGATTTCTGAGAGTCCTCAGGACAAATATTAATGACAAGCAGTAGCTACGGAAACCCAGTAATGAGGCCTAATTCCAAAAACTTTGCTGATTGAAAGATTAAATTGTTTTGGATATTGTGAGTAGTGAAAATAATGTAGCAGGTTATCATTATTACAAAAGATGTCAGTGATATATACAGTATATACATACTTCACCACTGCTTTCTTCTGGTCGTTGTTCACCACCATCACCACTATGTCCAGTTGGTTAGCCAGCAGCTGTTTGTCAGTCTGGAAGCTGAAGTCCCTCAGGATTTAGCCATGTCATTCTCAACAACTTTAGTGGTATGTCCCATTTGGATTTGGGTACTTCTAGTCCATACTGGGTACATACTGTATGTTCCTGTACACTATCACAGCTACTTGGTTGTGCCTTTCCATGTATGCTGAGCTGGCGAGCATCTTACACCCTGCTACCACATGCTGGACTGTCTCTGGGGCTTCTTTACATAGCCTGCACCTTGGGTCAGATCTACTGTGGTAGATATTGGCCTCTATTGCTCTTGTACTTAGGGCCTGTTCTTGTGCTGCCATGATCAGTGCCTCTGTGCTGTCTGTCAGTCCAGCTTTATTCAGCCATTGGTAGGTCTTCTTGATATCAGCCACTTCCTGAGTGCGTGTGTATACATATCATTATATATATATACTGTATATATATATACACACACACACGTGTGTGTGTGTGTGTGTGTGTGTGTGTGTGTGTGTGTGTGTGTGTGTTTTGTGTGTGTGTGCATGTATATATATGTATATGTATCTATATCTACGTACTGTGTATATATACAGTATATATATATGATATGTAAATAGAATGTTCTGGTGTAAACGTATTTTCACAACTATGTTATGTAAACCTGTTGCATAACAAGGCATTTAAGGAGAAATATACTTCATTTATCACCTTGGGAAATTTTTTCCCACGCACAGCCTATTTTCATAAATGTACAGTATGTGTGTATAGGCCCTAGAACATGCACACACAAGGGGCCTGTCAGCATGTCAGATAGTAAGAGGTGCAGGCAACTAATTTGTGTTGCTCCCGATGAGCAAGTTGTAAACGAGACGGGATGAACATGTCTGAACATTACGTTATTACACATACTGTGTTTCTTACCATAGTGTTTTGACATTGTCAAATGCACTTGTTCAGGAGACAACAGTCATTTGACGTTCCTGGCATTCCAAGAAAGAAGCTGACGAAATATTTGCTCATCCTTACTCATAACATACAAGACATTGTTTGCTCATCTGTGCATTTACTCTAACATTTAGCTGGGGCTCGTCCTTTAAATACAGTAAATCTGACAAAAATAATAATAAACCTGTGAAGATGCTCAGCTCCATGGAAGTATCATCACAACGACTTCAACAGAAGCAGGGGTTTAATAAATTGACTGCCCCAAGTAATTCCACAGCATAATCTCCAGTTAAAAAAACTGTTAAATATTTCCAAAAAGTATTTATATATTTAGATACAAAGAGTCAAATTGGACAACACAATTTATGTCTATATGATATGAAATGACAGCTAACTGGTTATCAAATCATATACTGGGAATGAAATATAGCTAGCCTGGCTCCTGACAAAGGTGACCACTAGTGTTACTATCGTCAGAGCTCACCAAAAACATGAATTATCGTGTGGTCATTGGTCCACAAAAATCGAATGCAGTGTTTTGCAGATGATTTATCCTGACAACATTGCTTCTATCATCACTAGCAGGTAGACATTTTGGCTTTAGATTAAAATGTACATATGGGATGGTCTATTCATTCTTTCATTCATCTTCATGGGTTGGTTTATTTAGTGGAAAATAGCCAGCTCTGAAAACCAAGATGTGAGTCTTTCCATTTCACATGTCAGTCACCGGCAAGTGTGATCGTCACCACGATCCAGTTATTGTTCAAGTGCCAACACCAACATCAGCTATTAGCAGTCACATAGTCTTTCAGTTTTGGTTTAATAGAGAACATGAAGATTTGTCACTTTTTTGTATTACATGTTAAGATGAGGCACCTTCATGTGTTAGCTTCACGAGTTTCAGTCGTGAACTTTAACCATCACATTTTCAAATGCTACACTATGATGCAACTGAGGTCAAAGTGTCAAATGCCTCACAAAGTTTTAAAGTGGCTGTATGCAACAAGTTCCAATGCAGAAACCCAGCAAGGGATTTACAATGCCAAAATCTGCTGACAAGGAGACCATGTGGCTCTCTCATTTTACCAACCAATAGTTAAACCCAAAAAGATACAACAATTTAAAAAAAAAGTTCAGATAGTTAGGTACTTTTAGCCCCAACAAAGAACAACTTTTACCAGAGTGACTCATCAACAGAGACACACCGCAATCTTTCGTGTGACGTTTAGGTATGTAGTCAGTAATTCCTGGAGCCATCCCAGCAGGAAGGTAATGCTGTCAAGTTGTGTGACAACTTGTTTTTTGTTGAATGCAGCTACGTAACACAAAGCAAACTCTAAAATCCACACTGACGTACTACTTTACCAGAGTTGTAGCTTTTCACAGTGCGTCATAATTTATTGGCTTTTATAGATACGAGTATTGGAGATATTGATAGACTCAGCAGCATCTGAGGAAAAAAAAAACACACACCAAAACGACATGATTTCCGTGACTATTTCCTGTACAGGTTTGTAGGAACACTATACATGCAGCGATATGCTGCCGTAACGGAACTGAAGAAGATCAGGGAGATACTTACACTGTCCAATACACAAACAAAAACAGCATACAAAATACAAGTAACTGAAATCCTTCTATTAGTGCTCTTTGCTTTGATATTAATGTTTTTTTTTATCATGACAAGGAATCGTGACAATTTTGCATTACAGCATACAAAATATACAATTTGAAAATAGCTGAAGAGTCAAAAAGTCTGACAAAACATTAAAAGATCACAAAGTACGGTGTCTCCTCCTTGACATACGCCCCTCAGCCAGGAGCCAACAGCTGGAATGTATTTGAGTTTTGGTTTAATAGAGAACATGAATGCCATTCCTGGGGGATGGAGCAGACTAATGAACCAGACGGCAGAACTCCAACTGGACCTTTAATTTTGTCATGTCTGGTTCAGTCCACAGTACAGCCTCAAACATATTGGATTAAAAGACCATGTGGGTGTCCTGTTTGGAGGAGAAGAAACAATTTACCACCAGCTACTGCTGATGATGAATGGAAAAGAACATAATGTGTATCGTGGGACAGTGATGGATGAGCTGGAACTGTGTTTTGCCTCTCCTAAGTGATGAAACACACCTCAGCAGAAAAACAGATTCAGTCTTTTGATCTAAGAGTTTGGAAAAGCTGGGCATGTGGTTTACTGCCAAATCATTAGCCATTGTTTGAGCCTGTTTAATGGATGGTCCTCCTCTTGTGGTGAAGTGGCCTTCTTGACCGTACAGCACTCTGGAAGGAGCTTAGTGAGGGATGAGGTGGCCCTCACTGGTCAGACCTGACCTTTTTATATGAGAGGGTTAGGGCTCTAGAGCCCATTGACATCATTAATGCCCCAATCACTTTCTCTTCACCACATGTTCAGGATGACCTTCAGTCTTGCACTGACCCAACAAAGGTCGAGGGTTTGGGTTCAATCTAGGTGCACATCAGCATACAGGTGGAGACCCCAAAATTTGCTGATTTTTAAGCTTGTGGGTCCACATTTTGAGGACACGACCTCAGCCTTTATCTGTACATGTTTTCATAATCAGCATGTGCTCTATTAGAGGATAATGACTGACATATTTTGTGGTTGAAGAAATGATCTCAAAAATGGTTGTACAGTAATATTTTTTTTCTATCTATCTATCTATCTATCTATCTATCTATCTATCTATCTATCTATCTATCTATCTATCTATCTATCTATCTATCTATCTATCTATCTATCTATCTATCATCTTATCTATCTATCTATCTATCTATCTATCTATCTATCTATCTATCTATCTATCTATCTATCTATCTATCTATCTATCTATCTATCTATCTATCTATCTATCTATCTATTTAGAATCTAGATAGATAGATAAGCAGATAGATCGATTTCCCCTGAGGGATCATGATGGGTGGAGATACTAAGTAATAATAATGTTGGTATGAAGTCTTGATCGTGTTTGACTCATCTGACTGTGTCCCAACAAGCTATTGTTTAAAATCATGACTCATGTTCTGTGTGATTCTGTTTGACTTTTTTTCAGATTAAAATGACACGTAAACACATTTCTCATGCATCAGAAGACAGCCACAGCTCCAGCTTGTAAGGAGAAACCGACCGCATATATTAGTCATCTGTTTGTTTCCATCTCAAGTATTTAAAAATTATTGTTCAGTTATTTTTGATGAAATGTCACTTCTTGTAATTGTTTCTAGCATTCCTCAACAAATAATAAGCTTTAAGTGTAATTGAAAAAAACAACGACCCTTTTTGAATCCCTTTTTTATGTGAATAATTCTCTTATGATTGTCTTTTCTAAAGTCATTGATAATATATCTCTAGTGAGGTTTTTCTGCAAGCTTGTTTATGGTCTGGTAAATATATCCTGATTTTTCTAGTTAAATTACAATAACGGCAGATATCTGCCTGGTTTCGAGGTTAAATCGTACATCTGCAGCCTGTTTTTCCTACTGCTAATCTATCTGTTGGCTTTTCTATTTGCCCATCTATCTGTGTGTAATTTGATGCTATATAGCTAAAACAACTTTGTCATGCTCCGCCTACATCTGGAGACTTTAAATATTCTAGACATCTGAGCTTGTACATGCTATACTGGGCCCTCTCGCTCTACAGACCTTTTCCCTAATTTTGGGGTGACTTCTAGGAATCAGACTGCTGTTTCACAGGAGTGTGCAGCTTGAAATGTAAGCTTGTTTATTCATGGGTGGAATGACTTTTAAAAAAAAGTCTTACATGTGACCTGTGCACATGTATTGGTAACGTGATCCAAGCTCAGACAGGGACGAAGGGTAACCCTATCTGTGCCCTTACCTCCCCAGCCAGGCCCCTATATGCAGCATACAGTAAGAGCAGGCAGTCAACTGTAGTGGGAGATTTCTTCTGCAGCTGTGTGTGCAGGATGTGTGCTACATACTTGATGTTTCATTTTGACATCATATGTTATATTCAAGATCATTATGCATCACTTTATACGTATTTCAATTTTTTATTGTGCACTTCAGGCGGTTAGTGGTCATAAATATAATTTCAAATAAATGTTTGTGTTCGTCTAGACAGACACTAGGTGTTACATCATGAATGATAAATTTAGTATAGCCTGCAATTGGGGACATTCTTTCCTGTGTGTTCATCATCTCTGCAGAGCTGTCCTGTAAAACTTAGTCTGGGACTAGCCCTGAAGGAAAGTCAGCTCTCCTGTCAGCTGTAGAGACAAGGACTACATTCCTCAGCCACGTGATGTGGGAGGTGTGGGAGGCCCCTCCGCAGCCAGTCATGCATTTGAACACAGCATATGGTTTCTATACATACTGTATACATAGGAGGCTTGTTCAAACTCACAGGGTGAAAGTGATGCAGAAATCACCAAATCATTAAAACCTATTTGTTTATTTTTATTAAAATGCATTTATAAAACATATAGAAAGTATAAAAGTATCACCTCTGAGACTCTTTACAACAATGATGTAAGACATTCAAAAAGACAGGACAGTTTTCCATGAGACTTTTCAAGACAGTAAGTGCTTCTGGTGTTTGCACACAGTAAACAGTAAAACCTGTGGGACCTACTTATTTTAAGGTTCCCAGCTTTAGAGTCTAGAAACGTGAAGCAAGGAGGATAGAAGTAGAGTTCTGAGATGACTTAAGAGGTTATGTTGCACCCTTTAAATAGTCAAGTCTTCAGATGTCCCCTCTGACATTTTCATAGAATTGAAAAACATTCCTCTTTCAAATACTGAATATACTCAAACATGTATTGCAACATTTCCCCATTCACACAACATTCAATGAGCAGCATTTTCAGGAAGTGGAGTGTAGTATGTAGTTTAGCATGTAGCTCCCAGCATCAGGGGTTTCTGATGTGTATTTCATCTCATCAGGCCCACGGAAAAAGTTCAGAGCAGCTGCTTCAATGGAGAAGAGGTGCTCGTCCTCTACCTCAGGACAGCAGAGCCTCATGAACTCTGCCAGCCGCAAAAGGTATTCAATATTAGCTCCATTGTTTCCCCTGCAGATGGCAATCTGGGCAGCAATATCTCTGTCTGAGGCTGGGCCGAGGTAGCTGGGGTTGTCAGAAGTAGCGATGTAGACGAGGGCCAACAGGGGAGACTTTCCATCCTTTGGAAAGAAGTTTACTGTCTTCATTCTGTAACCTCCAAGCTCGACCTCTCGTTTGTGCAGAGACTGGAGGGACGATTCGACCTGGGACTTGCTCACCTCATAGGCTACACCCCATGTGCAAGTCTAAGGGAGAACAGTAGGAGAGAAGGTGCAGCAGTTGGCATAAACAGCATAGTATAGCCGAGATACTTATTGACTATCTAAATCGCAGAAGAGTTCATTAGTAAAATGTACACATGCTTTTTGGACCTCAGTGATCATAGTCTAGTAGTTTGATGTGATACTGATGAACCTTCGCTTAAAAAACACACACCATAAAAACAGAGTTACTACCAAGTAGATACAATAAAATATGCTAAACTTGTGTCTGCCTGTTTATTATAGTACAATAGCTTAATTTTTAATGGTAGATATGATGCATAATGTTGCTACAGAATTACAAGTGAAAAATCTTACATGGTCAAAGTGCTGAATTTCAGTTTCAAGTAATGTAATGGGGGGAAAAACTCTGGCAGTATTCTGTCAACAACCAGGGAAGTAAATAATTTCACGTATTTTTAATTTAGTTTATTTCGTCTTTGTTTAAAACACAGTTACTAGAGATTGAATCTCTTTCTATCAGGCCACTTTGAAAAGTTAGTACTATAGTTCAAGGTCACTGGAACTTAAGTTGGAAAATAAAAGAGTTAAGTGTGTGCTGGATGTCACTTCATGCTTTAAACAAAAACACTCACCTCCGGATCGTCCACGAGTGTAACGACTCTGCCTGGCTGTGGAGAGGAAGGACACGCAGTGAGGACATGCCTACTCAGCACAACAATAAACTCATTCAACAATTTCAGTAAAAATCAGAAAATCGGCTTATTTTGATCAATTGAGGAGCAAGATAATATGTAAAAGAGTCAAATATTACCCTTGTTTTGTTTCCTCGATGAAAATCATCTCCGTGCCAGAAGCGCCTTTTATAGCCCATAATGAAGCCGACTTTACTACTCTTATAAACAAAATCTGGTCTCCACACTAAGGAGCCATATCCAAAAATCCACAGATTGTTATTTTCCTTTGAAACGTCCATGACTTGTGTTGTTTATGTCAAATGTCTATCCCTCGATCTTTCCTCTTTTTCTCATAGGTTATGTATTCTGTCGCAAAACGCTAAAAACTGAAACTATTTCTTAATTATTAACACGTTCTTCTAATAGTAGATAACGAGTTTGTTAAAAACAACCAAGGCAAAAACAAATCCCTGCCCCTCTTCCGTGCAAACACGTGTATTTGTTGTTCAGCCTACGTCATCGCCACGCAGTCTCCACCAATCACATCAAAGAAGAGGCGGGACTACTTGACGGATAAACCAATCATATTAATTCGACAAAGAACTTCCATAAATCACACTCCAAACAAAATGTTTACAGAAATTAACAGAACATTTTGTTCCAGTCTCAGCAGTTACTCACCAAAACTATTTAATGAGCATGGTTTCACCGTGACAAAAAAACAAAACCTGTTTGTTCCTTTTATTCTTTGATTCTTTATCTGATGTGTGTTTGTTTGTTTGTTTGTTTGTTTGTTCTTTTGGTTGCTTTCTTGCTTGGTCGGTTTTTCTTTCTTTCTTTGTTTCTTACAAACGATACTTTTTCAAAAATAATTTTAAAAACGCTTTTTGATTTGACTCATCGTGTTTAATCACTCATAGACCTGATTCCTTAATGCTCGTTCATTCTTATTTTTAAACTACTTTCATCCTTGTATTTCCAGGAACAGTCAAGTAGGTACAGTGATCGCCTATAAAACCCCAGGAGTGTCAGCTCTGTGATCTAAACTCATTAAGTTTCTGTATTCTGCTGAGATCTGTTAATCATGGATATCACTAATGACTACTTTAAGTACTTTGCTATGTAATTGTCTCTTTCTGTGCATTATGGTAGACGAACTGACAAAAACAGCATATAAGAAACTTTTCCTCCAATTGTACATAAGGCTCACTGCCCCCAGGTGGTTGTAAAACACACTGCTGTGAGTGGGACTTCGAACTGTTGGATGCCTGCAAAAGAGCAAACTGTGGTGAACATTTCCACTCCCTGGATAACATTTAAATTGTTTCATTATGTTTTTCAGATTCAAACAGAATGACATTTGTTGATGACTTGCTGTTGTGCTTTTTATCTATTTGGATGTGGGGCCCCTGTTTGCTGCACACTTGCTCCACAGTGATAAGGCATACAGACTTGGTCACTGACACACAAGCAACCCCATGCCAAATTTTGTCGAGTTATTGCAATCATCTCCTAATCCTTTCAGTTAACTGTAGAGCCATGAGAGATCACTTACCACACCAAGAGTAGAGTTTAAAGACCACAAGAACTCTTTATTTCACATACAGATGCTGTTACATCTCCTGTTTGAGTTATTTCTTAAGTTGCTGCCAGTTACAATGCTGTTCACTGAATGATTGCTAGCACACACCACACCGACACAGAGGTCATAGACATAAACATGGAATCATTAGAAATACTACCAGGTCAAATATATGACAGTATCTACAGACAATGAAGCCACTTCACATCACCTTGACATGAATTAAGTTTCTAGATGATTCCAACATGCAGATTAGGAACGCTATTCAACCATATGTACACTCGACCATTGAAGAGCAACAAACAGTGTACCAGATTTGTATTCATTGTTTCTTTTTATAACAAAAAAAGTAAGACACCGACAACACATATATAAAATAAATTCACTTTTTCTGGGTATCTAATCTTGACATATAAATATACAGTATATACACATTAATCTTATAAAACATAGATAAAGATCAGTGCTTCATATTCTTAAATTGCTAATGAAATAGTAATCTTACAAAGTAACATTATTAGTTCAGTAATTTCCTTTGAAGGCGTCCTTGGTACAATAGTCACTTCATATATTTCTTTGTCTTTATCTAAGGGTGATCTTGCATAAGGTTAAACAAGGCCTTGTCACGAGTTTCCCTGCATGGAGCTATGCCACATTTCATCTTTTGATCTTTTATATTATCTCCATTTTGCTGTGCAAAGGGTTCAAAATAAGGCAGGGTACAATATTTTTTAAACATACAGTAAGGCTTTGTGATCTTGGCTGTATACATTCTTTATATTAAAAAAAGGATTTAGAAAACTGATGATCCTAAATATTCATCAGAAACGAACCGTTCTTAGTATTTATTTTATAATTTAGGACAATGCTGATTTTTTTTTTTTTGCATAGCACATTGCAGGCCAAGAATAATTGAAAAGGCTGTCTCCTTCCACAGGCTTGTTGGCAGTAAGATGATTTTGTTGATTGCTCATTACTGCAATAAGGTGGGTAGGAGTGCGTCCAGATAGTCCTTCACATCAGGGCCTGAAGCCACTGGATGAACTTGGATGAAACATAGAAGGCTTGGAGTCCAAAATATTGAAGGCGCATCCACATGTGAATTTTACTCATTATTTCTTTTCAGTCTTTACATTCTCACAAAAATTAATTAATAGCTTCACTTCTATTGAATCCAGTTATCAAGTTTTCAAGAGCAGCAACTTGCATTTAAATAAATCCCAGTCTCTCCATACTTGTAAACAGTCCACAAGACATCCATAGTTGACAGTGAATCATATCTTCTGTTTATTATACCTGAAAAAAAAATATCTATGACTAACATTATTAAATGTAATATATGAATTACAGAAAGTATAAGAAATAAAAGATAACTTACCTCAGTTGCAATGATGCATTCTTGTTTTTCCTCTGTGATTACATAGACAGACTGGTACGCCAAGTCTCTGGAGGAACACACTGTTGATATTCTACACTCTGGTCTGTTACTGTGGAGTGAAAATACAAAATGTCAGTTGTTGAGCACAAAAATTGTCAATGATCTGACATTTTGATCTAGCGATCCCATGTTGTTTCCCATAAACATAATACCAACATGGATGATTCAACGCTTTCAAATGCTCCTACCTGTACATTCTAGGTAGATTCTTTTTTTCTTCTATTGTCTTTTCACAGTTTTCATCTTTGTCCAAAAGGGACGGTTCGTCCTTGTACCCCGTGGAGGTTTTATAGTCCAAGTGGTAGTGGTTGATGTGTTTGTGATTTGACTTTTCCCTGGGACAATCCACCTCCAAATCAATCTTTTTATTGTTGTTTTTAAGTTCTAGAGTAGAGATGAGGTTCTCTTTCTGAAAGTCACTCTTAGAGAGGTTGTTCATGGTGTCTGAATCTTGCTCCTTGTTCCGTTGTCTCCTAACATGACGCAGCACTACTGCTACCATGCAGAGAAGCACCAGAGAAACCACTAGGCCAACGCCCAAGCTGATAGCTGCCAAGTTTAACTTGTCCTTGGACTCCCAGCCATTGTTAGGGCTGGGAGTGTTGGGTGAAGGCACATTGTTGAACTGGCACTGGTGACCGCTGTATTGGTCAGAGCAGACGCAGGAAGGACGGCCTTTTGCTCCAATGGTGCAGGTCCCACCATTCAGGCAGGGTTGAGAGGCACAGCGGTCTGTCGGCTTGTCGCAGTGGCGGCCCGTGTGTCCAGGAGGGCAGCTGCAGGTGTAGTCGTTGATACGATCTATGCAGGTGGACCCGTTTGCACATGGGTTCCTTGCGCACTCATTGATGTTGATCTCACAGCGCAGACCTGTGAAGCCTGAGCGACAGCTGCACTGTCGAAGGTTACCATGAATCAAACAATGCCCACCTGTGCAAAGGAACAGAGGATTATATGTAGAAGCCTTCCTTAAGTTTCTCATTTTGTTGTATGAAAAGAAAGAGTCAGAGTTCATGATGTGTTACCATTGGTGCATTGCAGCGAGGTACATTTATCCACCTTCTTCTCACAGTTAAGTCCAGTGTAGCCTACTGGACACTCGCATATGTAAGCATGGCCATTGTCCCTCTCTCTGCACTTGCCACCATGAAAGCAGGGTGTATCTGCACAGGTCAGCATCCTGTGTTCACAGTGTGTCCCTTCAAACCCCGGTGGGCACACACACCGATAGCCATTCTCAGAGTCCTGCAGGAGAAAACATATAAAGCTTATCAAAAAAAGATCGCTGTCAGATGATTTGTGCTATCGTATCCTGTCCACGGCTGCCTCAATGAACCCCCATTATCCACAGTTTGAATCTATTTACGGTCCACACTCTGTGAACTGGGTCATCTACTGACTTGACAATCGATAGCATCCTCCTGGACAAGCAGATAGACCGAGGCAAAAACAAAAACAGGAAAGCCTTTGTTGCGGGAAAGGAGAGAGAGAGACTTCCGGACTCACCAAGCAGTGGCCTCCATTGCGACAGGGCTGGTTGTCACACTGTTTGACCTCCAAGTCACAATTAACCCCGGTGAAACCTGGCAGACAGGTGCAAGTATAGCTGCCCTGGCCTGTGTTCATGCATGTAGCCCCATTTTTGCAGGGTTTGTGGTGGGTGCAGTAATTCAGGTCTGCAAACAAACATGTGGTAACATTATGTCATCCGTAATTCCCACATTGCATTCAGGTTAGAGACAGAGGCAGGTACACACCTTGGTCACAAAATATGCCTCCCCAGCCTTCCTTGCAGGCACACTGCCACGGTTCTTCACAAGTACCATGTTTACATGATGGATGGAGTTTACATACATCACAAAAGAGTCCTTGCCAACCCTTTCTGCATCTGTTCACACATTCAACAGGAAAACATGACTGTTAGGTCACACTGAAACACTTTAATCCAGCATGTTGTGCTTAAAAAAAAATCAAATCAAACAAAAGACAACACATTTCTGTGGTTGTTTTATGTAAACCCTTGTGTTTTGGTAGTTTGCACATCTCATGCAGCCAAACAACAAATAGAAAAAATGAAATCAGCCATAAAAGTGAATGGATACTCACATGCACTCTCCAGGTAGGGTGCAGTTTCCATTCCTTTCGTTGCATCCCTCAAGGCAGATTGCTGTAAAAAGAAATAAAAGGACAAAAAAAAACAACTCAGACTTTTTAATGTTTTTAATCCCACATTTACAGCACGCTGATGATAACACTTGCATCACATTTAAATCTGTTAATAGATTATTTCTATGAATTTTGCGCGCTTTTCTGTGTGTGACGTTCAATTCGTGTGGGTTTTTTTTTTTTTTTTCTAGCGCTGAGCGGCTGGTCGCTGAGCAGCAGATGCTTGTTCTCAAAAAAAAAAAGCAGGACAGCTGCCCCATTGTTTCTAGTGGGCAGTTCGAGCCCCACTTGCAGCTGCTGCCCTTCACCGCCTCAACAATGGGGTCCGCAATTTAGTGGCGCGTGGCGGGCGATAATGCTGCGATTAACCCCGGCGCGCGCGCTGCTGGGCGACCACCGGATTGGATTAAAGCCGCACGCGCTCGGAGAGAAAGTGCTCTAATTGGACCCCGCCCCCCGCCCCCCCCGCCCCCCCCCCGTCTTCAAATTTCACCGCAGCAGCTCCTCTTTCTGTGTTTGGCTCCATCAAAACACCTTGATCATGTAACAGGAATATTCAAACGCAAAATAATAACTTGTTTATTAAGATAATTTTTTCAAGTTTTTTTTTTTTCCACAAGAAAAAAAAACCCCCATAAAACACATATTTATTTATTATTTCCCATGTCTTTAAGATGCACAATCTTTATTTTTTTTTTAAACTTGTATGTTTTGTAAATTAGGTCAAGGCCTTTTCAACTCGCCAATAACGCGCCTCAGTGACCTTTAACCACAAACAGAGGAAAATGTCCATATGGTGTCTGTACTCTTGCTTACGTTCTTGGCAGTATTCTCCCTTCCATCCCGGTAGACAGGCTATTTGCCCGTCAGGCTTGCAGGTGAAGTGGCCAAAAAGGTCATCTCTCGGAGTGCATATTTTGGAACAAGTGTCCCCGTAGTAATTGTCATTGCAGATGAACCGGTACGAGTACCTTAGCTCCGTCTGCATCCCGCTCTGGACATCCTGGGACCACTCATGCCCTATTCCCAACTGTCTTTGGATGGCAAAAGAACTAATCAAGAAATCAGGGTTGGTGGTGTCTGTGGAGAACAGAATATCGAACATAAATGAATTACTTCCAAACATTAATATTTAACAGATTTATGATGTAGTTGATAAATGTAAAATAATAATCCATTAGTGATTTTATTGATGTGTATAAAGTTCCTATTCCTTTCACATGTGACCATTATTTGTCCGTTATGAAAGACCGAACAAAAAAGGTGTAAAATCCAGGAAGGGCTGTCAGGGGAATTTTGGCACGGCTTTGTGTTCTCACTTAAGATTGTGCACTTTCCCATGCCTGCCAAAAATAAAACAAGGGAAGTGCAATTGTGTTGGATAGATTTGATTGTAAGGAATTGTCGTGTGACTCATAAGGCATCCTAACAAACATGGATTAAAATCCCACATACATCTGCCAGCACGTCGAGGCAGTTATTGATAAAAATTTATGACAGGCACTCAATCGTCTGCATTAAAGTTGGAGTGTCTCCCTCTAGCGGCCAAGAAGCATTTTGCGTCTCCTCACCTCCAGGTGGGTCCGCGGAAGGAGAATACCGGGCTTCAATGACCAGTGAGAAAGCACCCTGTGGGGACAAGGAAGGAAACGTCAAGAAACATATAAATTAGATGCAGATTAATGTTTGTTTGTTTTTTGTTTTAGTGATACACAGGTCTGGAACGAGGTTCCGACATTCGAAAAAACATGGGGGGGGTTTTTTGATTGGAAAAAAATCACAAGCTGAAAATACGAGAATGACTGCGCTCATTATTTCATTTGACATTTGAATTCAGTAAATCACTTATCTGACATACAATTTCTGGCGTGGTTGTAACATTAAAACACACTTATCTGACATTGGAAATGTAGATCGTGATGCAATATTTTGTTTTCTGATGATTTGATGTAGGAAGCATAATGTTAATTTTGGGGTTTAACAGTTATGTTTTTCTTTTCTTTTTTAAAAAAAAAAATTTTGCTCTGACAAGAAGGTTTTTTTTGTTGCTTTTTTTTTCTTTCTTTGTCTTAAAGTCAAAAAGAAAATTGTTTGAAAGCTTCATGAAACCCTGTCAGATGTTTCCTGAAAACATTTGCATGGTTTCTGCAGAAAGGCGTGTCTGTGCGGTGGGACAGGTGCTCTTACCGGCCAGGTGAAGTTGAGCGGCAAATGCAGCCGGGCGTCTTGCTGGATGCTGAACGAGTCGGTGCCCAGAACAGGTGTGGTGGCTGTGCCAAATATACAGTCTCCATGAGAAACCACGGTCTGGAAATTCTTCAAACAAACCCTGAAATAAGTCCTGCAGCCAGTCATGCTGCAACTAAGTCCGTTTGCCAGCAAACCCTTAGTATTCTGAAAGTGATGGAGATCTAGCTCGAATACACCTGTTCCAAGAACCTAAAACGATACAAAAAGTGAGCACAAGCAAAACTAATACAACATTTTTTTTTCTTCCTAAAAACAAATGTATTTCATTGAGACTAAAAAATGCTACCTGAGAAAATATTGTCATAACTATTACGAAGATCGAGGTGAACCAAACGGCCATCATTTGGAGATTTATATGCGTATCCTTAAAAAAAAAAAATCAGTTTGTCCTCCAACCAAACTCCCCTATTCCAAGTGATGACGGCAGAAATCACTCGCTGAGATGGCGAATAAATTGATCAAAAATAAATATAATCCTTCTTCCAAATCCTGTAACAGAAGTTCCAGTTCCACAATCCGTATCCAGAAGAAGTAGTAGGGAAAGACCGAGTTATCCAGTGGTAGAGGTTAGGCAAAAGTCAGTAACGTCAATATCCACAAGTGAGTCTGTCTGCGGTCTTTATGCTGCCCATCCATCGTGCCGGTCAGATGCTGTTTGCGTGTTCTGTGCTGATGCAAGGCTTGTGTTGCCAACAGTGATGCGGGCATGTGGCGGAGCATCAGCGCGTAATGACTCCCAGTGAAGGATGTTTGACGTCCCTCCCGTTTTTTATACGACCGTGTGTGGTGCCACTACACACACTGTCAGTCACCAGACACCGCCCACTCTCCTCTCCACCTTCTTTTTGCTCCTAACATCATCCCTGAAATTTTGGAGTAGATTGTCTCTGCGGTTTGCGCGCAAAATGTTCACCCAAATAACGGACTCCCGAGTGCGTCTTTACGCATGAGACTTCACAGCTTTCTCGTTTGCTTCCTGCGTTTATCAAAGAGCGATAACGGAAAAGTGAAGGATCCTCACTTCCAATACCTAGTCTCACTCAGACTGTAAATAAAAATCTAATCAAGTGCACAAGTTTAAAATAAATGATATAGATGTATTAATTGAGAAACATCTCCACACACACCAAACAAACAAACACAATCCACTTTTGTTAATGACTGGAAAGATCAGTTCAAATCTTATTTTAGGTCTGAAGACCTAAGAAATGTACAATAATTATTTGAATGCAAATAAACAGACCAATCTTTTTCACTGTAATAGACAACATTGTAACACAGATCCTCAGCTGTTTGTGATTTAAAAAAACATTAAAAAATTGTCATTAAAAGCCTCTATTATAAGCAAATGACTTGCATGGGGGGGGGGGGGGTCAACATTGTGTACCACATGAAGCTCAACAGTGTTTGTTGAACTAACACAAACTATACCCAATGAATAAACTTTGTTCTACTTTCAAGTTTAATTTAATTGTTCCAAAAGGAAAATAAATGCTGCTAAACAAAATTCAATTCAAATGTCATATGCATTTTCATCACAGGTAATCTCATGCTGGGTGCAGACATTGTTACCTTTGTCACCCCTGTGGCTGACCACCCTGTCTGGGAGGCTTTACAGTGAGGGAACACAACTCTGGAGCTGTTCCCTGACCATGAAGGTGTCTGGCTGAACAGCTCTGACATCATCTCTACACCCCCACCTTTGACCTATAGGTTTGAGTTTGACAATGGACTATTGAGTCTGAATTGGTGTGAATAAGAGGTCCGGACATCTCAGAGCTCTGATGGGTAGAAGAACTTGGTTTTCCCACCATTGACTGGATCACACAGATCCTGTGCAGAATCAATGTGGCCCAGTATAGCGATGTTAAACTACATTCCTGTTTGCAAAACTGAACTCATTTATCAGTCAGGCATCTTCCGAGTTACTAGGGCTGCCATGGACTCTAGAGGCCAATCAATCTCCTCTGTAGAGCGAAGCATACAGTTTAATGGTGCTTCTACCCTTCTTTCATACACATAAAAATATCCATACACTTTAATATTTGATGGCACGGGGCTAAGGTTCCCCTTCTGTGGCTCAAGTTACAACTCTGTATAAAGCTTTGGACACTCCTAAACAGGCTGCGATGCTTCGACTGGAAAGCCTTTCTGCAGTATGAAGCATAAAAAATAGGACCAGCATCACCAGGCTTTTTTGTTAAATTTTTCTTTTAAGTATTATTTCAGCCAATTTCAGGCATTATCTGCCCCCGTGCCGATGAAATGTCATTGATTTGCTTTAGTATTTTTTGAAGATTCATAGCAAAACACCACAGAATCATTCTCTGAAGCAAGTGACAAAGCTGGTGACCTGTTTCCAAAGCATACCAAAGCATGGAATAGTAATCCTGCTTGCGTGGCATCATAGTGTAAAATAAATTCTCTGGATGATCCCAAAATGAATATGACTATATTTACACCATTTTAGAGTCATAAAACCTGGCCTAAAATGTTGGGATGTTTGAAATCACAGGTAGCTTTATGGGGGTATTTACTCTTGGCAAGTGCAAACAATAATCTAACCGGCTCTTTTCTGCTGCAGTGCTTTAGAATAAACAAAGCCTTGGAAACAGACATTGGCCCACAGCAGCACCGCCTCAGCCACTTACGGGACATCATTTTTCTTTGTGACAGTGTTTTGTAAAGCTGACTTCTGTTTGATTGTTCCATGGCTTTTCAGCTGGCATCCAAAGCTTAAAAATAACATGTTGATTGAGACATGAAGAGGTGCGTCTAGACTCAGACTTATTAGGTAGGTTGCTGTTAATGAGGAAGAGTCTGATTCAGTTGTTTGGTTCACTGGCAGATGGATGTTTCTTCCTGAGAAGGCCTGTCTTCT
The DNA here is from genome assembly GCF_040054535.1 of Antennarius striatus. NCBI lineage: Eukaryota > Metazoa > Chordata > Actinopteri > Lophiiformes > Antennariidae > Antennarius > Antennarius striatus. Next base: position 9,867,866 of record NC_090792.1, read on the forward strand.
GAACATTGTTCAAGTTCTTGATGTTGGAATATTTGAAATCTCCTTACATGGATAAGTTTATCAAATCAAGGATGTGTTAATCCAACCCTCTAAGATCCTGGTTGTTTGGTGTTTTAGATGAAAGCAATCCAAAACACATTTACTCATAACTTTGGTAACCAACATACTGGTAATATTTATTTATGTCCTAAACAAGTAGGGATCAGTTTGTCCTCAATCAATACAATGGTGATGAAATCTCACATTTCTCTCAAAACACCAGTGTGTGTTTACAATTTGTTTGCATTGGACAGTTTATACAGTCAACCTGAAAGTGAAGCTACTTCACCATCACATGAAAATATCACATTGTGTCATTAGGTGTTGGCTTTTCTTCTTTTGTCATATTCCTCGTCTGTCGTCCTCTGTATCCATCACTGTTGACCGGATCTGCTCTGGCTGCTGTATCGGTAGCATGAACAACCTGAGCAAGTGTAACAGGAATTTAGCTACAGTGCTAACAGATGGCTCCCTTTAGTTCCAAAATCTGCCCTTTTTAATGCGCAGCAGTTTAACACTTCTTTACAGCACATTTGATCTCTGTGCCCCAATCTGTCAGACCGATCAATGGGGCTTTTGATGTGTGCTGCCAATGGATCTGAGGCATCTAAGCACAGAGCCCTTAGAGCACAAATCACCTGCTGCTGCAATTAGAAAAGCAAGGGGTGCTTTCCTTCTCTCAGGGCGCCATGCTGCCTTGTCTTACTGCCTTCAGATACACAAATACTGTCTCAGTGCGTGCAGTGATTTTGCAATATATTTGTTTGAACAACTACTGTTGACATACAGTATATGTGCCAGTTTAAAATGTAAAGAGCATTTCCAGAAAAAATGTGCAAGGAGGATAAAATGTTGAATTTCATCCAGTTGATTAAAAGCAATTCATTTCTCTCTGCTCTGAATTTTTCCACTTAGAACACACATAATATTAAATCGGTATCATTAAATTCCACTTTGCTTTATAATGTCACAAATCATTGTCTGCTTCCAAACCTTCAGATGACACAGGGCATAATTTAGAGACCCTGACATTATGATTAGCTGTTCTGGAACTTTCCAGCCACCCTCTTGCTCTGCTGTTGACAAAACACAAGGTTTAGCACTCTTCTACCCTTACAACCCAACCAACAACACACATTCGTCATTGATACCACACTGGGGTGCGTGTAGGGGTGCGTCACTACACATGAGCACAGTTACTATAAAGCCGTCTGGTGGATGACATCATTTAAGCCCTCAGCTGAACCACACATGTCTGTAGAACGGCTTCTGTTCAGGTTGAAAACCAGGTCAAGATGATCTGAGGCCATGTGTGGAGCAGATGTCTGTGTGCCACTATTCCAAGAGACAGCAGCACATGAGCACCCCGATACAGGCAGAGACCATCCATTCAATAGTTGATATTGATCTGAACAGACCAGCTCCACCTTTGACACATGGAGCGGCAGCAGGGACAGACATTACCACATCTGTCACTGTAGCAGAACAATGTCGCTTTCTGCTACATTAGAGGAGACGTCTTTCCTTTCTGAGCCTCTTCCTCTCCCCGTCGCTGCTGTTTATGTTGCACCTGAGCAGAAAATACGTTTGTGAAAGACTCTTCCATAAAATTCACGAATCTTTTCATACCCTACCCCTAACTTGAGTGACCACCAGAACAGAGCTAATTGTGTGTGAGTGGAAAAAGCTACTGTAGCTTGAGGAAATCCTCCTCAGCCGGAGTCAAAGAATCCCTGCTTCATGCAAGACAAAACCTCACAGCAGGAAAAGGAAAGAGATAAATGGAGGAGAAGGAAGAGCGTGCTGGTGTGAAGAGGGCTGTTAAAATTGCACCCACTAGCCTATCAGGAAGCCCAGCCTGAGACTGAGAGGCTTCAGGCCGTGAAGGACGTGTGGTTCACAGACTGATCTACCTGTTAATGTGAGCATGAACAGGTGCGTTCCCTTCAGGAGCTGCACACAGGATCTCTGTGTCCTCAGTGTTGTCTGGCAGCAGAGATGCAATGCAGGTCATGTTTTTAAATAGCTCCTATTAATTGTGTTTTATTAAGGCTGGCTTCAAAAAATCAGGAGAATGAAAATAACCATCAAACTAATAGCCAATAATAGTCTCTTTGCATCTGCATCACCAAAGGAGAAGTTCAACACAATCACTGAACATCAGCAGCTGTGATTAGAGCCCATCATGCTGTTAGCTGCTGGGATTCTAGTTTGATTGCCCAAAGACTTAATGATCCCTAATCTGCTGTTCATGCACTGTTTCCTGACCAGGGGCAGATGACCTCTCTACTATATCATTGGTTATTTATGGCGATGGATCCAGGAGTATTTTTAGAAAGTTTGTTGTTTTTTCCTTTTATGAGGAGTTTCCTACCTTCGCTTCCGATTTTACGAAAAAAGATTGCTGGGAATTCTGCTGTTGTTGCGTGTAGGAGTAAAATGATTGAGGATGAGCGTCTCGCTGTGTGTGTGTTTGTGTGTTTGCGTGTGTGTGTGTGTGTGTGTGTGTGGGCTCTAAAGAAACTATATTTTCTGTGGCTGTGTGAGCCCTTTCTTTGTCCTGCCAGTCACCAGGAGCTCTTCTGAAGCCGTGAAACTGAAATGTGACCTTTTGTCTGGATTCCATTTAGCCTGCTGAACTGCGTCTGACCTCATAATGCTCACTGTGTACATACACACAAACCCACCTCTACTCGGCAGGACAAATGCCATACGAATCCTTTTCATTAGTTCTTGTTATCTGAGGCCTTCAAGCCTGGATGTGATGTTACCATCCAAACCACACAGATGGTGTGTATCCCCTCACGGCCATTTAGTCCTTCAGATATCATGTTAAAAACATTCAGGCTTTGCTCCATGCTCACCTAGTTCTGTACTGAGACAGGAGCTGACTGCATGCTGTTTGTTTGATTCCCTCAGTGGTATCTTGGGTTAACCCATTTCTTCCAAAAACTATGGAGTGTTATTCCAACTTGATGTTTGTCATTCCCAATTTGAACCAGTTATTACCCTTTTAACTTTATTCTCACAAGCAATTATCGTATCTCTCAAGAGTCCGCTCATAGAATGCATCAATAGGTTAGATGTCATGTTTTTAATATTTCCTCGATTTAAAAATGTACCACACTGGGCAGTGCGGTACACCAACTCCTCCTTATCTGGAAATATGAAAGACGAAGAGATTTCTCACAGGCATATCGGTGTGCAGTGAAGTAACGAAAGCCATTTCGCTGTTTCTATTTTGCAAATGTTTGGATTTTTTTGTTTTCTTTCAATTCTGGACCACTTCTAGCGGCAGTAGATGAATAGTGTTCTTCACCATACAAATTAATCTTTCTGTTCAATGTTTGTGTACATACTCACACTGTGATGATTTATTAGCTACAGTGATAAATGATGCTGATATCATAACTGCTGACCTTGCACATTTTAGGGGCAAATTGTTTATATTGCAGCCTGATGCCAGAGGACCGGAGCATAATGTCAGTGTGATGCAATGCTGTGAAAACATCCTTGTAAAAGATTTTACGGTTGAATTAAACGGTTGGAAACAAAACAAAATCTTTAATATAACATCAATGTTTATAGTATTGATTGATCTTATGAGTGCTTTCGCCTATAGGACGTCCAGAGTTAAACACTTATGTGGCTGGCAGGTTAGTAATAGGGGTAAAAACGGATATTGCTTTGACTTTGTGAGCTTATTTTTATTTTCCAAGGTTATGTGTCAATGCAGACCCAGTGCATATAAAACCTGTAATAGTACAAGAACTTTCCTTTTTGGAGTAATCTGTATACAACAACCTTACTTAAAATTAGCTGATCCTTGCCACAACACGGTCAGGTCTGCTGAAGTGTGATGTCACTGACGTGACATTACAGAAGTTATGATGATTTTATGTTATAAGATTACCCTGAGAAGCTAAAATCAGGGCTTACTAACTCATAGTCTTGACATACCTTAAAGGTTTGCATTGAAAAGAGTAAGATTTATGCTGCGTTAGGTGACATGGAGCTTTACTTTGCCTGGTTACGGTCGTGACAAGTGTCAGCTGGTCACTTTTTGTCACCCACTCCCCCAACAGCCGCTACCCTCCGGCCTCCACCTCCCGCCCTCTCACCCTCACCCCATCCTCGGCCTTACCCTGAGCCTGGGAGCGGAATTCTGGGAACATTTTTCCATGTGAAATGCCGAGGTCCAGTCGAAGGGTGTGACGCCAGTGCATTGTTTCAGCAGCAAAAAAGGAACCGCTTGTGATGAGGCCAGTTCCTGTTAGTTTCAAAAAAACAGGCACTTTCTCACACCGACTTCCTTCCTCATTGGACAGCACAAAGCAATCCCAGACCAACCAGCAAAGCGAAAAAGAGAGAGAGAGAGAAGGAAGAAGAGCAGTAGGAGAGGCGCGCTTGTATTTCATGAAATATTTTCAGTCCGTGCAGGTTGTGTGTCTGTCGCTGGAAACACACACGGCTTCTCCTTTAGTTACAGGTCCTTTATCTGCACACACAGAACCCTGTATTACATGCAAACCATTATTCACTGTCTGCTAAGAAACAGCGTGATAATCTTATCTTTACTGCCTACACGATTGTCATCGCTCAGCTGACTCTCAGTGTACCCTTGCTTTTTACTGTTGCTACTACTATTGCCTCCACTGTTGTCAGGTGAAGGCAGGAGTGTGGTCTTTGGTTGTCATTGAAAAACCTGATTGATACTTTTAGGAAAACCTTGCATGACACATTCAAAAACTAGAATGAGAATGAGGAAAGCAAGTGAGAAAGGCTTTAAGGCTCAACTGATTGAGAGAACGGGACTCAGGAAGCACCTGCCCGAGTGGAGGGCTAGGCATTCATCTGACCCTGCTCACATCAGGTGGCTTCCTTGTTTATGTTATCTCTGTAGCTCCCTGTGGCCCGACCACCATTGGCTGCCCTCAGCCACTCCTCTTTTGCCCACACTCATTGATCAACTTGTTTTTTTTTTCTTTTTTCATTATCAAAACAACTGAATAGAGAAGAAAAATACCTCTCGGCACCATGGAGCTCAGAGATTGTCCAACAGCTCAACACCCAAAGCTCTGATCAACCCGTCACCTCTGTCCTCACAAAACAAACACAGCAGCCAAAATGGCTGCTTTCCTTTTCCGCCTCGTGACTATACTTGGTTCCAGTGAGAACAAGTGGTCTCATCAATTAGCTTGACTGATAACCTTGATCCGACTGTCCTTCGTGTCACCTGTATTGCTCAACTCTCACCCTGCTGGCAAGATTGAAACTATGATCTGACTTGGGAGGTCAGAGTTTGCTCATTCTTCCAGGAATCTTACTGACAGAGAGATTTTCCTCTCACGATGAAAACACAGCAGCATTTCTCATGTAAATTTTTGGAGATGTTTTGCCGCTGAATGTTTCCTTTCTTCTTGTTGATATAATTATGGTTAAATTGCTGCTTGGCATTGGTGGTCATGTCTGCAGGTGGGCTGGGAACAGGTGCTGTCAGTAATTATAGTGTGCATGAGATCCAGAAATCATTAGCTGGGCTAAATACATATAATCAACCTCTGCAGATGTGCATCTAAGCTGTTCTATGCACTATCACCAGGAGGCAGAGCTGAGCATTGTTTGTACCATCTGTACAAATGCACCCCGATGCCGTGGGGTTCATGCCCTATAGCTGCACCATCATGTTGGTGGGGATTTGTTTCTCTTGGCATGGCTTTAGTTTGTCTGACGTCACAGACTCTGATGGTCAGCCAAGTGAATCTTCAAGGCCAAGACAACATCTATAATTACAAAGCTCAATCGATTGAGTTATGATTCCATAAAAAAACTTTTTTCTACCAACAAGGAATTCACTGTATAAGAACCTAAATCGCAGACGTGTTTTGGATTAAACTTTCATGTGATGCTCAGCCTACAATGAACCCCCTCATGCTGGACATTTTCCTCTGCATGTCCTTTGAGTGGCCCTGCTTTCCTTACTATCTTGTTATCTCAGTAAGTGTTTCCTGTAAGCACCTCACTCTTTGGGACATGTGGTAGAGCTTGTGCCGCGTTACGTCTGCGGGGTATTGTTCTCCCACAGTTTGACCATCATAAATTAGCTGGAAACGATTTGTCAGACATGAGAAGGGGGTATAGAGTCAGAAAAGGGAGAAAAACAACAACAAAATCAGAGCCGTCATGCAGCCCTCGGCACTGAACCTTACACTGAACAGATATGCCGAAAGTGGCTCTAATTGCTGCAATTCAGGCCATTAAAAATATATTACCCAGAATGCCTAAGTGTTTGCTAAATGGAACAAATTTTCTAGAATGCTTATTACTATTTCATTTTCATATCTATCACTTAAAGTGACAAGTGAATCAATAGGGAGAGGTATTTTTGGATGGGCTACATTATATAAAGGTAATACTACAAGGGCAATGGTATCTTTACTAAATTGACACATTTGAAACAACAACTTACATGTTGACGATATGAAAAGTGTGTTTATTTGAAATGGCTGGGAGGCACCACCCCTGTTTATTCCGCAGGCTGATTTCTATTGACCATCAACATGACCCTCTTTAATGAGGGAATTCCTGAACATCAGAGGATGTCTCACACACATCCTGGCTCTTAATCAGCTCATGCTCTCACCTATATCATCAGGGTCCCACAGCACTGACCTATTCTGCAGGGAGGTGACACATCCTTTTTATTCCCGGAAAGAACGCACAGCCTGTCCATCCAAGGAGACACAGGCTAGTGGAGTGTTGACTCCTTAAGGAATGGCCCTGTCCCCTGAAACCTTAAAGTGCCTGTGTTTGGCTTTAGCACAGAATTCCTGAACAACAAGGTTATGCCTTTAATGGCCTCGTCGTGATTTTTTTTTTTTTTTTTGCGATCTACCCTGCTGTACCATACCCTCCGGGAATCCTCCTGTCACAACCAGCGTTCCCATGGATGGGAATGACCCCCAGGGCTGTGGAGATTGACAGAAGCAGAGAGGGACCAAGGATTAAAGGTCTCTGAGTCAAGAGGATTGTCAGACGAGTAAAAATAAGAACATGCTGTCAAGTATGCCAACAACATCGGCACGACCTTAGCCGTGACATGAGAACCCACCCCCGCACCCCCCACTTCAAACTATGCCTGCAGTCATCCCTCGCAGCCGGTGGGGACGAGCCACACATGAGGTCCCGTTCGCAGCTGGGTTTTCTCCCTGTTACCTCATGCCAAGCTGAGCTATGCTGGGAACCGACTAAGTGAAGCCTTGAGATTTGCACAAAACCTAACGCAGCTTTTGATATAAAGCCAAATAAGTAACTCTTTTACGAAATTGCTTTGATAAGGAAATGTTGCAAGGCGAGGGAAAATGAAGCTGGCAGTCATCAGAGGCATGAAAAATGACTGTGATTCAGTACAAAAACAACTTCCCCCACTGTAAAATAACACTATTCCTGCAAGTGTTGGGAAATCAGAAGGAAGTTCCTCCCTTATAGGAGAGTGGATTGTTCTCTGGCTTTGATTGTTTATGCAAGACTAAGCATGTTTGCTTTAAATTATGTCATAATGTTTCACAGTAGTGCTTCCACTTTAGCCCAGGAATAAATACTGCATGTCTCATTAGGAATATATATTTGTTTAGCTCTGTATTTCTTGATTTCCTAATCAGTAAAAAGGAACAATTAGGGACATAGAAAGCACAAATTGAAGCATACTACCAAAATAATATGTATTTCTAATCTCTTTCAGTTTCCGCTTTTATTTTTCGGACAGTCAGGTACAACGGTGTCGATGTCATCTTACTCGCCCTGTTACTTTATTCTGTCAGGTAACAAAAAACAAAATGCTAAAAATAAATAACCTAAATCTGTGTTCATGGTCTGAATGTCCTTAATTTACTACTTTTTGATGGAGACAAAGGCATTTCTTGCCATTTAAGATGGTTGTTAGTTTTGATGGCAGAATGTGGTCATCTGCCAGTCCCAACTGATTTTGTCCCCATCATCAATCTCCTTTAAACTGTTACCCTGGCATCAAGTGTTCTGCAGGGGGGAAATGGCAAAATAAACATTAAATGTGGTTTTTAATTGGTATGTAAACAGATGTTATTTGTCTGTGGAGATTCAGACACCAAGGTCACAGCAAAAGCTTCTTCAGTTTGGAAAAAGCCTCTTGGATGAGATGTCAAGCGTCAACTTGACTTAATTCAACACAGAGATCCAGATGTTGCTTATTTCATTATGGATCTCACTGATAATCCCCCTACAGCTGCAAGCAAATGTTTTATCTATAATAATCTTGCGTGTGTACATTGGGGGGGGGTATTTATTCATCTGTTTAATGTATGTATTATTACATTCTTTTTAATGGCTTGGATTTATTTATCTGTCCATACTTAGTCGTATTCAGTATGTGGTAGGGAGTATGTTGGTTGGTTTCAGATTACTGATGAGTAATCAGTTCTTATGTTCTGTTATATTTTATATTTTGTTTGTTTAAACTATGAAATGGTTATCCTTAAAGCAACAGTGAGCAGGTGGTTTTATTAACCCAACACAAAGACAGGATATAGTGAGGTTGGCTAATGTGCAGGTAATAAAATCCAGCTACTATCCAACTCTAGCTAATGTGGACCTAATAGGACTTTTGTTTAACTGAGAAAAAGAAAGAAATAATTTCAGAGTCATGAAGCTGGATTCCTCACTTGTTTCTAGCTTGTTTCTACAATTTAACAGTATCTTTTAGACCTATATTCCCATCTTGTTTCTGCCCGGTAATGTTGCTGATCCACCAACCAGCACTGGTGGAGGTAATGAGTGACTATAAGTTTTCATCAGCAGCCAAGGCTTGAATTGTGCCATCAGGTGGGTTTGGAAGATCCATCCTAGCAGCTGCCCCTTGTTCCACCTCTGGCTGTAGCTGTCTCTTAACCGTACGGATATAATAATATAAATATTACCATCTACCACCCTGTGAGAACACATATATCTTATGATGGTAACGTACACCGTTCTCCTGCTCTTCTTGCTATACATGGTCTGAATGAAACAGAATGATTTAAAGGACTGTCAAAATAGCATTAGTGACATTTCATTTCCAAAGCACACTCAGCAGATAAGAATTTGGACCATATTTACAAGCTGGTTCCTGTTTGCCCTGTGGGACGAGTGACTCCTTATTCCACGCTGCTTATTCCTGCTGGTCAACCTGTAAGTGCATAAAGGGGAATGGTCTCTGCAGACAGAGCGACTCCTCCTCAGATCGGGGGACATGGTGGGGATCCTGATGAGTATGCTGATATGAAGTTAGCCTGGTCACGTTTGATTAATTTGATGAGATTATTACCTAATGTCATGATGACACATCTCATATACTGACCATTATTGTTTAACATCAAATAAAAAAAAACATTAAAAGACATAGAAAAGAAGACAAACTAAAGCGGTGATGTCATTTTTCCTTTCCACAAAAGAGACTTACTGGTAGTCAGGTCTCCTGCTGTTCGCTATGCAGTTAAATTTGGAGATTCTCTCATTTCCCTTTCTACGATAAATAATTTTCTTTGCTATGTGTGTCATCCAGCACAGTAAATCATGAATTGTAATGGTTTGTCATTGTGAGACATTACAATGCCCATTGTTTCCATGGGTGACAACCTGGGAATAAAGCATGAAAGAAGTAGAAGGATAATCCAAAACGCAGAAAATGCGGGTCAGCGTGTCTCCATGCAGGACAGCAGCCTGGGAGGAACTGTATTTTATTAATGTGTTTATCATGTAATGTCACAGCGACTGGTTCACTAGTTGTGCTGGTTTCCCACAGCGCAGTCTCACAGAGGATGGATCTACCTGCAGCCAAACCCCCGCATCGTCTCACCCCTCCCTTTCTAGATTAAAGCGAAAGCTGGAAACCATTTTGTTTCTCCTTTCCTCTGGAGCCTTCATAATGACGGGAAAGTGCTCTGGTCCTGCTGCCACACAGAGCAAAGGCACAGCGTTTGATGGGAAACTGCAAAGCCTCTCCAAAAACGTCTCCTTTTAGGGCTCTGTGAGCTGTTACACCCAAGCTGCACTATAAATTTCAAAAGATGAAATAGCATGTGGGTCTTATCATTATTTACACAATATAAAGTTTTTTTATGTGAGGGAGAAAGTGACTTTTAGAGTCTGAAGGGAACGTCTCATGGGGGGGGATCTAACATGTTCTGAAAAATTTACATTTATAGCCTATTTTAATAGCTTATATGGAGAAATGCCCTTGAGGTTCACCAAGTATAGATAAACAATAAGCAATTGCATTTTTTTAATTGCAAAAAATGCTCATAAATATATTCATATATATGTTGCATTAGGTGTTGCTCTCACCTTGAAAGGGCAATCACCACCATCCAGTTATGTTGCGTCTGGGCATTGGTTCAGCAATCACTGAAAGCTTGCTGATGATGCAGAGAGTGCATGCAGTTAATCCAAGGATAGAGCCCACTTTGTAATCAACCAATAATCAATCATGTCCTGGATGCAAAATCCAGCTCATTGTCAAAGATCAATGAGTGATTACAAGGGAAAGGTGCAATGCACCCTGACTGAAAACAAACCTAATGACTGATTACTGCAGAGGCCTGATCTGTGGTACCATCATACAGTGAATTATTCTAAAGCACAGTTGCTGGTGTCCTAATTAATGTCTGCCATCTTTTTGATGTGCATGACAGGCAGAGCTGTAGCTGTGCAAGTAAGGACACACACAGCACTTATTCCATAAATTACCAAGATGCTCCCCAGACAAACACAGGTTGTGGCAGCTAAGATGATCCACACCAGTAAGAATCACAGCCTGTGAGGTTTACAGCCTGTTTGTCAGCCTAACAGGTAGTTAGAGGTCGGTGTGTGGGTCAGACAGTCGTCAAGGGCTGAGAAAATTCAGTCGTCTCCTGGTTTTACTGTCCTGTAATGACATACAGCAGCACACACACTCATGTTATTAACATCTGAATGCACAACTGGTAAATTAAATCTACTAGATGATAATTGTTTTATCATGACGATAAAACAGTCAGGCTCTGATACTTTCAGATGGTTGCAATAATTAGCTGCTACACTTCATCCTCATTATACCAGCAGCACCAAAACACATCGCTCTAATTAGTGCTGAGCCATTGTCCGTCAGCAGTTAGCGACCATTTTGCCTTTCCCATTACGACACAAAGGAAGGGGAGGTAAAACATTGTACCCACAAATCACCCACTGTGTGCCCACTGCTTCTCATCACTTTTTCAGATCGGGAAGCAAAGACCATCTGCGCGTTTTATAGAACACTCTCAAAACACGCCGTAACATGCATTCACAGATTATTTGACCAAACCAGCCACCAAAACACATCTCAAATAATGCCAAGCTTGATCAAGCCATAGCTGTGGAGGGTGGCCATGGCTCTGAATGCCAGTCTTTGCTCCTGATCTGCTACTGGCGTGAGATGAATGGCATCAGTTGGATCAAGGACAAGGTGAGGTATTACGGCCATAGGACTAGCCACGGGTAAAAGGAGATAGGCAGCTGCTCTTTGCTCTTCACAGACAGAAATGAAAGGGCCAATATATAAACACAGTTAATGTGCCAGCATGCCATAACAGACAAAATCTAATTTGCAATTGTAAAGCTCATTGTTAGGTTCATATAAGGACTAACTACACACTATTCCCATCCTTCCATCCCCGTCTTTCTGCAGGTTTACTCAGAGATTGCCCGAATTCTTCAGTCCAGCTCCGGCCCACGCTGTGGTTCTATACCTATGACCTGTTTTCTAGCATGCCGTGTGGGGCCAAACAAGCACACATTAATCTGCTTCTGTATGAATATTCAGATACAGCTGTCTGTGACATGAAGATAGCAGCTGGTGTGCTTGGGCCCCACAGATATCCCAGTGCCATGCCTGGACAGAAGCCTCTGCATCTGGGCCAAGACGGACACAGCCGGCCTTGGCACACCCAGCAACCATCCAATTCCCACTGGTGACACCCTCCACACATGGGTGGTCAAAGACTCAATGAACACCTTTAGCAGCCCGCAGCAGATCGACAATGACACGTTCAGTATGTCGCTAGAATGGTGATGAAATATTTGGATATATGACAGTAAATATGGCAATGTGAAATGGCTGATGATTAAATTATGCTTTCATAAGCATGCTGGCTTAGATTCAAACATCACATTAGATTAAAACAGACTAAAAATACAACCATTCATTTTAAAATGTTTAAAATTAATGCGAGAATTTCCAATAGCAATAAATGAAAACAAAATGCCCTGCATTGTTCTATAAAAGTATCATTTTTAGAACATTTCATCACTTTTTGCATCAATTCTGGGTTTTTAAACACTCAAGTCAAATTCAATTTAGGTTGTTAAGTTAATGTTAATGGACAGGGTTTCTACTTCAGCAAATCATGGGAGGCACAGCAACATAAATGGAACAACTGACTTTTGAAACAAAAAAAATAAGACGACTGGCCACATTGTTCATCACGGCTAAATGACATCTACCTGTTCCCTGATCAAATGAATGAAATTTACCCATTTTAACTATGTGACTTAATCTCATACTAATGTACTGATATTGTCACTAGTATCACAAACTGCCTGACAGTCTGCTGTGGTAAAGGCTGCGTGCTGGTTGGCCTGACAACACAGCCCTGTAGTGCCAGCAGTCACCACACCAGGCCCAGAGAGCAGCTGCCAGGGCAAACCAGCAGGCACTAATTCACCCATCCACAGGGAGCCCCTCCACCCCTTCTTCTTCTTCTTCTTGGCCCTCCCCCCGGCAACAACTCCCTCCTCATCTGTGCATATGCAAATATATACAGGCTTTAATTATAATGAACTTGCCAAAAGCTAATCTCCCTTCTTTCTAATCAAAGACATTTGTAGCTGAGGAGGTTGCCAATATTCTAATAACTAATTATCAGAATTTCTGGAGAATAAACATATTTTCCTTTGGACAATTTCCATTCAAAAGCCTCAAAATCTCTCAAAGACAAAGACTTAAGAATGTTTTGTTTAATGTTGAAGATTAATCACAACATGGGACATATTTAAGACGTATCCAGATTTATAACATATAGGACAATAACTTGATGTTATATGAAGAAAAAATATTTTCTGAACAAGATAAACTTGACTGCAACACACCCACATCCATGTTGGCTGCTTAAACTGCTAACACACCACTCATTTTGTCATTACCTCCTGTGAATGTGAGTTCACTGAGCCCCGGGGGCTTTGGCCGGGCCAGGTACTCAGTGGTTGGTTAAGTGACAACCAAAACGATCAGTGTGTCAGCTGTTCCTCTGACGTGATGAAGACGGTGGTGTTAGGTCTTGCTGTGTCTCAGGTCATTCCCTCTGAGCTAAGCTTTTGGTTAACAAGACAAACTTATTTCTACAGAAAGAAGGTGGCTTAGTTTACCGTGTGCTATAGAACTACCTGAAACATGAATGGCTTGACATTCAGCAATTTTTTTCACCTTTAAGGTTTATGGAGAACATTTGTATTGAATTTCTAAATATTTCTGGTTTTCTCCACCCTGTCTCAGACACACTAACCGACACAATAGTCCACAGCCATGTTAGCCTGTCAGTAAACACAAGAGCCAATGAGGCTGACGGAAACATCAGTCATGTGGTTTTGTACTGTGTCTAATTCTGACAAATAATAGTAGAATAAAATAGGAATAAAAGTCAGGTATCCCCGAGGATCGTGATTCATCCCCTCCACTGAAGTCTGCACAAACATTCCTGATAATCATATGCTGGAAGGTTTCAACATAGTTAGCTATCGTAAACTTTTACATTGAAGTCAATCACTGGTGTGCTCTGTATGCATTCAGAGGGGCTGATGACTTGCATGCCTAATGCCTGCTCTCTATGCTTCAAACGCATTCTCATCTGTCGCTCATCCTATCTCCGATCTCCTTTATCCCAGCTGAAGGTCAGAACATGGCTCGCTCCTTTGGAGAGGCTCTCAAGGCCCTGATGCTCCATACAGCTTACGTAAACATGGTGCAGTTCATAAAGATGCTTATTGTGTGCCTACATCTGTGCACACATGTTGATATCGAAGTCTGCATATTACATACACATTACACCTTACATACCGTCAGTCAAGCTGATTGAAATATTGATGCTGTTTTATTCATTTTTGCTCTACTTGAAAGGCCATCTGGATCTGTTGGCCTTTCTCAGGTTAAATAGACATTCTCTAGTTGAATATGACCAGAGGAGAGTAAAGGGGGGTCTTTTTGTGATGTGAGAGTAAGACAGGAGAGAGGTAGTGGTGGTGGGGAATCACTGAGTGGGATTAAATGGGTTTTTCCTAACAGATGGAAGATTGGCTGCAGGGATATAGTTCACTGTCAATAGTGGAACCTGATATCTGATTATATTCCCTCAGCCCATGAATAAAAGGGATTACATGTGGTTACATGAATAATGAAATTGAGATTTTGTTGACATGAGTATAATTTCTTGTGTCACAGTAATGAACAGATGAATGCTGCCCATCTTGCTGTCTCTTTGTACCAGGTAAGGCCAGCAGATCAGATGTTCTCAACAAGTCAGTGAACCAGATCGCTGCCGGCCAAGTCTGTCACCTCAGGCTAAAGCAACTCTCACATGAAATGAGGCGTGTAATCACTTGAGAAAAGTCCACGCGGCAGGACTCAGTCATGAGTACAAATGGAAAAAAAGCTCACAAGCACTTCTGTGATCCGATCTGTGTGTTCAGCTTTCTTCAATTAACACGTGAACACTGATCTGACTGAGCACTATCTCACAATTAATTTTAATGATGTCTGTTGGAGCGCAAGATAACTGACAAAATTACATATCTGCCACTGTCCCGTTCAAAGGGGGGGTTTTGGGATATTATCACACAGTCTTAATAATTAACAAAGTCTATTAATTATGAACAAATCGAGTGGTGAGATGGTTGCCTGAAGGCATTAGCCTTTTCTCAATACTTTGTTGCTGTTGTGTTGTTGGTAACTGGAGCCCCTTCACTATGACAGAATGAGTGGGAGGTAAATAAGACAGTGGGGGTGGGGGGTGGGGGCAATACCTTGGTTTTGTGCTTTCAAACGGGCATCACAAGCCTGAGGGATAAATTCTGGCCCATCTTCGTAGCATGCTAGACATGTATAGTGGTGCAGAAATGACATCTTTAAATGAAAAGTGCAGATAATAGTCTTTTAGTGATAATAGTTCATGGGTGACCTGTTTAAATGACACCATGCGTAAACAGCAGGGATCTTACGTCCCACAGCTCAGTCAAAACAGCATTTGGCCTTGCAAAGTTGAAACTCCATTTTCAGATGCTAAATCAACACAGCTGGACAATCTGAAGTTTGTGTTTATGTCTGTGTGCTACCTTTCCGACTTGAGTCTAAAAATAACGTGGCCGCATCCTGCTGTGATGCTGGAGTTGCAGTCATCTTTCCCCTCTGAAGGACACAACACTGTCTGAAGATTGGAAGCAGGGGGAATGGGGGTAGGGAGGGAGGAAGCTGTGACTACCGTGTGACAAGCGCCCTGTTCCTTCCTCCCAGGCCTGAGAAACAGGAAGTGTTGCACATAAGGCATTATTGTGACGGAGAGGAAATGCAAGGTCCTCTAAAATAAGAGCCCCAATCTGGCTGTCAATGACAGGGCCTGCCCTCCACAGAGACACCCCCCCCCCTCCACAACTTCACTGATGAATGACGCAGATATAATACAAGCTCTTGTTCTGTAGCTCTACTGAGCTCCTACATGTAAAGAATCCTAAAAATACATACAAAATTTACA
This sequence comes from Antennarius striatus, assembly GCF_040054535.1. Classification (NCBI taxonomy): domain Eukaryota; kingdom Metazoa; phylum Chordata; class Actinopteri; order Lophiiformes; family Antennariidae; genus Antennarius; species Antennarius striatus. The sequence continues at coordinate 9,883,732 of NC_090792.1, forward strand.
CTTGGGTTCAGCATGTCATTGAACATATCAAATGAGTCAGTTTCATGCTGAACAGACCCAGATTGAACAGCAGTATAGCCGGTATCCATCCTGTGTGTTTAGCAGAAGCTCAGGAGGTTGCTAAGAGAGATACTAAGATTTGTTGCCGTGTTGCCTCCCAGTTAATTAAAATCCTCCTTTATCTGTTTCATGCTTTCAATTAGAAAGCTTTGGATAAGGCCCAAGCCTCTGCACATAGATAACCATAGCAATAGGACGTGATTAATACAGTGTTCATTTGCACTGTTGGCTGCAGCAATACCTGGCTGTTGTGTGCATGTCGTGTTCTGATGCAATGCATCGAGCTCTGATGAGACAGGATGAGCTCTTAACACTGAGAGTCAAGATCACTGTTCGGTCCACACCAGTCTGAAGACGTCAGCTGAAATGTTTTTATTCAATTGACAGGTCCATCAATGGTGGTCTCTGATTTTCACAATCATTTACCTGCCAAACAGAAACTAAGCTGTACAGAATCAATCATGCTATCTTTAGCATTGTGATATCACAAGCATGTGGGGCTGTTTTAGGTCATTGTTTGTACTGCATATTAAGAACACATTATGCATGATGACAGCACTAAATATATGTACTGAAATAACAACTGACTCTTGAATTACTGAACCACAAAAAAAATTACCCAATAAAAATAAAGAATCACTGAATTAGAATTTTAGCAAACCCACTAAACTAAATCTACTTTAAAAAAAAACTTACACTTACTGCCATCTACTGGTCACACAACAAAATCACAACCAGTGGACCAGAAACCTTTCTTAAACATAACTTACTACTGTAAGGCTTCCAACCGTTCTTTGCTCCACTTGAATACGTGAATGAACTGTTTGATTTCACGAGATTATATAGACTGAGATGTTGGTATAAAACTGTCTCCTCTCAACTGTTCTTTTGGCACACCAGCAAAGTTTATCTGGGGCTTCTTTGGAAAATGTTGTCTCCATCCAGAGATGAATTTTCCTCTCTGTTCTCTGCGGGCATCGGAGCTTTAGACACCTGCAGGAGGAAGCCTCTGCCTACGGCAGGTAAGGCAGGGGTTGGTGACAGCTCTTCGTCACAGGGCTTTCCTCTTCTCATGTTCACCAACCCATGTGTGCACCCTCTGCCCACACCTGCAGGCCCTAGGACACCTGCCATATCTATCGTGGAGTTCAGCAGCGTGGGGGAGGTGTTAGAGGAGATGTGGACGTCAACAGATGGGCCACTGCTGACTGTCACGGGGCTTGGGGGTGGGTTGTGGATTTCAGTGTCGGTTGATGAATGTGATTCTGTGGTTCCAGATCCAAATGGATCTGCTTTCAACTGGCTGTGCTGCTGTTCTACAGGTGAGGTCCGGGCTGGAGACTGAATTCTTGGGTTGAAGCGAGCCAGCAGACCTTGCTCTGTAACTGGGTAGTGATCACTAGCCCACTTCTGACGATCACTACGCATTTGTTCCAGTTTCCTGAGCTGTGTGGGCAACTCCAACATGCTCTCCTGAAAACACAAACAGGTAGACAGTTACTTCAACTGCTCATCTGTGTGGCTCTTTGTAAACTGTATAAAACAAATGGTATATTTCCTTATTTAAGCAACATTTTCACCCAAAAATTAGTTAATAATAATAATAATAATAAAATAGTATTCAATTGATGCAGGGCGATTAGTGATTAGTACTTAAGCTTGATGGGCTCATAATTTTAAAATCTTTCACAACAGGGTTTGAGCAACATGTGATTTACAAGTTTCTGCCCTGAAGAGAGATACTAGTCAGGGGGTTGAATTCTTTTGAGACTGCAGTAATCATTGAAAATAATATTTTGTGTGAATGCAGAAAAAACAACAACCTTGAATTCTGTTATTTCAACTGTTTTTGTGACAGCTGGTTATACCGAGTTGATAAATGGATTATTTTGACAATGAACGTAATAAAACATTAATAATTGCACTTCAACTGTATTATTTTGTGTTTTTTACTGCCTGTGGGTCTGAGAGGACTGTAACTTTATCTGTGCTGTATGTCGTGAATATATGGTACATTTGACATTAAAGTTGACTATGACTATTACATGTAGTAGCTAAAGTAGACTTGATTTAAAGCATAGATCACGCTGATAAATAATAAGTATATAAATAGTACAAATTTGACCAAAGTTATTTATTTATCAAAGAATACTAATGCCAGATTTGGACATGTGGGCATTTTTTAAATAGTACAACAGATATTTCTCAAGAGTAAAAATAGTAAAAATAAACAGCTCAGTCAATTACTCAAAACGCTTACATGCTGCAACTCGTCTGGTTCGAAGTAGCTGCTGTCGAGGTATGAAGCCACCAGGGTCACATAGTCCATCATGAGAGTATCCACCAGTACCAGTCTGAGGGGCAGAAGGTGGATCACTGACAGAGCCATCACCCTTAGCAAGGGCACAGGACAGGGCCTCTTCTGCCAGATCTCCCACTCTTTCTATAACAAAACAAAAACAAAAACCATTGTAGTGTTTAGAGCACTTACAGATACATCTACACTGCAAAATAAAGGCATCTTGGATAAGAGTTTGTCCTCTACCTCTGCAAGCTTTGACTTTATTTGAAGGGATATGAGCTGGGAGGAAGGCATCTTCAGACGGAGACTCAGCACTTCCTCCAGAGTACTCACTCTGTTTGGAAGGAAGCCTCCTGTCTCTGAGTAGAAGCACATGACATCAGCCACCTTAAACCATGCAGGGAGAAGGAATAAAAAAGATTTACCAAACATTCAGATGAAAAATAAGAACGCCACAAGTACACATCATTCAGAACGTGTACCTGTGTGTCAAAGACATTGGCTAGTCTTATACCAAACTGAGAATTTAGACATCCAGCAATGGCTCTGCAGTCATGAATGATCTGTAACAAATGAACAATCAGCATAGATGGAATAGTTTTCACTGTTACTCCATAGGATTTGTAGCCATTTCCACAGCCCACCTTCAGTATATGCTTATTCTCGAGGATCATGGTGAGACCATTCTTAAAAGCTCTGACTCCAAGTAATACGATATCGAACAGGTAGACCTTTCTTTTAGTGGACATCTACGTGAATAAAGAACAGTTTATTCTCAGATTTTTTGATGATGTGTATAAAAAAGAAAGGAGAAACTGATGGATCAAAGAATTAAAATTTGAAGGAATTTAGAGCATCTCACCTGCAGCCAGCACAGCCTCCCATGATTAAATACCCCAACACCATCAGCTCCCACACCAATCACCTGCTGCTTCTGGATGTCCATCAACTGAGGGAAAGGAACTCAATACATTACAGTATTTGTACGACACGTTTAATTAAATGCATGTCTCCATTATTACTATTATCCATAGATTTAAATACTGTTAATGCTTATAACCAACTTACAGCAGGTCCAAAGTTGTCTTGAAAATTATCAATGACTACAAAGTTGACATTTTCCTCTTCATCTGTAAAAAAAAAAAAAAAAAAAAAGGAACCTTTCAGTAGTGATTCATGCTTTATTAATTTTTAAAAAATTTGAAATTACAGTGTGAAAATAATTGTAGAAATAAAACCAAATACTTATTCTGTTTTTTCATACTTACAAGACTCAACCGAATTGTTGTACGGCGGGAACTTTTCCACATTCAGGTCTTCTTCCGGTTTGTACACGGATGTATTTCTGTGCAACACATTGTTTATATGTTGTTTATAGTTTATAGTCACTACAACAAGCAATGACACCGATTGTTGGTTCGTGTTACTTACTCCTTGTCAGTGTCAGCTGCTTTGACAAATTCCACTGTTTATGGAATTATGGTCATTATTACATTATGCAAAACAGATATATAAATGAATTTTAATGACAAAACTTTCGTCTTTCAAGCAACTCTAGTGCAAAACTCACCGTTCAGAATCTCACGTCCAAAAAACAATTTGGAGCCGGAACACCCGCAGCCATCGCTGCGACTGTCTGCAACGAAACAACTGGAGCATGGAGTTCATGATGATTCAAAAACTTTAAACAAATGGTCTCCACAAAGCAAAGAGTCCTTTGACATAAAACAATCAGGTTTTAAAAAACAACAACAAAGCAATGTAAAATAGACGATAAAAATCTACCTTACCATCCGACAGAACCAGCGTTTTGTTGGGATTGATTCTTTGAAGTACGCCCACGTAAGTAGAATTCTTCAGAATTAACTTGATGCGCTTCCCCTTAAAGACATTCATAAACTCAAACTCTTCCATAACTAACTGAAGTTATGTCTGACTTTCACCAAGTAACTAATAACTAAGACGCTGTTAGTTTGCAGGTAAAGTGTGCCTCTGCTAAGCTAACCCTCCAGCTTGTCAGCAACGCAAACTTGTTAGCGCGCGTCGGTGTCCAATCAAGTTAAAGGTGCGTTCAAGTCACCTCGTTATTATCAGCTTCCATTCCGTTGAAATGATAGTTAGCCAAATATCACGTTGTTAATAAATTACATTCTTTCGCTACATTTGCTGAAAAGTTACATTAAAGCCCTTGATGATTTTTTATTTTATTCTACAAGATTATACATTTTTTTAGCATTACGCCTGAACTAAAATACAGAAAATGAATGAATGAATGAATGAATGAATGAATGAATGAATGAATGAATGAATGAATGAATGAATGTACAATACTGTAATTCGTTTTGACTGGAAGGGTTTGGACATTTAGTACAAGGGTGGAGCATATTCCAAGAAAATAATGGATCTAGATAAAAACGTAGAATTTGTTAGCTTTTTTCAATTTCCTTATTTAAACATAGTTCGGGGTTTTTTTCAGCCATGCTTATTAACAAGTGTGTCTGACCTCCTTGCTGATTTCCATACTAATGAATGTCCATCTGTTTTTAAAATTACTGTGACATCATAGTAGTACAAGAAAACAACGAAGTATCAATGTTAGATAGATAGATAGATAGATAGATAGATAGATAGATAGATAGATAGATAGATAGATAGATAGATAGATAGATAGATAGATAGATAGATAGATAGATAGATAGATAGATAGATAGATAGATTTACAAGTCATGCTGTCTAGATGACCAAGTCATTTATAGACACTAATTAAACAGTTTCACGCACACGATTTTTTTATTTCGTTTTATAGACAGACTACAAAAGGCCAACATGCTGCCCTTGTGTCGGTAGCTAGTAGTAACCTAAAATATACACCAGGGGGTGGTCATGGACAAATTCTGGATCGTATGTGTTTCTTAAAAATATAATTCCTCATTACAGCCATATTTTCATCAGCATGCACATGGGTGCGATTGTTTTTCATCTGTCTAGATATAATGTATCAGTGCAACTTGCAGGCCTATAATAAATCCTTAAGGAGGTATACTGTACATCATTCTTGTCTGTCTCGCATTTGTTTGTCACCATCCATTAACTAAGACATTAACTCAAATGGATAACTCAACGTGAAGCTATTCAGTATACTTGATTGTACTCAGTTGAATCATCACTCTTTAGCAACACAAATCTAAACCCTTTATGCAATATGTGCAGCTTCCTTCATCCACTGACAGGTTCATTTTTAAAATTTAGATGTTTGATTTCAGTGTGCAGTACTGGGCTGGACGTCATGACTGAAATCAGATCTGAACTGTGTGTCTTTATCCACATGGGGGCAGACTTAAGGCATCCTATAGTTTTATTCAGGCAGTGTTGTTACGGCGGTATTTTATCAGCAGAAGTCACTGAGATCACTCTGCCTGTGGAAAGACATGAAAACAAACTCTCTTACATGTGAACAGCCAGGAGGCATCAAATCAAAAAGATTCTCTGACAGTGACAGATTAAATCAAAGCTGAGGCTTGCATCATTTGATCAATGTGTAATCACACTCTGTTTAAAGTCAAGTGAAATATGAAATTCGAAACTCGAAAACATATTGAACATGAGTGTTTCATGATGTCTAAAAGATGTGATTTCTTACATTTGATAAATTTCAAATAATTACAGCATATGAATATCATTCCTTCATTTGGAAAATGTCTTAACACATCAGACTGAATTTTTAAATCATAACATTAAAATTCCCTAATCCAAACGTTTTATGGTCTTTGTGGGTCATAATGAAATGGTGACTGTATGGTTATAAACTGACGTAATGTCTAGCCTGCATGAAAGCCTTATCACAGAGCTTTGGTCTCCACCCGGAACCCATGATAAAGACTCAAATAACTTATAAAAGTAGGTGAAATCATCAGAAAACATCCCATGTGGACCTCCTACAGTGTGCTACAATAACTGTATCCCAATGTAGGCCATAATGGAACTTACAACCGCTGTTATCTGTAGAGGAAGGCCCAGCCTTTTCCTGTGCTGCAGACTGAACAAAAAAGAGAGATTCAGTAAACTCACATCTCAACTACAGTTTTTCCTAAATATATTCATGTCAGGAACTCCCCAAGACACAGGACCTTGTTTTGGGGTAATATGAGATTAATTTCTGAATACACTTATTTAAGCAGTGGAGACATGGGTGTGGAGACTAAAATCTATGACGAAATTAGAAATCTTTAAAAGAGGGGCACTGACTAGAGGACATTTACCAAGACCCAACTGAGCACCTTCACTAAATCCAACTCTAATCCAAGTTTCAGGGGGCAAAAGTGCAAAAATAACTACACTCAGGATTCTGTTGATTTCCCCCTCCCTTTACTCGAATCTTTAAAAAAAAAAATGGTGGTTTCATCCTTGACACCTATCCCACCATTCCACCCATGCAGTTTCATGGCAATCTGTCTGGTAGGGCATGTGTAGTCTGGTAGAATAATCCGTGTATTGCAGTGTAGAAATAAGTAAATAAAACAAACCATAATAATAATCAACCATGATTCCGCCCGTCCATCGTGATCCACACTGAAATGAGTTCATTCCAGCTGTACCCCAAACGACCCCACAAAGTTTGATTAAAAAAAAAAAAATCTAACCTGTAGTTTCTTTTGTGCGCCTTGGTGACAAATATTTAGACCAACCCACACTGGTGAACACAATGATGACAATAACAGTTGTTGTTGTTGTTTTTTCTCCAGTTCTCGTTTTATTGCTTTTACCACTCGAGAAATTGGTCAGGGATCAAACTAACTGATCTTTTTTGATTAAAGCGCAAACCTTCAACAACTCGGACTGGACAAGAATCACACAGCCCACTCCGTGTGAGTGACAAGCCCGGCACCACGGCCGCCCCCTCACAGCCGAGCCGGGTGACTCTTTAATTGTGTAACGCACATTGACGAGTCAGCACAATGCTGCTGAGACCGCGGAGGCGCACTTTAGCCGGAGAGGAGCGATGAAATGCTCCCAGTGAGGAGGACACAGATGGACAGCCTCGTTCAGCCGCTCGTCGCGCAATACCTCGCTATGGGATGTCAATCAAAAGAAAACCGAAGTGAAAGTGTAACACCGGAGGAAAAAGGCAAAGAAAATGCGTAAGTCATGTCACCTTTTCGTTGCTTTGACCAAAAAAAAAATTTTGCGCATTTGAAAAAATCAACAGTTGGTTGTATCAGTGATCTAAGGTGTGTTTCTGACAGCTGATGCCGGCTGAGCACGATCCGCACCACCTTAGAATAACACATTTAACATGTTTTTATTGATACTTTGCCCACCCACCCCCACTTCATTGGAAAACTGCGCTGCTGCACCAGTTGCATGTTTTGTATGAATTCCTTTCTTGTGTATTGGTGGCTCAACAGTTTAAAGTGGATGTCCGCAATCAACCGGTATTTTCCCAAGTTAAAGGAAGGAACTGAGAACAATGAGTGGTAATCCTTAAAGCGGGTTTGTTAAAGTCAAACAATGGCTCTACATTTTTTTTGGTGACAATTTCACAGGCTTGTCTGTGCGTTAACAATCAGCCACGGGCTCCTAAGATGGGGTACACATTCACACAGTGAATATCCTGATTTATTTGAAAATAAAGAAACACATTTTGGTGTCAGTAAGCCCTTCCCTCACTCTTCTTGTGTTGGGTCTTCTCAAGGAGAGTGTCTCCAGGATGCAACTCTAGACCCAGAGTTTCTCCTCCGGGGCGTCCTCACAGGTTTCACAAACCCAGCCCGGCCCAAACCAACCCGAGTAAAGCCAATATGTCTTTGGGACACCTCACCAAGGGAGCAAGCTGGGAGGAACTCATCCAGGCCTGCCTGCAGTGTTTTGGTAAGTCTTTGTTGACACGGGTGCTGGGTTTGTTAAGGTCTAAATATCAGAGAACTTTGCAATCAGTGTTTATGGAAACATTGTGGGGATTTTTTTTTAAGTCCACCTCATGGTTTTCTGCTTTATTTTTTGAGAAACGGTGAAACGAGAAGCCCCAGATGGTGGAAAAACTCATTCTTATCACTCCCTGTTGTAGTTTCCCATGAGTCCTCGTGTTTTTTCATCTCTTCTGCTCCAGCAAGTATGGGCAGGCATGTATGTGAAAGGTAGCGGAGTGGTTGAGTTTAAATACTGAAATGTATTTTTGTGATGGAGCTGCATTTATTACTATTATTATTGTTGTTGGAGTGGCATTTGCCAGTCTGACTTTGTTGAAAATATGCATTGAAAATATTGAAAATAATATATTGCCATTTGGTATTATAATTTTTGTGTGTGTCGGCAGTCACAGGCTTCCCTGTATTTGTTGAATACCTGATAGATTTTTAACAATTTATGATTTTCAAATGAATCTTTTAGAAATCAAAAGCTAAAAGCAGTTATTGAGTAGACTGTAGTTGGATCAATCAAGCAAAGATCATCGGCCTCATTGAGTTGTGTGGAGTGCTCTCAGAGTTATGGTGATTGCCTCTCTGAAGAGACAAGCGTTCAAATTGCCGTTGCCTGGTTACAAAAATGGAGCAAGAGCAATGGAGAGGTGTTACAATGGGATGCACATAAAATGACATCCCATCACTACATGTGTTTGTGGAGAGGTAGAACTGGACAGTGACGACAGCATGATGCTCATTTCAGATAAATGAAGGAAATAGAATCAGTCCCTCAAAAAGCAAGAGAACTTCATAGTAAAATTCTGAACTCTGGACGTTGGAAAACTCATCTCCGTGTCATCATACAAAATCTGAGATCCAAACACATTGTCTCACTGAGCATAATGTGTTGTGACTGGGGAGTTCCTTGAACAGCTTCTCTCGATAAAATGGAACACGACGCTGTTCCTCTTGGCCCACATCACAAACGAACCCCCACGGTCCGTGGATCCTTCCACCTTTTCAAATGTGAGAGAGCGCGTAAGAGCTATTTGAAGGATTACCTGATGGCAGCTTCAAACCTGGCTGAGCGTAAAGGTCAGCTCCTCTAGCCGTGTCCTCAGATGCTGACCAGCCTTTGAAATGCTGCAGATCAATTACCGTTGACATCATCACGGTCTTTAGACCACACTGTTCTGGGTAGAATGCATCTAAACCGGCCAAGTGTTGACATAACTCATAATGATTTCACTTATTAAAATGTATTGTTTTTCCTGTAGAGATCCTCATTTTTTTTATTATTCTAAAGTTTGTGAGACATGTCACAATATGAACAGAGTTGAAAGCTCCTATGCAGCAGCTAACTACTGTATTGTTATTTCTCTATTATTATTGATTATGTTGAAGTATATACAGGGATGGATTTTTCACAGTATTGATACAATAGAGCTGTCATTGTGTTAATTTGTAATCCTTCCGCTTGACACATTCTTGATGTTTAGTTTAGATTTTAATTTGTGGATGAATTTAATTTATTGATTTCTAACTACGTTGATCACTGAATCACTACATCAAGAAATGTAAAATTTTCATTTTTGTTTCAATTCCCTATCATTAAGTTTAGTAATGTAACTGTCATGCATTGCTTTAATTTAACCATGAGCCAATAATTAGATGACTATTTCAGCTGTATATCCATTAATTTAAGCTTGGTCTTTCAACAAGTTTCGTACTCAGTATACTATATATAGAATTAAAATTAAAAAAATTAAACTAAAATTAAACATTCTACTATCATGAGGTTTGGTAACTGGAAAAATGCTCTCTGGGGTGTAAGTGGTTGGGAAAATGGCCTCTAAGATGTAAAGATAGCCACACGTGACGTCGGCATCTGACTTTGGATTCCTTTAAAACAAACAGGCCATATGTTCTGAAACACTGTGTCAAAACAAGGAAAAGCGACACGCACTGCTTGGAATGAGTAAGGAATGACAGATAACCTCAAAGTGGGTCAGGTGTGCCGGCCCTCAGCAGAGGTTATCAGCACACAGTATTGTGCAGCTCCAGCGTAATGGGCGGCAACTTTTCCAAAATTTCCAGTCAGGAACATACAGCCAGAGAGGATTTCCTCCTACAATTAACCCTGCACAGGGAGGTTTAGTGGTTGGAAAGTTGTGAAGAAAAAAAAGGATGGAGCAATTGTTTACCAGATGGAGAGTCACAACTTCCTGTTGTGGATTTGCCATTGTACTAACATTGGTGATTGTGACTAAAACACGAGTGTTAACTGGTGGTTCATATCCGAGTTTTATCACAGATCAGGTCAAAAAGAAATACATGAATAAATATGTCTTAACTGCATTAACACATAACACGTCATCTTAAACACTAGACATTGTTTCACTTGTCTTTTTTAGTCTCTTGTTGACTTTACTGGTGAGGTCATCAGCATTCACTGACTGAGTGAGCGTTACAAGCAGAAACACACCCCATGCAGGATATGAAGGCTGGATTAGACAGCTGCAACTGAAGTGGTGAGTTGCTTACAGATAACAAAGATTCGAAAACATGTTGCCATGGCGTCCAAGGCATGTCCAAGGTGATATGGTTTGAAAGTGTGTCCGCAGTCGACTGATGTCCTTGATGGTGTCAAGATACTGCAGCTTAAAGGGAAAGAGTGCACAGCTCGAGAATTCACAAATGTTTTCCTTCAAATTTCAAGTGCAGTCTGTTTGTTCATGTCTACACATAGAGAGAGGATGATGTAGGCAGCCTAAAGTAGAAACAATATTTTTAAAGAAATTAAATATTTTTCCAGATATGTCAACTGATAATTCACTCTACCATTTCACAGAAAGTAGTTGCGTTACGTGAACCGAAGTGAGGAGGAAAATTTGTTTTCTGTAAAGATCACATGTGACTTTAACACCTTGAGACTTACATGTCACACATGTAATTCTCAAGGTGTTCGACAGCAAAAAAAAATAAAAAAAATTCTCCATCTGTGAGTCTCAAGATGTTGGTTGTAGCATATTGTCAGACAGCCAAAAAAAGAATAGGTGATCTTGTCACAAATAGAGGAAGTGACATACATGCAGGGGAAAAGGAAGCAAACAGCTAGTGAGACAAACAAGCTGCAGTGGTTCTCACAATCAAAGGAAGAGGAATGTCTTAAGAAATGTGGGTTTGTGAACTCCAGACCTCTGTTGTCCATTGATGGAAATACTGTATCTCTGTCTTACAGTAGTGTAAAACAAGAGAAAATGTGTACCTATATTTAAGTTCACTGCAAATGAGAAATAATCTGGAAAAATCCGGATTGCACTACATCAGTGAGCATTTTCAAACTCTATGAATCAACCAGCAAATATTCCCAGTAAATAAAAGCTTTAATTCATCTGTGCCAAAGCGCCACAACACTCTGACTGACACCTTTCATAATGATGAATATTTGTGCCGTCATTTGACATTTAGTGATCAACTGCTGAAAATAGTCCCAAATTAAAGTGCAAATGTCTCCTGTAAAAAACTTTCACCAGCTGTTTATAAGAAGTCTTCTAATGAGACTTGGCTTGTTGGATTGTATGTAACATATCTTAAAAAGTTGTCAGCAGATTTTAATGTTTGTGTATAGGTGGATACATTTTGAGTACAGCATTTTCTGCACTATAAGGCGTACTGGATTATAAGGCGCACCTTCAATGAATGGCATATTTAAAAACATTTTCATATATAAGGTGCACTGGATTGTAAAACACACTGGACCATAAGGCACACCTTCAACGAATGCCATATTCTAAACCATTTTCATATAGTGTATAAGGCGCACTGGATTATAAGATGCACTGTTGGTTTTTTTGAGAAAATTAAATGCTTTTGGGTGTGCGTTATAGTACGGAAAATACTGCACTTTCTGAGGTATATCCAGATGTGGATGGGGGTTCTGATTTACCTTTTCTCCTTAAAAATAGCAAGACAGGGCATATTTTACATGGATGATCTTTTGATCTTTTGATCATCCATGTGTATTTGATTTTATTGCTGTAACAGAGAGGGGTAGAGACATAATGCTCCCACCAGTAGCTGAACTTATGCTTATTCGATGCCATACAAATTGATCTCATATATCTGTGGATGGTAAGATGTTATATCTAGACAAAAAGAAATAGATCTGATCTGCCGTTTTTAAAAATCATATAAATCTGTCAATAATTTATGAACTGCTGAGAATACACAAATAATTCCAAGTGCCAAAAGTAGCTTTTCAGGGTCCAGTCATTAGGTGGTATAGTATTACTATTACTATTATTTAACATGAGGGTGATCATGGCGATATGAACATAGTGTGCACTGTGAATTCCATGCACATTTCTCTTCACCTTCGTGAGTGTCCCTTTCGTATTCTGGAGGTCTAAATGGGAAATAAACTGTTGATACAACCCCTATAAACAATTGTCAGAAGATTTTGTTCAGACAGCCGGGAACCTGTTTTCTGATTGTTAAGGTTCACGCGACAGTGGCGTCGGTGAAGATATGAGATTTCACAATGTTTTTTTTTTAAACAGAAGCTGCTTTTTTAAATTCTTTATCGTGAACAAGGGTCTTGGGATTGAGAGTGAGTTCATGCAAGTCCATTATTTTTTTAATGAAAGTCATTTACAGTATTTTTTCTACTGCACTACATGTCAGAACAGAACTTTGAGTGTACATGAATGAGTTTGCGATGTGAAGAAAATCACCAGACTCATCCTTTTAAAAAACTACATTTTTTTGTGTTGATCCTGGGGGTTTGTGTTTGCTGAAGTGTTTCCTACATGTCTTGTTGTAAGGATCATGATGAGGCTAAGACACATATAAACTTATTCTTGATATGTTTTGTTAAACAGCTGTTGCAAGGTGAGTACGGATAAAGTCATGTTTTTATTTGTGGTTATACGAGGATAGTCTGAAGTTTAATGCAGGTAAAATAATTTCAACACCATTCACCCACATAGGTCTTATGTAAGCTTCTAATAGGTTTTGTCATTTGGAAACAGTAATTTTTCCAAAAAAACCTGTCTGTCTGTCTGTCTACACACCTGCCTAAATGGAGGAATCTTTTCAGTTCTTGCCAGCTGTTGAATGATCACCAACCAAGTTTGTATTTTCTCCCGTGTGTATTTTTGTCTGTGCTTATCAACAGTTATAACCATAAAACATTATACCGTATAATGAATTCACTTCTTAAAATGTAAATCTCCACTTCTTTTGAACTGGATAACAAACTGCTTACAGTGAAAGTTTCCCTGGGAAAGTGTAAACAGAGACTTTTGGTCAGATTCTTGTAAATCACTTTATTTTATATCTCTGGGAATTGAACCCACATGAAGGCATGAAGACAAACCACACAGAAATTGCCAGTTTTCAAGCTGATGACCTCATTTTCTTTTGTAGGCTACAAAGATAGATTGAGACTAAATAACAGATTGACTTTCATAATGACACAAAGTTAATTTTAGTATGTTTTAAAGCTGATTTTTCAAATCAAATAAACTTACTCTAGTCAGTAGCAATGGGATAAACCTGAATGTGTGAATGTTGTCTTCTAGACTCCAATGGCTGCGTCTGTGGGAGCAGCCACCTGTTGAACATCAGCCTCACCATGCACCGTCTCTTGATCTCCTCCACTGATCTGCTGGACAAAATCATCACTCTATATCCTTCAGCTCTCACAAAACACTGAAGTTATTCAAACAGTGCATTTGCCACATTTTGAGCACCAAATGTAAGATGGGAGATCAGCAGCTCTGCTGTGTGCTGCTTTCCTTTGGTTGTCAACAGCAACAGGCAATCAGGCTTGTGCTTTGCTTACAATGCAGCCTGTAGCTGTCGGTGTAAAATATGAAAGGCGAGTAGTTTGTTATTTACTGCTAATGTTAGTGGCTGTAGACCATGTATTATATCTGTGTGATTGTAAATTTCCTGTGCTTTGGGAATTATACCCCTTGAATCCAAGAAAAGGGAGTCTACTACCAGAATGCATTAACATCCTGTTATTTCCACCCTTTCACACCTAAAAAAACATGTTTTATTGTAGCTCCTTGGATGGATCGCTTCTAATCTGGGCCTCTATGCAGGAAACAGCAGTGACGTCACAAAGCCTCACACACAGCCTGACAAGCAGAGGTGTCAGTTGTTAATTGCCTCTGTGTGTGTGTGTATATATATATATATATTTATATATATATATATATATATATATATATATATATATATATATATATATATATATATATATGTGTGTGTGTGTGTGTGTGTATATATACTTTAAAACATACTATATATATATATACATATAGACATACAGTATATACAGTATATGTACAGTATATATTTACATATATATATTTACACACATGCACACCTACACACACACACACACACACACACACACACACACACACACACACACACACACACACACACACACACACACACACACACACACACACTCACTGACCCTCCATTGCTTAAAGAGGCCCCTGCTCACACGAACCTACGTCAGAGCATGCAACACGAATGCCCCTCTGCTATTTTTAACCCTCTCATTCTGAGCTGAAGACCCAAAAGGATCCATCATATAAACTCAGTGTGTGGGTTAGGATCAGGGAAGAGCCGCAGGGGCCATTGACAGCCCTCATCACAGTCTGGCCTTGGGATTGCGTGGGCAGTTCGTCTGCTCCCATGACGCAATTAGCCTTTTATATGTGCATCATTTCAAGCCGATTTCTGCCAATCGAGAGCTATAGTGTCAGTCTGTTTATGGACCGTGATCCTTAATGGGGCCCTAATTTTAGGGTCAACATATGAATTGTAGAGCTGTTAAAATTTTATGAATAATTGCTTTCAAGTCTGCCAGTAAACAATGCACATTGACAAACAGTTGTTCCACAGTATATGATGCATTCACTGTGTTTTTGTACATTTTCATATTCACTAACTTCTTTATGCCAGAATGATTCAGCGGTGCTCATCAGAGTTTTGCTTGGTGCAGTCACCGCCTCCCACACTACCAAATGCCACTTCTGTTCGCCTTTTTGTTTAGTTGCTGCAGTTTTTATTAATGAGCTGTTTTTAGGAAGGAAACTCTGCAGTCGAATCCTCCATATGTTCAATATTTACACAAAACATACCTGTGCTTAACAAAGTCAAAGATCAGCAGATTTTTGCTCGAAGTTGTTTTTATCTAAACAAAGTGCTGCTAAGATGGAGACAACCTGACTGCTCCCACAGCTTCGGAATTCAACCAGTCAACGTCGCTTCCTTAACTGAAGTATTTACATTTAAAATAGCTCTGGACAATGAGCAGCAATCAGAGTGCCAGAGGATATGCTACTTCATTAGGTGAGTAACACACCAACACTTTTTAAGAGTCTACCTGCATATCCTCTGTCCGCTTCACCGAGTCTTCTCCGAAATCCAGGTATTGGATCCAGGAGTTCTGGTTGATGTTCCGGTTGCATCACAGCTTGTCCGACAGTCTGGAGCAGTTTCGAGAGCTGATCAGAGATCAAGGACAAGAGCATCTTTGCTCTCTCCTAGAGACCAAATGGATGTAAGTGTTAATCTGTGACCAGCTGGCAGCTGATATTAGGCCTGAACAAGTTAGTTGTTGGTTGCAATCATGAATACAGGCTCTGAACTGTGAGCATAAATTTGGGGCTGTGGATGTAATGTCAAAGTTGGACAATGAAGTTAAATTTCTCACTGTATGATAACACATTTCCTGGTGAATGTGTTGTGTTGCAAATGGAATGTGAGGAAATGTCCATCACAGTTTCCAGCAGCCCAAGGTGACACATTCAAATGTCTTATATTGTCTTGACCAACAGCCCGAGATTGAAGTTGATCAATTTACTGTCACAGATTCTATAAAAAACTACAAATATTGAAACTTTTGAATCACGTGTGAAGCATATTATCAATATAATTTACCTGAATTAAGACAAAACAATAAAAATGCCAATCAATGTAAAGTCAATGAACTAATCATTTCATCATCACTGAAATTGGCCTCATAAATAACTTTCAATATAAAGTTTTTGTGTCATTTTGCACCTGTGTTTATTTAGAAGCCCTATTCACACCTGAAGCTGCAACTTTTCTTATCTTTGGAGTCTTGCTGTGACTGAAGTTTTGCTCATTGTTAATGTGCTTACGTTATATTCCATGGTACGTTCTAGAAATGAGCGTGACTGGTCGTGGAAGGCCAGCCAAAAGATCAAAGCTAACAGCAGTAAGAAGAGGAAGGTGTCGCTTCTTTTTGATCACCTGGAGCCCATTGAGCTAGCTGAACATCTCACCTTCCTGGAATTCAAGTCGTTCTGCAGGATTTCAGTAAGCATTCGTCCTAAAAGAACATTTTTTTGCATGTACTTCATCTGTTGCAGATTTGCCTGTTTGACTTTCTGTGAACTAAAAACCACTCAGTGTTTCCTCCCCACGGGAAATGCCTCATAGTTTCCATGCAGCAAATCAAAAGTGTCTCTCTGCTCTGCTTTCCAGTTTCTAGACTATCAGAACTACATAAGAAATTGCTGCATGAAGGACATCCCTGTGATGGAACGTTCCATTGCTCTGTGTAATGGTATCTCCCAGTGGGTTCAGCTGATGGTGCTAAGCAGGCCAACCGCACAGCTGAGAGCTGAGGTTTACACCAAGTTTATCCACGTGGCCCAGGTACAAGTTTGATAGACCGTGCAGTAACACACACACACACACACACACACACACACACACACACACACACACACACACACACACACACACACACACACACACACACGGTTTCTGTTCCTAGATTCTCACAGAGAAAAATGGAAGTCTATTTGAAACATTTCCTCTTTGATTGCATCTATGTACTGCTGTTAACACACTGCATCATATTCAGGACAGTCTATTCTCACACTCCTCGCAACACTGTAGATGCTGCATAATTTGCAGTGCATTATACATTTTCAGAGAGCACTGGTAATGATTCTCAAGAGTTCTGCTGCGTTCTTTTAATGAATCCAAGAGAGAATTATCAATTTAAAAATATTATATATGACTAAATGCAAGATAATGAAGCCATTGAGTAGAACACAGTTAAACAATAAGGATTTTTTGGAAGTAGGAGAGAATGACTCGTGAGTGTATTCGCTCAGCAGCCCTCGCTTGTTCAAACCACTCCAATATTAAGCTGCATGCAGCCTACAGAGAAGTGAGGAGAGCCATTAAGCAGGCTTGTACTCGCAAGGACCTCTTGCACTATAACACTAATGCACCAGTATGCTGCTGCTCACTGCTGTCAACCTCAAAACCCAGGGGTGTGGAAATGAATTTCACACCATAATGCTCCAGTGAGAGCGCAAATTAGACCTCTGCACGGAGAGGGTAAAGCACTTTCAAAAAAGAGTGATATATCAGTACATGGTTAAGAAAAACTCCAAAATATAAGTGGTTTATATAACTGCAGTATTGTGGATTACATAAGCAGGGCTACATGGAGCAAGTTTTATTGCACCTTTGTATGTGTATGCACGGATGGACTGATATGTGTGCTTTTTGTGTACATGCACCAGCGTCTACATCTTATGCACAATTACAACACACTAATGGCAGTGGTGGGAGGGCTATGTCACAGCTCAATCTCCAGACTAAAGGACACCACCTCACACGTACCCAGTGAGGCCACAAAGGTAAATGATGCCAGCCCCCATAAGATACAGTTGACTGTAGAGATAAAACATATGATGGGTTGTTACAATCATTCTACTCATTCCACAGGTACTGAATGAGATGACGGACCTGCTGTCTTCTTGCAGAAACTATGACAATTACAGACAAGCTTACAACAGGTGCACAGGTTTTAAGATCCCCATCCTGGGTGTTCATCTTAAAGACCTGATTTCAGTCAACGAGGCCATGTCTGACTATGTGGAGGACAACAAAGTGAATGTGCAGAAGCTCCAGGCACTCTACAGCCACATTAATGATCTTATCCAGCTCCAACAGATCCCTCCCAGGCTGGATGCTAACAAGGACCTGGTCCACCTGCTGACGGTACTACAGCTTTGTCTTCAGGCTCTTTAAATTGTGATGCATCTTCGTGTGATTCACCAGTTTGTACTGAACACTAGCAAATATGCAAATGAGTGTGACACAGCATCTGTATTGTCTGTGCTTGTGTGGGTGTGATTAGTGTCCGCGAATGTGTAGGTGACAAACTAATTGTGAATGAGAGTGAGTTCAGATTGTTGTATTGTTGTAATCTGTGTGCATCATTTTAAATGTACTTAAATAACAGGCTGTCTGTTGAGCTGACATGTGTTCTCTCATCCTTAAAGCTGTCTCTGGACCTCTACTACACGGAGGATGAGATCTATGAGCTTTCCTACACCAGAGAACCAAGGAACTGTAAAGCACCTGTGAGTTAGAGAAGCAAAGAAATGTATTTAGAATATTTACCACCCGGCTTCAATTTATAGTCATTGACAGTAGCAAATTTACTTATCTTAAAGACTGGATATGAGTGAATGCAGCTGTCCCTTTTTTGTTTAAAAGCCCAGCCATGGATTCTAATATGTTTGTCCAAGTCAGTGCTTACATTTTCTAAATTTGCTTATATGTCAGGAGCCCATCATGATACCAGGCTTCTACATGTACGCTAGATGGTAAAACTGCGAGATGTTATCTGTTAGCCGAGCTTAAACAGGAGAAAGGTGGATACTATAGAGAAAAGAGTATAAAGTGGACAAAATAATTATGGAATCATGCCACATATTAGGAAATTATTATAGAGGATGATTTTGCATAATCAGGGGATGATTTTGCACCCACTCTTATGCCTGTGTGCTAAATTTGAAGTTACAGACGTTTTCAAACAAATGGAACAGCTAGCCTGGCTCTGTCCAATGGTTACAAGTTCCTGCATTCCTGCTATGGTTATACTATTACATTTAATCTGTTTATTTCATGCAAGAACATGTTTACAATGCCAGATGCCCCTGACGTTTATCCCCATTTAGATTCCTGTAGGAACTTTAAAACAGTAAATATGTAAGATTTACAGATATTCCTTTCAAGGCAGGATTGACGTATGCCTCAGGTTCTCAGTTTCTATGTCAAGCTAAGCTGACGGTCTGCATGCTCTGACCACATTACAGGGTATGGTGTGGAACCATTTTACTCATTTGATTCTCTATGAGAAATTAACATATGCTCAAAGCATTACATTACAGTACAGCTTTGAGTATATCTGACTCCTAAATTGCTTTTTAGAGCTGGTAATGAATAGATTGTGTTTTATAGATAAGCTAAGTTTTTTAATGGCTAATTCATTTTCTATCAGCCAGCCACTCCCTCCAGACCTCCAGTGGTTGTGGACTGGGCATCAGGAGTGGCCCCTAAACCTGACCCTCGAACCATCAGTAAACATGTGCAAAGAATGGTGGATGTAAGTTTCTCCCTTTACAGCTACTCAGTATTTCAGTCATGATGCTACATAAACATAATAATTTATTTTAGCTATTCTTCTGGCCACTTTTGACAGCCTGCTCATGAAGCTATTTTTCACCTGAACAATAATACTGTTTGTCTCCTGTCTTTCACAGTCTGTGTTTAAAAACTATGATCACGATGAGAACGGCTTCATTTCTCAAGGGGAATTTGAGAAAATTGCTGCTAGCTTCCCGTTTTCCTTCTGTGTCTTGGACAAAGAGAAGTGAGTATTTTGCAGGTCATAGCCTGATCTCATAAATTACTTAAGAGAGGAAGAAAATGTGGTGTTGTAGTGACGAGCGTGGCAACAGAAAGCATGAAATTGCTGCAGTGATAACCATAACCCGCCTACAGCGGTACATGATACTCAAATCCCACACAAGAGGATGGGATGTCCCATTTGGACCTAAAACAAAAAACCACCATTGTTAATGTTACATTTTTGAAATTATACAACTACAAAAAGGTAGATAGGTGGGGGATAAGCATATGAAAGTGCTTGGCAACATGTTTATTTCTGAAAGATACCAATTGCAGGTCCTGTACCTCTGCTAAATGAGGCTGTATTTGTTCTATCCAGGGAGGGACTCATCAGCAGAGAGGAAATAACAGCCTATTTCATGCGGGCCAGCGTAATCTGCTCTAAACTGGGTCTTGGCTTTGTCCACAACTTCCAGGAGACCACTTACATGAAACCCACCTTCTGTGACAACTGTTCAGGCTTTGTAAGTCACTAAACAAGCACAGTCATTATTAAATATAGCACATTACTGCTGCGTGATGGTCTACATATTCACCACTGCTTTTACTTGCTGATTGTTTTTTATTGTATGCTCTGCCTCACAGTTATGGGGTGTCATCAAGCAAGGCTACAGATGCAAAGGTAATTGTTGCAGTCTGACTTGTGCAACTTAGGCATGTAAATCAGTGGCCAAATGTGTGTATCGTGCTTGAAATGAGGAGGGGTTTTTACAGTGCCTGTGAAAGAGCACGTAAAGCAGAGATATCTTGACATCTGAAGACAGTGGTTGTGGTTTTCTGTGTTGCACACATCTAGCTGAACCATGCACCCTACAAAAAACAAAGAATCAGTCTGCAACCAGAACCACAGTTTTCCCCCCTCCAGGAAGATCTGAGCTATTTTGTTTCATCACAGTTAGCATGCAGAAGTTCTGAGATATGCATTGGCAGAGCAGATCGTGTTAGATACTGGCTCCTGTTCTGACGTGATCTGCATTCTTCTAGACTGTGGGATGAACTGCCACAAACTGTGTAAGGACCAGGTGGCGTTCGAGTGCAAGAAGAACGCCAAAGTGGTCAACGCCATCGACAGTCCAACACCGAGCTCCACCCCTGTCACCATTAGCACCTCAGAGGGTGGGTTTACATGAAGAGTGATTGTGTTCAATGTCAGCGTGAACCCTCATCTGAGTTATTAAAACCATAACATCGTGAACATCAGTAGGCTCTGATGTCATGTGCCGCGTGGTGGCGAGACGTCTTACAGCAGTAAACTAGTAAATTCCTGTAATTACTGTTAACCACACAAACAAAAATCAAAGTACACATGATTTTACTTTATTTTTCTACAGCCTATGGAGTTGCTGTGAAGAGGGGGTGATTTCCCTTCAGTTGTCATTTTGAACCATTTCATTTCCAGTAATACTGAAGTAACAACCCACCAGCTGCGAGAAAGACGTCATGTTCAGAAGAAAATAACTTTCTGTTTTACTTGTATGGATTGACTGACAAGTTAAAACATGGGGTCTATATTAACTCAGCTCCTCGTCAAATGTGTCATTATTCCATTCTAAATCATCACATTTCGTAATGTATTGAGTCAATCTGTGTTTGGTTGTTTGAAAAGTGGAAGGGAATTATTATTTTCCATTTATCTCACTGGGTTTTTTGATAATTCTACACTCCCCAGGTTCAGAAGAATGTCCATTCCCCTACCCATCAGATGAGAGTAAAGACTGGAGCCCAGACTCCCCGGTCACCTGTCCCTCCAGGCCCCAGAGGGTCCACAGTGGCACCCAGACAGAGGGACCCCAGATTTCCTCTGCAGCCCCTGAAGCCAGCTGCCCTCAGCTCTCTCTGCTGGTCCCAGCAGCACAAACCCTAAACTTGTGTCCGAGCCCCGTGCCTCAGAGAAAACAGAGACACTGCGCCAAGTGGGAAAACAGAGCATCTATTAGACCCAAGGAATCAGAAGAAGAGATCAGCGATACTTATGAATTTCTGGAATCAGTGAGTGTCAGGACTACTTTTCTTCCTGATGAATGCACAGTACATAAATCGACCACAGTAACTGTACATCATGAAAATTTTCTGCATCTTTCCCAGGACAACCAGAAGCTGCAGAAAGCTAATGAGGCACTACGTAGGAAGCTGAAGGAGGCAGAGCGCGAGGTGGAAATTCTAAAGACGCTGCTGAAGAGACATGCTCTCCACCCTGTGGAGGAGGACTCCTCCTCTTAAAACAAACAGGCACCAGATCGCCTCCAGGGAGATGGTGCTGCCCCCATATGGCAGCGTGTGTGCATGTGGATTCAGTGTTTAATCCAAAGGTCATAAACATTGCAACTATTTAACTGTGTAATGATACCCAGATTCAGTATTCTAAAGTGAAAATAGATCAGGGTAACAAGGCTCAATATTTATGTTAAACATAAAACAGAAATCAGAGACTGCAGTAAAATGCATGGCACAAAAATCATGTCTTTTTATTCATATGACTTTGCATTTGGTGCATTATAATAATTATTCTTTCAAACAATCATTCCCTTATTATTGGAGCAGATTGATAGTTGAAAGACTCAAATATCCAGAACTGTTTCTTTGCATCATTATCATTGTCTGTTTTCAGTGCTTCTGTTAATATTTATTGTCTCAAACACTACACAGTTAGTATAGAGCGACAAATGAACATTTTGTACAGTATGCTGGTACTTTCAGTTGATATTTATGCTAATTTGTTTCAGCGTCACACCGATTCTTTTAATTCGTATTGTGCAGCCATGCCATCTTTATTATTATATTGGTCCATTGTAGAAGTGTTGTACCATAGTGAGAATCAAGACACATGCATTTGTAATGTGCGTAATGTACTGTAATAATGAAGTACAAATAGTGTGATTTGAATTAAGTTGATATCATTCGTTCTTTCTGTATTGTTCTATTATAATAATAAACACTGTAAATCCATTGCTGGTGCTGCTTCTTTTTACCTCTGGGTGTCACTAAAGCCTCATTATATTTTTTCAGCTTCTGCCAGTTATCAGCTACTGTATGTCTGTTTGCTTATCTGTTCCTGTCAAATTAAAGCGCAAAAAAGTCCTCATAATCTGACAGTTATTGCCAGCATAAATGTATGTAGTAAATTTAAAGAACAGGGCATTACGGTTTTGTTTGCTAAGACTGATTCCCATTTAGTTAAAGCATCATCACCTGCTAGGAAAAGATGGCTTTTGAGTGACACAAACCTTTTAAGTCAGGCTGCGCCACCCTGTTGTCTGGAGACCTGCCAATCTGTCCCATCCCTTGGGCCTTGCGGCTGATAATGAGTCTAGCTCCACAGTTAATGTGGATTGGCCTGTAGATAATGAGAGGGTGACTGCCTGCTGTTGAAGACACAGAGATTCAAACTATGTGCTAAATCCTACAGCTCTTTTAAGCAATTCGGGGAACAGCAGGTGAGTTTCTGCTGCTATTATCTCAGTGATATGGTACAGTTCTGTCGTAGAAATGCAACGTTAGGGTGAAGAAAACCATTTGACTCTTACTATATTATGTGTTTCTCAGTTCTTTGCAGTGTTAATGACTTGTTGCCATGAGTTGGCAGTGAGCAGAGGCCCTCTGAAGAAGGATAATCTCTGAGGCATAGCGGCAGCTCCCAAGCTCCATTTTGGTGACAGCCAATTTACTTCTATTTGGAAGTAACATCCAGTTGCAAGGGATTAAAACACCCCAAGTCCACCAGACTCAGTTCTTGCTAATGCTGAATAATTTTCAATATCATGGCTGGCTGAGAGAAAATAACAGAAACAGTATGTGTTGAACTCCAGGGACGATGCCCCCAGAAAAGGCTTCTACTTTCCATCGAGGATGCTTGAAAGGCTGAAATGAGAAATGCACATACCCTGAACAGTTAAAGTCATCATCATAAAGACAAATTTAACTGCCTAAAGTCGATTTACAAACTCAACAGACAATGTAAACAAAATTAATTGTGGAGCATTTCAAGCTTGAAGGAGATTGCGAGACATTTCTATGCTCACTGTGTACCTCAACCCTCCATATAATGAGAACATAATACAGCACTTCAACAGTGTGTGTAATTACAGCAGGCAGACAGTGATGATTTATCACCCAGAATTCAGTGAACTTGAGGGAACTGCACCATTGTGTGTTACCATTAAGTTATCCAAAACTGCTAAAAGAACACACTCTGAAACTAATTAAGGAAAGTTGCAGAACATCCTATTATGTTCTCTTGAGACACAGAGAACGCAGTGACAATGCGTTAAACAGGGCTTACCTCCAACACAAGAAAGAGCCCTGCAAGACTTGGGATGGCGAGCAGAGGTTGGCCAGATCAAGTCTAGCACAGACCATAATTCAGGAGAATGAACTAATAGTTGGTGCCAGTTCACTACCCGAGCACTTCAGAAGTGCCCCTGAGCAAGGCATCGAACCCCACAAGCTGCCCCCAGGGCACTGCTACGTGTGTGTGTGTGTGTGTGTGTGTGTGTGTGTGTGTGTGTGTGTGTGTGTGTGTGTGTGTGTGTGTGTGTGTGTGTGTGTGTGTGTGCGCACGCGCACGCGCACGCGATTGCTCTGGTCTGTATTTCTGTGTCAGGTCTAAAAAAAAATCATAGAATTGAAAAAAATAATTTAAATAATGAAAATTAGGATACAGCAAATAATGAAAATTAGGATACAGCAGTTCCACTGCCAAGCCAAACTCCATTGAGTCCTCGATTATTACACTGAGTTCATTAAGATCCAGCAATGTCCCAAAGGGGCTTCATGGAAGAGCAGGAACAGAGATGCTGTAGTAGAGGTGGAATAAAAAAAGACACAGAGTCAGATTTGGTGGACATTTTCTTGAGGATGTTTGAAGAGGAAAAGAGAAAAGTCAAGAAGGTATTATTTTGTGACCAATATTACGGACTGTGATTTCAATTTCTGTGTCCAGATAATGCTATGTGGAATCCAGAGTTTCACATTTAAATATATAAAGTGACTACTGACCTATCAGGTTTGGTTTATTCATATAGCCTGGCTGCAAACAAAGGCCAAACAACACTTGCAGGAGGGTTGTTGTTTTATGCATGCTGTGATAGAGTGCTTGTTTTTGCAGCCTTCCTCAGCACAGTAAAAAATAATACAGATCATGAGAAAGGAAACAGAATGTAGCTTGGAGGTGCATTTGAGATTAATTCACCAGTGCAGCTGTCAGAGTGACTTATGATTGATTTTCGTATTGTCAGTAGTCCTCTCAGTGTACTGCAATGGAATGTAACCACAGTGTAACGACAGGAAACTAGTTCAAAATGCTGTGTTTGCACTGAAACAAATGCATCATACTGAATTACAGTTGAGTGGAACTGAAGAGCACACTGTTGGTCTATTTAAGTGCTGTTTTATGTTTGTAAGCATAAAACTGCACAGCTGCCAAATTGCATCATAGCTGTTGATGTAAAGCATTCATGCCAAGAACTGAAAAATAGGTGGTTATAATAGCAAAACTACAAAGTCAAACTGCAGAAGAGGATAAAAAGGAAGCAGGTGGGGGAGAAAAATAAGCAGAAATGGATAGTGCTGAGAGAGGAGCAGATGCAGTGCTAGAACATCTAGTGTCCCTTTGACAATCGGTAGAACAGTCTGAGTCAATGCGCACACACAAGCAAGATCAAGAAACCCAAGGCAGAGCATTGCAGCAAAAGTAACGAGGAAGTGGCAGGAGAGTGGATATCCCCCTGTGAGAATCCCTGAAGATGAGCATCAGAGAGAAGATCCAACTCTCGTCTGAGCCGGTCTTTGTCTGAACCCTCTAAACTGAACATCCTCTCTTTTCAGTGAGTGGTGGGACTCAGTCGGTCACCCACTCACCTGCTAGGAAACAGTCAGCAGGATACACCAACGCAATGGAACGTGTAATACACACACATACACACACACGCATAAATGTATGTACTCTCTCTCTCTCTCTCTCTCTCTCTCTCTCTCTATATATATATATATATATATATATATATATATATATATATACCTGTATGTACTATACAGTGTATATATCAATAAAAATTCTGAATGTGCTCTCAGCCACACAGTCTTTCTGATTACCTGTACTAAATGTTCCACATCAAACATCACTCACACTGAAGGTATTAACAGTCTGAAGTATAGCTGATATAATTTAAGGTGACTCACCATCTAAATTTAGCACATTAAGTATGTGTGTTTAAGAAAGCACTAAACACAACAGACATCCAGAAATGTCTCTTGTTGCACATAGTTGTTCTTAATTAAATCAAATAGGACAAATTAACTTCTCATCTCTGGTGGCGCTACCTGACAAGTCATTAGAGTCGTTGGGAGTGTGAATTTGTGTAGAGTATTAAATATCAACTCCTTTGACAGATATTGAGATATTTCAATCCCAACCAAACTGGCGGTTTGACATTTCCTTCCAAATAGAGTCTACATTGATGACAGTGACTTTCAATTTCTGTAAAATTATATTCAGTCTCGTAGAATTTCTATTTTACTTCTTGCCAAGTCATACAAAGCACAATAAACAGAGAACATTACCTTCAGATTACTTTCTCCTATCAAATTCCTCTCATCATTGTTTTGGTGGAACTATATTGTTTTCCTTGAGGCGAGACCTCTACAGCTGCTGCATCTCATTTACATGCACCAGCTTGACAGTATATTTGCACAGAAACATATCTCCAAAGCAATCGTGGTTCTCACCACTATGTGCATTCCAACAGGAGCAGATTCATTGTGCACATCATGGAAGCAGACAGAAAATAAAAACTGGGAGGAAATATCAAATAACCATAGGATTGGTTCTCCAATAATATATTACACAGAGCGATGGCACATAATTTGTACCATCCGCAATAACTGCTGCATGTTCCTGTAAAAAGAAAAATTCAAATTTGTATACTTTCAAGAAAAACAATGCATTCTGGCAGAGCCATCGTACATAATATTCAGTTAAGTCTCCCAGTGGAATTAACTCAATAATTTGGTCTTAGTTTGGAGTGGGCAAATATTTCCAAACTGCTGATTAAACATCGTGACCAAAGAAGCTCACTGAGTTTGTGATCCTCATCTCAGTACATTGTGTTTCAATCAAAACACATTATCCTCAGATTTTAGGGCTTTTGTGACAAAACTGCTGTTACAGAAGTGTGAAATTCTGCTAAATGGTTTCCCTTAGTAGAGCTGTCGTATATAATGATAGGTTGTTCACTGCAGTAAAACAGAGAATGTGATAGTGTCCATTTGCTTGCACCCATCGGTCTCACACCTCCCCATTATGGCTGTCTCAAACAGCCACAGGACTTTAACAAAGGACAGCATGCTGCTTCAGTCTGCTGGAGGCTGTTGGTCCACCATGCACTGCTGTTGACCTGGACATGAGGACATATGTTTAGCACAGGCCAAACACCTGAGTACAGTGACATATGCCCTTTGCACATCATAAAAACACAAACCCATATATATCCCTTACTGCTCAGCAGTGATGCATCAACCAAAGGTCAGACCTAAAGACGGTTCAATCATTCCTTTAGCACATCTATTCCATATTCTCTTTGAAGGTCAGCTCTCCAAGAGAAAGAATGGAAGAAGAAGCTGAATGGCTGTATGATTAAAAAATAAACCTGACTGTAATCTGGCACTGTCACTCTTCAAAACCCAGCTGCTTTCTCTTGATCACACAACACTGGAACACTCAGCAAGAGATTTCAAAGAACCATGATGTGCAAGGTTTTTAGTGGGTGCTTCTCATTTGTACTGACAATGTATTAGATTTTCCCATCGAGCCAAGCAACGTTCAGTGTTATTGTCAAAGTCACTGTGTGAAACTACCATTCAAGAGATTAATGGAGACTTATGTCTGGAGTAAAATGGATAAATGACGTTCAGCTGAAAAGAAAAAGAAACCGGTGAGCCCAAGCTCCAGCACCTCTGTGACTCACTCAGTCGTGCAAATAAGAAGTTGAGGTTACAGACAGTTTTGTGCCGAGTTACTGCTCACATCAAGAAACACTGTATGCTAGTTTAGCTTTAACATTTGAAAAGACCAAGGCTACATGGAATCCTTTTTCTCTGTCTGCATGTTAGGCTAAGCTGAGCATTTGTTGGCTGTGATACATCTACAAACTAACAAAGGCCCAAAATATCAAACTAAGCTTTTAATTTAGGATTGATTCATCATTTGGATATAGCTTCTTGCTATTTGTATTTATTACAACCAGAGTTGTTTTCTCCCTGTTTTTGGATGCTTCTTTTCCTAGGTCCTGACTGCAGATGCAAACAGAGCAACAGGAGGCACCTAACCAGCTCCGCCAATTCATTAGCACCTGAGCGACCCCTGAGGAGCAGCTACCTGCATGGTCTTCACCTTGCCAGAACAAACTGTTCCACCTTGTTTGGAGATTTTTCTTGTTAAAGATTTTTGTGTTTCCACTAAATAAGTGTTCATCGTTTTAACAAACCTGAGTGCATCGCCATTTCTTATTGCGACCTATGAGCCGGGTCGTAACATATTCCTAACATCTCACAAAAATGAATACAATTATTACAGAAAATAGACAATTTCCAGCAAATTTCAACGTAATGAAGACCCTAGAGCGACTGGTCCTGGAGCTCATGCGTCCACAGGTGCAGGGTGCTATGGACCCTCTCCAGTTTGCCTATCAGGCCAAGGTTGGGGTTGACGATGCTGTCTTGTACCTCCTCCACCGCACACTCTCCTACCTGGACGCCGGGGGCTGTGCCGTCAGAGTGCTCTTCTTCGACTTTTCGAGTGCCTTCAACACCATCAAACCCCGGCTCCTGCAGGATAAACTGACCTCCATGGCTGTGGACCCCTACCTCGTGAGCTGGATTACGGACTACCTAACGGACAGACCCCAGTACGTCCGTATGGGGGACTGTTTGTCTTCTATGGTGACCAGCAGCACGGGGGCGCCACAGGGGACCATTCTATCCCCCATTCTCTTCACCCTCTACACATCAGACTTCAAGCACAACTCGGATACATGCCACATACAGAAGTACTCCGATGACACTGCGATAGTGGCATGTATCCGGGAGGGTGATGAGGGGGGGTACAGGGCATTGGTGGCTGACTTTGTGGAGTGGTGCCAACAGAACCAGCTCCAGCTCAACGTCTCCAAGACAAAGGAGATGGTTCTGGATTTCCGGCGGGCACCTCCCTCTCCACAGCCGGTGATCATCAAAGGCAGTGAGGTGGAGGTGGTAGAAAACTATAAGTACCTGGGACTGCAGCTAGACAGCAGACTGGACTGGTCACTCAACTCCAACTGTGTGTACAAGAAGGGGCAGAGCAGGATGTACTTCCTGAGGAGGCTGGCCTCCTTCAACATCTGTCCTAAGCTCCTTTTCATGTTCTATCAGTCCGTAGTCTCCAGTGTGCTGTCATACGCCATTGTGTGTTGGGGTGGGGGGGCCAGGAAAAGAGATATGGACCGTCTGAACAGACTCATCCGCAGAGCGGGCTCAGTGGTCGGGCTGAGCCTGGACTCTGTGGATATGCTTCTGGAGAGCAGGACCATGTCTAAAATTAAGGCTATCATGAACAACACCAGGCACCCCCTGCACACCACCTTCTCCCAGCAGAGAAGCACCTTCAGCGGCAGACTGCTGTCACACAGCGCCTCCACAGAGAGGCTGAGGTCCTCCTTCGTGCCCCGTGCCATCAGAGGGTACAATGACTCTCTCAGGAGGAGCGGGGGGGAGGTGGCGAGGTCAGCACGGGGTTGAAAATGGATTTAATTTAATTTAATTTAAATTTAATTTTATACTGTTGTATATATATATATATAATTTATTTATTTCTTTTTTATACTGTTTTATATTTTAATTCAATTTTATACTGTTTAGATTTTATTTTATACTGTTTATATTTTAATACTGTAATATTTTTAAATTTTTATACTGTTTATATTTTAGTTATAGTTTAGTATATAAGTCCTGTTAGTGCTGCATGTCTCTGTCTGTTAGTGTAATGTATGTCTGTGGTATGTCCTGTGATGTCAGTGTTTCCTTTTCTCCTGGTGTTTATCCAGTATTATTTGTTATGTAATGCCTGAGCAGTGGATATATGCAATTTCCTCCGGGATTAATAATTTATAATATAAATAATTTAATTAATCTATCTATCTATCTATCTATCTATCTATCTATCTATCTATCTATCTATCTATCTATCTATCTATCTATCTATCTATCTATCTATCTATCTATCTATCTATCTATCTATCTATCTATCTATCTATCTATCTATCTATCTATCTATCTATCTATCTATCTATCTATCTAACTTTGGATCTACTTTGAAACACATTATTCCATCACTGAACCCCTTCTCAATGAGATGCAGCTAACTGCCAATGTTGTTGACAGCTGACTTTAGCTAGGGCTTCCTGTAACATTTATATTTTATAATAGCTTCAAAACACACACAGTATTGAAACTTGTCACATGATATATTACATGAATTGTCATGTAAAGCCTAATCACATTTTGGATTTCTTGTTTGTTTGGTTTTTTTAGATTTTATAGTCCTGCAAAATGACAAACTGTACTTGATAACTTGTCTTGCTTAATAGTTGAAAACTGCTCCATCTGGTTATCACAGCTCAGTCATGATTCTTATTTTGGGCTCACACATGGAATTCCATCTGTCTGGGTAGAAATATAAAAAAGATTCTCTGCCTGTTGTTGTGAATTAATCCAAAGCAAAATATGAGAACTTGTAAAACTTGAATGTGTGTATCTTGGAACATCAGGAAACACTAAATGGTAAACGTTCTACTGGCTGTACATATCACTGCGCATTGCTGATTTACCTCCAACCATTATTTTTTATGGTACTCATCAAAGAGCACCTTATTCCTGGAGGCAGCGGTTTGATGGGTGGGAACTGATGCAATTTTCGAGGAGTTGCACACATCACACACATCTCAGTGTGAGTCTCTATCCACTTGCCCAAAGGGATGGCCAACTGTTTAATGTGATGTGAAGCTTTCGGCACTCTACAGGTGTCCCTGCAGAGTAACCATTAGCGTCATAGACACTTCCCTCAGCACAGGACAATGGGAAATGAAGGATGAACTTCTTCTTTTTTTACGATATTTTGAAGTAGCTTTGATGAGCAGACTAAACCAAGACGTACCCACAGTGCTCATCTGTCATTTATGTTAAATTACTGTGAACAACTAAACGAGTCAGGGAGCCGCTAAGAAGGTCAAACCTTCAATCAACCTCGAAGGCTTAGAGATATGATGGATTCGTGACCCTCCCCAAGCCTCTCCAGCTTCATGACAGGAGGATGTGTGCAGATAATTTGAGAAGACAGCTCGGAGCAGCGCAGCCACAACTCCTCATTTATACATCGCATCGCCCACAGGAACCTCCCTGCTGCTGTATCTGAAAACCTCACAGTCTCTCATCCCTTTGGAATCAACCAGTGTAACAACCAACTCAGGTGAAGGAATACATTTGGGCACGTACATCAATTTTACAGTATTTGTGGTCATTGCAAAATGTTTCCATCATGCTCCACAAACATATTTATGATCTGTCAAACTGGACTTCAGCAGAACTACAAGTGTTGCAATAACTTGCAAGAGTTCCTTACATGAAAAACTGGACAGGGAAGTGGGCACGGAGAAAAGATGCAACAGAAAAATGAGCGAGGTCACAATACAACCACCATACTATAACTTTAAAAAAATTCTGGGACTATCTCCACTTAGTCACTACAAAACTGCATATCAGATGTCATTAGATGCTCCGTGTAGATTTTTTTTTTAACATGTTTTTCAACCAATTTTTAACTAATTAAATACTGAAAGCACTTGTGATTTTTCTTCATGATTTTCTACATGCTACAGTACACAAAAATATAACTAATGCAAATAATAAAATGCATAATGAATATATTTGTCATGTCGTATTGTTGGTGGGTGATTATAGGTGATTGGTCATTGGTGCAAAAACGGACCACTCTTTGTGGACATCCATTATAATGAAATGTCAGTAATATCTCCTGTGGTGGGAGCATACATTTTCCTACTTGCATATTCCTTTGGTATACTATATTCCAAAAAAAATATTTGCATTTCTTTCTATTTTACCAGAGCAAATGACAATTTGTCAAAAAGATTTCACACTTCAAACGAATGTGTGTCTCCTCCTTCACAACTGTCTCTGTGATTTCATATTTGCCCGCGAGTATAACTTGGTGAGAAGCCAGTCAAAGGAAGCTGCACATGGAAATATGGACATTTAATATTTTAATTTCATGGCAAAGCAAGAACAATCTGCACAATATTTTACTTCCAATCCGGATATATACATACACACAAATAAAGCTAACAACATGCTCTGTCTGAAAATATAATAGAACAGCTGTCTGAAAGATAACCCATGTGGCTTCCCTTCCTCTATCTACTTGGTAACCACGGTTGCCTTAGGTGTGACATTGTCAAGCTATATTAAGCAGCAATCATCCTGTACATATTGCCACACACACCTAGCAGGAAGAAGCTACTCTATTTGTCACGTTGATTTTTTGGTAATGTGATGTTTGAGTAGTGCTAATCTCCTTTACAGCACATGCAGTGTAAATAAAGAATGTTGGCAGTAAAAGTTAGTCATTAAGACAAGTTGCATATAGACAGAGCGGAGTTATAAGTTACATGAACTTGATGGTCCCACATTTACATTTTCAGCCTCAAGGATTAGATAGATAGATAGATAGATAGATAGATAGATAGATAGATAGATAGATAGATAGATAGATAGATAGATAGATAGATAGATAGATAGATAGATAGATAGATAGATAGATAGATAGATAGATAGATAGATAGATAGATAGATAGATAGATAGATAGATAGATAGATAGATAGATAGATAGATAGATAGATAGATAGATAGATAGATACTTTATTAATCCCGGAGGAAATTGCATATATCCACTGCTCAGGCATTACTTAACAAATAATACTGGATAAACACCAGGAGAAAAGGAAACACTGACATCACAGGACATACCACAGACATACATTACACTAACAGACAGGCACATGCAGCACTAACAGGACTTATATACTAAACTATAACTAAAATATAAACAGTATAAAAATTTAAAAATATTACAGTATTAAAATATAAACAGTATAAAATAAAATCTAAACAGTATAAAATTGAATGAAAATATAAAAACAGTATAAAAAATAAATAAATAAATTTTATATATATATATATATACAACAGTATAAAATTAAATTTAAATTAAATTAAATCCATTTTCAACCCCGTGCTGACCTCGCCACCTCCCCCCCGCTCCTCCTGAGAGAGTCATTGTACCCCCTGATGGCACGGGGCACGAAGGAGGACCTCAGCCTCTCTGTGGAGGCGCTGTGTGACAGCAGTCTGCCGCTGAAGGTGCTTCTCTGCTGGGAGAAGGTGGTGTGTAGGGGGTGCCTGGTGTTGTTCATGATGGCCTTAATTTTAGACATGGTCCTGCTCTCCAGAAGCATATCCACAGAGTCCAGGCTCAGCCCGACCACTGAGCCCGCTCTGCGGATGAGTCTGTTCAGACGGTCCATATCTCTTTTCCTGGCCCCCCCACCCCAACACACAATGGCGTATGACAGCACACTGGAGACTACGGACTGATAGAACATGAAAAGGAGCTTAGGACAGATGTTGAAGGAGGCCAGCCTCCTTAGGAAGTACATCCTGCTCTGCCCCTTCTTGTACACACAGCCCGAGTTGCGTGACCAGTCCAGTCTGCTGTCTAGCTGCAGTCCCAGGTACTTATAGTTTTCTACCACCTCCACCTCACTGCCATTGATGATCACCGGCTGTGGAGAGGGAGGTGCCCGCCGGAAATCCAGAACCATCTCCTTTGTCTTGGAGACGTTGAGCTGGAGCTGGTTCTGTTGGCACCACTCCACGAAGTCAGCCACCAATGCCCTGTACCCCCCCTCATCACCCTCCCGGATACATGCCACTATCGCGGTGTCATCGGAGTACTTCTGTATGTGGCATGTATCCGAGTTGTGCTTGAAGTCTGATGTGTAGAGGGTGAAGAGAATGGGGGATAGAACGGTCCCCTGTGGCGCCCCCGTGCTGCTGGTCATCATAGAAGACAAGCAGTCCCCCATACGGACGTACTGGGGTCTGTCCGTTAGGTAGTCCGTAATCCAGCTCACGAGGTAGGGGTCCACAGC
Organism: Antennarius striatus; assembly: GCF_040054535.1. NCBI lineage: Eukaryota > Metazoa > Chordata > Actinopteri > Lophiiformes > Antennariidae > Antennarius > Antennarius striatus. The sequence goes on from NC_090792.1 coordinate 9,918,028, forward strand.
CATGGAGGTCAGTTTATCATGGAGGTCAGTTTACCATGGAGGTCAGTTTATTTATTTAGTTTATATTAAATCAATGAAAGGCGCTGTCAGCTGGTCAACCAATTTGGTCAGGAAACCTGACGTCTCAATACATTTTCTTCAGCTGTTAGTAGTGATTGCAAGTGAATATTTACATTAACAGCACTGTACATGTCATCAGGAATATATTGTATTTTAATGTCAAATAGGATGGATTATTATTATATGATATCATTTTAAGGCAATAAAGACATTTTCTATTGTTCCAGTTGTCTGTGGTTGTCTCACGTGACTCTGTTGGGGAGGAGATCTTTGCCATCAGCTCTCTTCCATCTATGAAGCAGTTTTGGGTTCCTCTCCCCAAGAAACTTAAATCTCATTTGCCTGACTGTGGGGAGCAAACAACACAGCCATTACCCGAATGATGGCCGTGCTCTTATTATAACTTCACAACCTTGACCATTACCACTGGGCTGAATATCTAGAACTCCCCACTAGCTCAGAACTCAAGAAGCCGGCGGCGGCACACAGCATTCCCCCAAATTTTCTGGGCTTCATAGTGGTCGACTGGCCGAGGCACTTGGACCGAGTTGTCTGTCTGCAGATTCATTCTTGGTGGACCTGCTCATGATTTAAATCTCTCGGCTGCAAAACACAACTCTTTCTGGTCTCTCAATAGCAATCAACACGTGGCTCACTTCCTTTCCTCCCCTCACTGTTTGGGAGGATGTACCTCTGCTTTACAGTATGTACACATCTTTTGGGGTATAGTTTAATTCATGATTATGTCATCAAACGTGATTTATGGCATGTGTGTGTAGTTTGCAGGCATGCTGTGGCCCAGCAGTGCACTGAGGGGTTCAGTGCTTCCTGGCACTGCTGCTATATTGTCTTGTCTCATCTCGGTTCCGTCTCATCTCTGGCTCTGGTCAACAGTAAGCTCCACGTAATTTTAATTCTTCTGCTGGTTTGGTCTCTGGACTCGATGCTTATTTTTTAGTGAACCTTGCTGGTAACAGCTTCCCAGCATCTTTTCCCAGTAACATCATTGGTTTGGCTCAGCTGCATGGTGCGCATGCACCACTGATGCATGCAGTGTATATATAGTTCATATATCAATGGATGTTGTTGTAATTAAATGTATTTATTTATCTATCATGTTTGCAGTGGTTTGGTTTTGTCGAGAGATCAGTTTGCTAAAATGTATTATTTTTCCTCCATTAAATTGTGTGTTTTTGTTCCAGTAATGTTTCTGTTGATTGTACCGTATTATTGTTTGTATTTACAGGTGTGTATACCTTTGGTATACAGTCATGCAGTGCAGTCATTAATACTGTTTTGGTAACCAATCAGGGTGTGTGTTTTATCAAAATAACACAGGACTATCCTGTTTTTAAAAGAAAACTTTGTTTTTTGTATTAAAATCACATCTGTGTTTTATTATAGGTGTTTAGTTGAAACCTGTGTCCCTTTTTATAGATTTCCAGGGGGTGACTTCCTCAACACCAGGTGGCGTTGACCACCAACACCGAATGGTCCTACCTCTCTGTTACATTTATATTATTGGTTGTTCCACTGTCCGCAAGCTCCTCTTTAACCTCTAAAGCCCCGTGGTTCCATTTATCACTCCAGTCAAAAGATCTGTAGATAGAAAAATCACAATCCCTTATCAATGAGTTTATAATCCACTAGTCCAATCTAAGCCAGTCAGACCTGAATGAAACCTTTTGGGTGAGAAGTGACACATCAATCCCAGATTGTAGCCAAGATAACCTTATGTTATGTTACTGTATTATGCATGAGGCATACACCCTGGACAGTTTGTCATGGGGTTGCATGAAAGACAACCAGTCAAACCAAGTCCCCTACTGTGTACTCCTGATTTTTGTGATGGAGGGAAACAAGAGAACCTGGAGTGAACCTAATTGGAGAAAAGGAGAACATGCAAACTATATTTCCAAGTCCCAGGCAGATTTTAGCCCAGGACCTTCTCGCTGTGAGTCAACAGTGCTACTAAGCTGCCCATCCATAAATATTTGTTTTTTAAAATCGCATTGATGAATAGGAACAATTCCCATATCCCCAAATTCACTAAAAGAGGTTTGACCTGTGAAAGAACATAGTCATGCCAAAACAATCACAGACATCCTCCAACTCTCCCTGAGAGCGAGAAAAATGAATATGGCACTCAAGAATGTGTTTCCACCATTCTGCAATGTTCAAGCAATTGTATTTCTCTGTACAGTAGTCTATCTTGTACCCTATAAAAATATTCTTTGACTACACAGACCATTATTGTGCAGCTTTACTTAGTCGCATAAATGTTCAGGTTATAATCCAGGCAAAAGAAAAAACAAGACAAACACCACAACTCCTCTGAGGTGGAGTGTGGACTAATTGCTCCAATTGTGGTTGTGATGTCCTTTTAACAAATCCTGCAAACAGCTTTTCCTTTATCTCTCGATGTCACAAGTAAACAGCTGATCCAGTGACTATGCCTGTGACTTTAGCCTCGAAGAAAATCCACAAAAACTGCCTTCAGATGAATTATGCATAGTGAGGCATTTAGCATTCAGCCCACCAGGAGAAATGCTATGTCAATTACAGTGTGGACATACTGTCAAGCATCATGCATAGTCAGATGAGTCCACTGCCGTTTTCATTACTCATCTCACAGTTCATCACATGGTGTCATTTTTTGACTGTGTTGACATCATGTTGATCTTACCACTTGCTTCATGGCTTTACAGGAAGTAAATCGTTTTTCTCCTCAGTTGTGAGCACCTGTCACAGAATAAGAGAAGACTGCAACCATACTAGGGTGCAAAACATGAGCTACCGCCTCTCTGGCTCCATCGCTTTCCTGTGGATCACTCTATTGCAACAGATAAACGATGAAACTAATACAGAAGAGCAGAGCGGTCATTTTAACAGCTGTGGACTGGAGCCCTCAGACAGATTGGAGCTGTAACAGAAATTCATCGTTTTTCATCTTAGATCCTGATGATCACTCCTCTCCCTAGGGTCACACATGTGAGCAGTGATCTCTTTTAAAGGCTTTCCATGTCGACACAAAGCCAGTTAAGCAACCCACCAAGAACTGAGCATCATGTCAAGTAAAATCCAGAGTCTTTCTGAAAGATTTGTTTGGTTTTTTTTGGTTCAATATGAGTTTTTTTTTTTTTTTTGCATATACAGGCAAGTAGTCTTCCTAACCTTTTGGCACCCACTGGAGTCTCACATTCTCTTCTACTGTTTATTAGTCACTATGCCAGCTTCAGTGGCAGGGCGCACTGAAAATAGCTTTTTAAGTGGGCCCGAACGGCAGCCTGCCAAGGACCAGGTAATAAACCCACCTGAAACGACCGCTCAGAGAAGAATATTAAGGCACACTGAGAACTGGGAGAGACAACAGAAAAAAAGCGGAGTTTTACAATGCATATTTAATGAAGGCTTTGTGAGATGAAAGGTCTAATATCTGTATGGGTTACACTGCAGAACACTATGCATTAGACAACAATCTTTACATCAGCAGTTTAGTTTTATTACTTGCAATGTACCAAATCACTTTTACACAACAATTTAACAACTTTAATGCTCTGTTAAAGAATTCCTGGAGCACAATCTTCATTAAGGCTCACAAGCACTGCTGGCTCGGGAGCTAAGCTAGCAAAAATGATTCTGAGAGCCATTTTAAGGCTCATCTATTTCTGCATACCGATGATGTGTTTTTTATTGTAAAGTTGTAATTTTTTACAATATCATCACGTACCATATAGATTCAGCTTTTATACATTATTATGTAGATTATAAGACAAAATAAAATACAAAATAAAGAAAAACACCTTAAATTTGAACAATGCTAAAGCACTGAAGTGTGTTTGTCACAATGGTGACTTCCTTGTAATGACATAAATACAAAATTTCAGGCACTAAACTAAAGGAAGGAGTATATGTGTAAGTCACAGAGCAGTGCTACACCCTTAATAGTCACTGATAGGTGCAGACACCAGGTAACTGATGTGATTCGATGGGACAAGGCTCTGAGTCATTCCAGCCCTCAGTGAGCTCTTCTGCTTAACCTGCAGTGACTCCTTTACATGAACCTATTTATAGATCTTCCACAGCAGTCCCACAAACCACTGTCAGACTGGAAAATCTGGCTTCGTTTGAGCTCTGTTTTGCTCTGAAAAACAAGACCCGATGCTAAATCCTCTGCTGTTTAATGGGTTTAATGGAAAATCCTAAACCTGGGAACGCTGACATATGCAGTCTAGCTGACACATCATGACTTTTAGCTCTGGTGGGGTCGGACAAATATAATTCTTCTCACTGGAATGATGAGTTAGACCCTGAATAAGACACAGACTGTGTATGTGTGCATGCAAGGCATACACCAGACTGTGATGTCTTACTGACTCATCAGCTGATATACTGTACCTGCAAACACTTTCCAAAGGATTAGCGTGATGTTCATTAGCTCTGCTGAGGATTCATACGCTAATCCCCTCAGGAATTGTTCAAAAATCCTTAATCCGTTATCCATTATCAAATCACATCTGTTTTCAGGATGAAAATTCAATAATACAAACAGCTATTATATATTTTCTTTTTACTTTGCAGCTTGGACAGAATCACCACATAAGGGAGAATCTATCATAGTAATGATCCCAAAACCATTTCATAATTCATAGAGAAGCAGCTCAGCTGTCCAAATAAATTATCATTTGCGATACTTTAATGGAAGTTTTGAAATCTCACCACGGAGGACGCCATTAATCTGCACACTGTGCCTCTCTAGAGTGGAACACTGGGCTCCTGTACCTTTGCCAGCGATCTGTGAAGATGAGAAGCTCCCCACTGTCCTTGCTCAATTTCCCTCTGTGGGAGGAAGTCCAATTATGACTGACGTTAACGACTGCAGATGCACACATTGCATTTTTTATGCACTGCTAAGAGGATGTGTGCTCAGGTGAAGGGGAGAACTACAAAGCGTTGCCTCTGTCTAAAATTATGCACGATAAAATCTGACCTTTCCCCTATTAATGGAGCACTTTCAGCTGATTTGATACATTTGTGAGTGAGAAAATTGCACTCCCAAAACCTTCTGCTGATCCCTCAGGACTCCCCGGGTATCCGTTTCCTTCGCAGCGGTGCACAGATGCCACTTTCAAGACATATTATTAATATTTGGATTGGACATTTGTATAGAAGGACATTGGGAAGTCACGTGAGGTAATACTTGAATGAAATTGCTTTTCATATTGTTGGCGGCCACCGACTATTATATTTTTCATAATGACAACCTGCTGTTTGAGCCAGACTCATTTTCATTCTCTCTGGTTGTGTGATGGCAATAAATCCAGTTTCTTTAATGCCCTGCAGACTACCTTGCTTTACTTCCAGGCCTTAACAAACAACTAAAGTTCTGCTAATACGACTGTCTGAAATTAATTCCAGGCTGATAGCAACTTTTTATGGTAAACAAACCAAGCAATATAAAAGAGCTTTGTTGTCCTTGTCAGTTCTTAAGCTATCTCTACTTTGGAAAATGTATCCACTGCCTGAAGGTGTTCAGCTGGATGTGTTATTTATTTCCCTGCCTGCTTACTATCTTTTCATCACTACCTCTGATTTAGTTGTTCTGTCTCTGGCAACAATGGGACACGGTTGTGATAATGTCATACCTTTCATGGTCAGTTCGCTGTATCTCCGATTCAGGTGATGAATATGAAGCGGCATTTAACCGAGGCTTTCTGCTTTGCTGGGATTTTTCAGGTGGAGGCTTACAGCTCGCCTCCAGGTCTGGAAGAAGCTCAAGCTTCTCTTCCTGCCAAAATCTTCTCTTATGCTGAACCTGCTCCTGCATTTGAGCCTCAACCTCGTGCTGCAGGAAATGAAGTCCCAGTTTTGTCTGCGAACTGACTTGTTTACATAAATGGATTAGGTTTGTCAAACATCAGTGCACATCTGCAATGAAACACAATAAAGAAAAGTATCGCCTGACCCTTCCTGATAAGAAATTACCTCTAGTTATTCTGCAAATTTGAACCCCCGACTGAGGTTGTAATGCAGAGGAAGAATATCTGAGCAAAGCTGCTTAAATCCCCATTTCTTTACAAAAGCCAGCTAGGCCAGATCAAATGGTTCTAAATTCAGTGGCACTGATAGGTGCTTGATTTCCAGAAGTGTTTCAGTGATCAAAGCTCATTAATGGGCCTTAAAAGAGCTCATGTTTTTAGGTTGTAATATCACACTGTGGCGGAAGAAATAGTAACTCTAAAAAAACTCTAGTGTTGCAATTTTTATGTCGACAGCTATGAATACCTGCGAGCTCGGCGCTAATGATCTTTTTGTTCCTCGAAATTACAACACTCGGAGGAGGAAATGCTTGACAAAGAGCATCTGCTCTGTAGTGACATGGCACCTAAATATAGGGTGGGAAATAGAGCAGTCAAAGGAGGCAGAGTGAGGAACATAAATATTCACAGACCAGCTACGGAAAAAAAAAAAATGGCTAAAGCTTTGTCCAGGGAGGAATCTCGGTCTCTCATAAACCATGCTTAATGTGGTACTGTGGGGCTATACGCTTTCACAGTGGTACACTTCACACGCTGATTTGGATGCGTTGTGACTGTGGACTTCCTTGTGCCGTTTTGTTCAGGTCTTCATTAGAAAATGTCATTTTGAATCCAAGTGAGAGAGAGAGAGAGAGAGAGAGAGAGAGAGAGAGAGAGAGAGAGAGAGAGAGAGAGAGAGAGAGAGAGAGAGAGAGAGAGAAAAAGAGGAATAGTGGATAAATGATTGCAGGTTTGCATCCCCTCCTCATCCTCTTTTCTAACACACTCTTCTCTGGAGGCAGCGGTATCCATCAGGTGGCAGGCCTGTTATTCCATGTCACCCCGTGCATGTGAATACAAGGTGACTCGAAGGGGGATGCAGCTCATCTGAGCACAATCTTATAAATGCAGCCCCATGTCTCCTCCATACAGTGTCCATCAGTACCTTAATGTATCTTCCAGGGATAGTGACATACCCTGCTTGCACATTATTAACTCCAGACATTTTTATGAGCCCGTGGAACAGAGTGCTCCTCTTGAATGAGGTGTGTGTCCATGTGGCTGAATGGTTCTATGTCAGTGTATCTTGACATAAAATGACAGCTTCTGATAGGGGGTGATTTGAGTGTATTTTTATATGTGTCCAAACTTCAGAGGATGGCCCTGTAAAAAATGTTCTTATATCATTTTCCTGTCATTAGCTTTTGTTGTGTTCTGTGCTATGCATGGGAAATATATCTATATAAATGTTACATGAACAGTGTTTGCAATGATAAATTGTAGCATGAAATCATGAGCAGCTTAGCAGAGCGGGGTTAAAGGCACAACCAAATTGGCAGGCTCATGATAAATGCATGGGATTTGTCTAAAATATTAATCAAATATAAATGTGCAATGAATGTAATAATGGCTTATTCCTGAGCTATATTTGGAACCAATTCCGAGCACACTGCAAAAATGAGGGAGGGGGGTGGATTAAGGTACAGTACATGTGTGCATTTTTCTGAAAGAGAATAAAAACTGAAAATGCGTGAAGGTGTAATGTCTTCATGGAAGCAGGGGGAGATCTTAAAGATATACAGCAAACTTAAAAAAATAAAAATAAAAAAGGGGGAGGTGACGCAGAGGCAGAACAATAGGAGTTTGGGAAATGTCACATTCATGGTCATAGTTAACAGCGCGCTTCGTACAGCCAATCATTTGCCTGGAATCAGCTCAATGTTTCCAAGCCGGAGCGCAGAGATAGTGTGCGTAAAATGTACCTGTCAGACGCAGCTTCGCGCCATGGCGGGTAGGGCTCAGCGGGTGAAGTCCGTTCCTGCGCCCACGGATTAACTTTCATTTAAACAGATGCCACAGGCGCAAGGATGACAGTTAGCCCACATGAATATATAGAGATAATGTGAAGTGGAACAGGAGCTCCGTCCGTCTCCCTTCACTCCGCTGCGCCGAGGAACGATGCTGAACCAAGCTGCGGGAGGATTTTCCACTTCAGGTAAGATTTATGCTTGTACTATGCAAAAATAAAAATAAAAAAAATTATCAGCTCATTCTTTTATTCTGTCATTTTGCCCGGTGGATGTGAGATGTTTATAAATTGCAAGAGCAAACCAGTAAACAATAAAAACAAGAGGATTTCCCTGGAAAACAGCTCAATTAAAAAAAAAAAAAAAAAAAATTAAGCACTTGCAATTTTATGTGGGATAACAAAAGGCGCTGATCATCAAAATACTGAAAGTAATGAGGTGTGGGTTAGGGTGAGAGAGACCGTCATGTATGAATAAACAAATATATAAACAGACATGGTGGAGACAGAATGCATTCATGATAACAGATCATTATGGAATACATAGGCTCTCTGATAAATGCACATCTTATCGTGTCAGATGAATTATTGGTGGATGTGGGATGTGGTTGTTGATGTCTAATGTTGTGAGTAATTGAATTCCCCCGTTATATGGTGAGTGACTGAGCCTCAGAGGTTTTACAATGAAGACGGCTCAACAAGAATTTGAAGATATTGAGTCTTGGGGACTCAACTCCAGCCACTGGCCCATGTTATTCATGCTTCCTCACATCAAACGACATTGAAGCCTACTTTAATGCATGAGTTATTGTTCTGGAGGAGTCACAGAGGGCAAAGGTCTGCTGCAGAGCTGCATGAACTCTGTGCCACTGCACAAGTATCAGCTATTTATTCTTGTCGAAGCAAGTAGATGGCATTGGATCGATCTATCTATCTATCTATCTATCTATCTATCTATCTATCTATCTATCTATCTATCTATCTATCTATCTATCTATCTATCTATCTATCTATCTATCTATCTATCTATCTATCTATCTATCTATCTATCTATCTATCTATCACTATTTCTTGAACTGATCTCACATTTGAAAACATACAAGAGGAAATAGAGAGGCATGATTATACTTTAGGCATCATAACTCACAGACGCTCAGATCCCTCTGCAAGCAAAAGCAAAGCACAGCCCCGTATGCCGCGCTTTCCCAGGTTTTCAGTATAGGCTGTGGTGATGTATGGACTACACTTCCCCCGATGTAAAAGTGGAGGTGTGAGATGTAACAGATGAACAGGCAGCAGATGGTGCTTTATGGCTAAGACAGATGAGCACTTGCAAGAGAAACGATGATTGCCAAACAAGACAGAATATTTTCAGCATTGAATTCATGTCCTAGATTATCACTAAAAACTCAGTGTTGAGATTGACTCCATATATTCTCTTCACCTAGGTATATTTTTCCTATGATTTAGTCGAAGTACTTGTTATTTCTTTCTGTTTCTTTAAGGTTTTATTAATGGTATTTAATTGGCTGTCATGTATTTCCAGCTTCCTGACCGACTCAATCAATTTGTCTCAATCCAGGCGTTTGAAGCAGCCATCATGGAGAGTCTCAGCGAGCTCCAGAACCCCCTGCTAGACAAAACTAGTCAACACACGGTGCATAATGACTACCAGGGTTACCAGCGTGACTACCTGGACCAGCCTCACCATGACAGCCTCATTGATTACTATTGCACTGACGCTCATGGCAAGCATAAAACGTCGCAGTTCTTGGATGCAACATCCCTCCACCTAGCCGTGGAGGCGCTCTACAGGCCCAACTTTATCCTGTACAAAGACAGTGTGAGTCTTCACAGCAAGGACTCTAAGAGCGAGAGCTTTGAGACCACGTTCACAGAAAGTAAAGACGCTCTGTTGGATGGAGTTTCCCCAGAAAACCCTGTGGAGAGCATAAAAGGAGAGAAGGATGTGAAAATCCAGACTGTGTCGTACGAGGTGGAAGAGGAGCAAGGTCCGGAGTATGAGGTCAGAGGACAGAAAAACATTACTGAATGCATTCCATTTGAGGCAATGGGAGCTGTGGGTGGCTAATATGCTAACTCTGCACAAACGTGGTTTTATATATTTATACGTGTGCATGTACAAATAAGTAAATGTGAGGATAATTACTTTAATGATATACTTTAAGTCACAAATTAATGCGTGCAGGAACCATTTGCACGGTTTGACAGTAATTAGAATATTGAATTGGTGTAACAAACCTAGGATGTTCCAACACATATGCGTAGCTGTTTGGGCGGGAGGTGAATCAAGGATGCTTATTATATTCTTATTTAATTCTAATAGACTGTCAGTGTGATTCAAGTTCATGTCTCACTTTGTTCTCCAAATGGTCGATTTAATGGAGTCTTTCAAATCACATGCAGGGATCGCACACTCATGTTTCATAATTATTTTCTAAGAAAAAGACGCATTTGAGTTTAGCTATCCAGGCAATTTGCACATTTAGGAATATAATTTCACTCTTCAAAGACATTGGGTACAGTTTTAAACAGCAAAAGTATTTTTAGACGTGCTAAGAATCTGATCTTATCCTGGGTGACTTGTGAAAAAATAGAGCTCTAAGCTGGCAGAGGAAGAAGTATTGCAACATAACTGTCCTGATGACAGCTGCAGTGCTTGTCACTCAGAGGTCTTATAGATGGATAGAATTTTACTGCATAATGCCATGAGTTATGTTGCGCTGTGGGAGTACTGGGGAGACTCAGCTGATGCATGTCTGTCACATCAGGTGAACTTGGAGCTAAAGTTATTCTATATCAGTTGCAAAAACAAAATCAATCTGATGGACTGCACTGCAGTGCACTGGCGTCGCACCCAGAGTATACCCTTCCTCACGTACCAAGTCAGCTGGGATAGGCTCCAGCACCCCGTAACCCGGCGGACAAAGAGGGTATAGAAAATGGATGAATGGATCTGATGAACTGTGATCAGATGAAACTTGGATTTTCAGTTCTGTCTTTTTTCTCCACTTTTTCTAAGATTCAGGTGTTTGAGAGAAATTACTCAATAAAGGCTGATTTATTGTCCATCTAATTATGAAAAAAAGTACGACAGTTTCAAATATGTCAGATGACACAGCTTCCACAGTCAGTATCGTTTAGGTCACAGATTTCCCCATTGAGACAAATAAAGGTTATCTTATCTTAACATTGATACAACCACAAGAGGGCAGTGAAGAGTTGAGAGCTTCAACAACAGCTATAATTCAATCAACATTCGTCTTCACAGTCGTCTCACCTTCAGTCGAACCACATTGCAGGTCACTGGTCTGCTGGAGTCTTATCCCAGCTGGGTATGGGCGAGAACTGGGTATACCCGTGATTAGACGTCAGCTCATTGCAGGGTCACAGGAAAGACAACCATACACATAACACACCTACAGACAATCTTGTGTGAGCAGTTCGCCTATTCTGCATGTTTTAGGTGATGGGAGGAAGCCCACCAGAAGCTGTTTTACCATTTTTTATTCACCAGACATATTATCACAAGCTCTTTTTGTCCACTTTAGTTGTTGAAACTTTTGACTCTCCATTGCCCTCCTGTGGACGTTCTGATGTCAAGGACGAGGTTGTCTGGAAGAATGGAGGCATTGATAGAGACACCATTTGATTTCTATTAAATAAAGCTCAACAGAATCAAAATAAACATTTGGAGGGAACATATCTAAAATCCTAATTTTTGATATTTTCTCACTATAAGTTAAACATCACAATTTTCTTTATGATATTTCTTTTTTACATCTGACCCATAGTGTCGCTGAATTTCTGGTGGTCCTTCGTGTCATATCCCTTGTTTTGACCCAGAACGAACATCAAGTATGTAGCTTGTTTGTGTTTTACAGATGAACAACATATTTCTGACAGAAAACAAAATAGCAGGTAACAACAGGACAAGAACATGTTGGCAGTGCCACTGTGTTTTCAAGGGTAAAAGGTGGCAGAGGTCTGTTTGTGCCCTGCTCTCGTCTTGGATGTCCTCTCCAGGCTCTAATGAGGCCTTAGACTGAACTGTGACAGGGATGTTCAAGACACCCTGCGTCTATGGAGCCCCATCATTTATGGTGGCATCAGACCAGTGTCTCTACATCAGGTATACTGTCAGTAGAACTGAATGCATCTGTCACCCAGAGCTCTTATCAGGACCTGCTATAAAGATAAAGAAGATTACTGCTGTTTGTTCCCACTGGTTTATTCATGTGATGTCAGGTTATGTGTTATGACCAGATGCTGTTTTGATGGATCACATCCGGCTGTGCAGGTGGATTGTGTTTCGTAGAGCAGATAACACGGTTTCATAATCTTTTCATGGCCAAAGTTTGGAATCTGGACGGTGTAGCTCTGCAGTCTGTAAACTATAAATTCAGATGTTTTTACAAATGCTCCAAAAGGAGAATAAATACATTAAATTGTCTGATTTGGTAAAAGCCGATCATATTATGAGCTTGTTAGGCATTACTTGTTTCAATTCCCTACCTTACATATCGATTTCTGTTTTGCTCCTTTTCCTTGATTTGATTGATCCCTGCAGGCAGTAAGACTAACAAATGAAACCTGTTCCTCATGGCTGCTGCTTATTTAGATAAATATCCAAGACGTCTATGGGACAGCTGAGAGTAGAATAGAGCAATATTCTTCTAAAGGTCATCCATGCAGTCACATTTCCATCCTGGCTGCAGGCACGATGTGCCAATGTCGTCTGGGTGGCATGAGAATCTATCATTCATTAGCCCTCTCAGCCCTTGTGGCTCTTATTTTCCAGTGTCAAGCCACTGGATTGTGAGCTTGCCTTGAAAGACACCAGCTATATAAAGGAGAAAGGGAAGTCTCACGTGGCGTAGAAAAAATTCAGCACATAACCAACAGTGGCTTCTTGCTGTTCCGCCTGTCACCATGCAATGATAGCACAATCCATTAATCCTGTGTTATCTGTCTGGCCGCTCATGGGTGTTGACAGAGGCAACAAATTCTCTCCGGTTGGCTGGTGCATATCCTGTCCTGGGTGCTGGTGGTGGAACACGCGTTAATACATCGACCTCAAGCCACACCACTGCAACAATGTCGAATACATCCCTGACAATTTACTCCATGATTATTTAAGAGTCAAGGTCAAGATCTCTGAACTCACCTTTTGTCTTGTTTTTCCTCATTTGTCTCATGAAGCCGTCATGTGAAATGTGCACAGTCCCTTTCTTTTCTGACATTTAACTAACTATTTATCAATCCACTGCCTTCCAGAGTGACAGCTCCAGCGACAGCGAGAGTGAGGACAATTTCATCGTGCTTCCCCCCCGGGACTACCTGGGCCTCACCATTTTCTCTATGCTCTGCTGCTTCTGGCCCCTGGGCATCGTTGCCTTTTACTACTCTCACAAGGTAAAGGCTCAGAGAACTCAAGACTCAATAAATAACTCTGATTACACTGCATTCTATTTAAGGTCAGTGGGCACAAATGCTCAGGTGATCAACTACGTAAATCTAGCAGGTACGGCCCATTTGTCAGTCAGAAACTGTTAACATTGAGGTTTGGTTCCACAGTGGGATTCTGGTGAACTCTGCAATTTTTTCATTCAATTGCTGTGTCCATAACCGAGACAGCATTTGTAATTATAGTATCACCTTTTACTCATCTGATGTTTGCGGTCTAAAACAATGAGACTCACGCCCCGCAACCTCAAAACAAAGCATGGCACAGCTTTCTGGTTCTGTAACACTTCTACGGTAATTGCAGGGACAATTCCGGTGCAGAAAATGATGTGTCAGAAGAATAAATAACGACGAGGCCCATTTTTTTTATTGGAAACCAAAACACCAAAACAATACATTTATCACTGTCAGAAGGATAATGACCTAATTGCCATGGAAACTAATGACTCCCCAAGAGTATTTTGTGTTTTCCCTCTTTTAAACGTTGCAAACACCTACTCACGCACTCTATACCGGTGACTAACACACCAGCTCGTTTCACTCTGCTTTGTTTCGTCAGACTGGCAAGGCCATCGCTAAAGGAGACTTCTCCAGAGCAGGGATGAGCTCCAGAAGAGCTCTGTTCCTGGCTGCCCTTTCCATCACCATTGGAACAGGGATGTACGTGGGAGTGGTTGTGGCTCTAATAGCCTTCCTGTCTAAACCAGGCCACGTATAGCACTGGGACCAGTTTGAAAGAATGAAGAAGCTACATGGGCTGAACAGAAAAGAGTAAAGAGATAAGTCGAGAATAAACAAGTGTAGACGAAGGATTTCTTGACCTGCGTATTGATCAGAATTGTTTCTCAACTCCACCACCTCACACGAGGCACAGCTCTTCCACAAAAGCCCTGCAGTAGTGAGACGAACTGTTAAATAGCCGCATCCACAGAATTAGAGTACAACCTTTCTTTTTACCACTTTAAATGTTTACAACAGTTTTTCTGTACCTGTATAGTCCATGTATTATTTTGTAAATAGTGTTACAGATTGTGTGTTGTCCACCTTCATTGGGTTCTTAAGTGGATTTTTATTCAAGGAACAGCTTTGTCAAAGTGGGATCTTTATGCAAGGAAAACCAGGATGATGGTCACATTGTGCATAAAGGTGCTGAGCAGTGGTTCAGGGAGTTATTTGTGTTTACTGTGCATTGTAAAATTAATCAATAAAGAGCTAAATTTGGCATGAATGATCATTTACTATGTTTGTTTTCCTCTTGTTCATCGTGCCGCTGTACCGTGTCGGTCTTCCCAGCCCACAGCTGTCCTACCTCACACCTCATCGGGGGTATGTAGAAAGGTAAAATTATCAAGTAAACCAAATTATTCATTCATTCATTCATTGTCCAACCCACTTAATCCGCTAACGCAGGTCGCGGGGTAGCCAGTGCCTATCCTGGCGGTCTCAGGGCGTGAGGCGGGGGACACTCCGGGCACGACGCCAGTGTACCGCGGAGCCACATACAAACAAACATACAGTCACACACACACTCACTCCTATGGTCAATTTGGGACCGGCCAATTAACCTGAAGCGCATGCTTTTGGAGGTGGGAGGAAGCCGGAGAACCCGGAGAGAACCCACGCAGACACGGGGAGAGCATGCGAACTCCGCACAGAGCGGGACTCGAACCCGGGTCCGCCGTGTTGTGAGGCAGCAGCGCTAACCACTGCGCCACCGTGCCGCCCTAAACCAAATTAAGTTTAAGTAAATGGAAAAAACAAGATGCAAAAATTAGATTTGAAACTTTTGAAACATTTGAAACTTCTAACAAATCTTAAAACTATGTCCCCATTCATGGACTGCTTCCTTGTGAAGGATAATAAAAATATCAAGGCTGCCCTGAGTACTGTTACCTGTCCCTACCATCCCCGAGCAGCATTAGCAACAATATTTGATTATTTGATGACCAGTTGTAGTTAAATTCCATTCATTTTCTTGTAGATGAGACAATTGCAATGGCCTTTTATTATTTTTTTAATTCTGTGTGTTATTTTTAGGAGGTGAAATGCTTCACCTTCACTCAGGTGCTTTGGTGGCTTCCATTTTATCAGCATACTGACATGGGAACAAAAAACTAAACAAACCATTACAGCCTCAGAAAAGGGGGCCACATAGCTAACTGTACCCGAGGGAGCCTTCAAATTAGGACACTGTTCAGTGTTCAGATCCAGCCTCATATGACACCTCCTGGATGGATCAATTAGCTAGAAGCTAAATTAGTCTTTTATGCTCCATGTTAAAACTGGATTCGGGAGGCTGCATGTTTTCTATGAATTTTTTATATTGTCCTTGCTTTTTATCAAGAGATGAGAAAAGAGTGAAAGGTTTTTACAACAAAAATACAGACATGGAGGAGGTTCTGATAAAGTTTCCACTGACAGGAAGTGTCAAAAAGCAGAGACAACAATGTACCTGGTGGTGATTTGTGAGGCCAACAAATACATTGCAAACACACTGAAAGACTTTTTGTTAGTTGTCTTTCTGAGTAGAGGTTTGATGGGAAATGTCATTGCCAAGAGCCAACAAGAGAAAAATGTCTTTTGTAGTTTTGTAGATATTTGTTTTGTTTTGTCAGAATTCATGGTCAAGCTGCACACAGCGATTTGCAGTGTTATTACTCTGTTTCTTTCTTTATGTCTGTATCCATGCGCTCCCAGAAATCATACATTGCATTCATACATTTCCGTTTAATTCTAGCGTTTGCGTTTAGTGCATTTGACAATTAAGAGGTTCAAGCTTAGCAACCTTGATCAGGACTATATAGTTGTATCAAATGTAACAGCATCAACAGTATTGAATAATATCCTGTCTGTAGCTCATACAGCTTGAATGTAAGAACGTGGTGGCTGGGAGTCTTTGGGGGTGTCGGTTGTCTGGTGAGGTTCATCAGAAAACAAAGGTGGGGAATCAGTGAAGAAACCATCGATCGTGTGGTTCAAGAGTCCTGTCAGAGCCCATTGTTGATCACAGGGCATTATATTGATCACTGCTGGAAAGGACCTGACGTTTGGCCGTCTTTCAGCATCAGACACTGTCTACTGTAGCCTTGAGGTGACTTTGGCCATCACAATTTGGCAAGGGTGGGACACAATGCCTGTTGTCGAAAGGCAGGATGTCAGAACCAAACGACAGCAGCAGTTTTATTCCCCCTCAGGACTTGGAAAGAGCGTTATGCATTAAAGCTATTCTACTCATCATTCACAGCGCCATAGTAAATGGAGCAGATGGCAAGGGAAGCAAGAGAAGCTTGCGCATCCTGACCTGTCCTATATATGTCCATTTTCTTTTTTTGCAGTTTCTCTCTGGGCGAGTCTCAAATGCATGCAGCTCTATGGGGGAGGTGAAAAGTGCTGTTCTCATCAATGGGAGCAGTATGGGGCACTGAAGTGGGCTCATTCTGCAAGCCAGCACAGAGCTGCATGTGTTTTCTCTCTCTCAAAAGAAAGCTTCACCCACGCCTGCTCACTCACTCTCCCACAGCATCCATAGCTGCTTCAGACCACCAGAGGCCATCCAATGGTGTTAGTCATCCACCCCACCTGAAGAAAGTTTCCACCAGGCAGCAGCAGTTCAAGAAAACTTATTTAATGTTTAATTGTCTGTGTTTGGGTGAATTTATTAGACAGTTTTTCTAAATATAATCATTTTATTTTTATCTGTTGCATCTAAAATGAGAACATTTAAATGAGTAGGTCTGCAGACAGGAATAAAGTGAAAGGACTTAAGTGAGAGACACGTTTGTAGCAGGGAAACAATGATGAATGGGCTGAATCGAAATTGATAGGAACATGACAGGGAGCAGAAAGACAAAAATACATTAGAGCCGAACGCTGCTTTAATAAGGAGAATGATGCACTTGACTGTTGGTGCGACTGAAAGATATTCTCAGATTCCGCTTTGATTAAAAACGTGTCGCCGCTCTGCTCACACGTGAAAGACAAAGCAGAGTTCATCTCCAGTTCTCTGCTTAAAACAAGTCATCTGAAATGATTGCGAGTACAACAGCTAGAAAAGCTGTGAATGCATTCTGAACAAAACTATCAGGGGAAAGTTTCTTGTTTAAAGGGTAGAAAAAAAAAATCACATGTGATACTAAAAATCCACATTTTCAACACACTAAATGAAATCACAATGAGAGGAATCGAAGGAGGAGTGTTGTAACTGTGTCCTGAAATTTCAAACTGCAGGAGAAATGTGCTCGTCCCTGTAAGCGTGGGGAAATTGTTGTCTCTGTATTGTTTGACTCAACTTGAAGCAACACGGCTCATTTGGTAGATTACAACACATGAATGCTGTTTGAAGTTCATCCAGAGATCATTCTCCGTTCAGGCAGATACATTTAATGTATATTTGATCATTCCAGGGACACTTTCTAGGTCAACAGCAGCACCAACAATGTCTCAGTGGATTGGACTAAACTCATGTCTGATGCCATTTGAAATTTCATCACTTAACACATGGATATTAATAATAACAGGCACATAATAGCACCGACTCAGCATTTCAACACAAAGGCAGCGTGAACAGCGGTCAGAGTTGATTTTACAATAGTTTATATGCATGATAATTTAATGAACTGCAGACCTACTGAGAGTTAACCCTCTCACATGATGGGGTAGGCTCTATCACCCCCAACCCCCCACCACCACCACCACCACCACCACCACCACCACCACCACCACCACCAGCACCATAGGGAGGTACTTGCATAGAGTGAAAATAATTTTTCATATAAGCACAAGTGAAATAACAAGCAAAAAGCTCCAGAGGGATATAACAATGATTAAGTTTATCTGATGACAGAAGAAAATAAGAGCAAGATCTCAGGATGCCACATCAGATTCTTACACAAAGCAGTCAACAGGTTTATCCTCATGATTAGTTTTCCTGATGATGCTGTGGATTAGAATTAATAAATGCGGTCTTCATTCAAAGGCTGAGCTGGACACAATGTCAACGATGATCTTAACAGCAAACAGCTGTTTTAGACTCAGTTTTAGATTTGGAGTGTTTTCTGGAGATCCTGATCTGATCTGTTAGATTTTGAAACAAATGATATATACCTAATAATAATTATTATTATTTTATTTATTTTAAAAATTGAAGAACTAACAATTTAAAATATTTTGAAATTATTCTGTGGAGATTGGTTATGGACAACACTTCAACTGGTTCTAATTTTTTTTAAACAGGCAAAGTAAAAGTGATGAGTTACACACACTATATAATGTGCTTTTTATTGTAAAGCTTACATCTGTAAGTCAGAAGAACTAAGAAGTATCAACAAAAACTGAAAGTATTAAACATGAAAAAACTCTTCAGATCCATTTTGAACCCATGGCAGGACCCCCAGCCCCCAGGTTGCAGACCTGCACAGTATGTTTAGCTCTACACAGCTGAATGGTGCAATGTTACAAATGCAGCAATGCATTTATGATCAAATCTAATGATGCACTTTAATCAGTTATTTTTTTCTACTTCACTACATTAAGCTGACCGATATGTGTTCTCACAGTTCAGTCTTGAGCAGGATAAACCTGAACTCCCAGCAAAGGCTCTTCCATATTACTCCACAGTGTGCATTAAGGAATGGAGACATCCCTCCACCACAACAGACTGTGTGTACTCCCTGTCAGTCTCCCTTCCTTCTAAATCTCACTTTGATATCAGTTAAGCTCATCTCATCTTCGAAGCGTTTCACACATCCACGCTTATCTGCCCTCACACCTTTGTCGCACAGCAACATGCCAGGACACACTCCGGAGTGATAAAGGCCTCATTCTCTGACTTCACTTATCACTCTTGAGCAAAAAGGCAGCTCTGTGTTTATCTGTTCGTTCTGCGTCCTTGATAAGCACAAACTGGACACTTTCATTCCTTTTTGCTCCGAGCCTTCCTCTGAACTGTCATCTTGTGTCAGGAAGCATCAAACAAAGATGTGAAGGTCTTTAATTGCAAGCCAAGCACCAGGGAGGGGCGACATCATCATGGAAAATGAAACGGGATGGATTAAAGGATGCTAAGGCAATATTGAAGTTAAGGCAGTCTAACACAGTGCATGTGTGCAACATGAATGGATCTGGCACCTGAAAGTGTCCACAGATGGCCTGCTGAAAATATCAAGCAGTGAAGGCTGGAAGGCGGCTCCTGTGGATGGCTGCCGGAGCCACACATCATAAATCTTTCTGGGACAAGCAGTCAAGTCCAACTTCAAGAGCTAACTGCTGTCCATTACAAAACAAGGCTGTGACATACAGAGAGTAACCTTGACCTATACTTTAGAGATGAGCTGAGACCTTAAGGCGATACAGGAGCATTGAATTCTTTAATCCTAGTGTAAATTCTTCAAAGAGCTTTCAAAGTCAGTGCCTCTGTTTTGAAAAATATTTAATAAATTCCATGTTGTTGTTTTTTCAGGGATTGAAGGTTTCATGCATCCAATATAAAGACTAATTCATTCATTTTATTCCAGTTTCCTCTACAGCTGTAGTCAGGTTTAAATTTATCATAATGGAAGCCTGGTGTAGTCAGTATGCCATAAACATCAACGGTAGGCTTCAATTAGCTGCTTAATCAAGAGACTTGTGGAGCTAAATAGCATCATTATTTCACATATAAAGTGCTAATCTCCTGCATAAACTTGGAGGGTTGATTATTTCAGCCAATCTGGCATACTGAAAAGACAACTGCTTTCCAGTGAAGGGTGAAAGAGACCTATTTGGCTCAGTGTGATCAACCAAGGATGGATTTAAGGGGGGGGGGGACCTTGGAGATATCAACCCCCAGCCAGGACAGATCATTCAGCAGCAGTATCAATCCAGTCTCCATTAACCATCAGCAGACATCCTCATCACTGAGAGTGGCAGAGCAGTGACAAGAGATGACAACTATTGATCAAGAGATCAGATCAAGTCTGCTCTCATGCTTGTAATAACCTTTTTTCTCAGCTTGATAAATATGAATCAATAGCAATATGTGTGTGATGATCCAGCGCCAGGATTTTCATTTATTTACTCCATTAAAGAGAAAACGTGACTGTGAACGAATTTAACACAGAGAAACACAAATTTACAACTGGTTCTGATTTTGAATGAGGCTCAAGACTGTCACCATGTGGAAAAAATGTTATACTACATGACTGTTATGTAGATACGTATATATAAAAAATATATTATACTGTATTATTATCTGCATGCGAATGAACAGTATACACATGCATAATAATCCATGCCCTGGTCTACACGGTGTTATTTTCTGACACTCATACAAAGTAGTTATCAAGCACACACACTGTTAAATCTATGTAGGCTATATACATACAGTTTGTTCGTGTGTGTATACGTTATACAACATAGTTGGGCATGTGTAAGTTTATTTGTTTGAAAGCATGTGTGCCGTCACTTTATGTACTTGCATTCTCAAAATAACGTTTATTTACACAAAAAGGGGGGACGTTTTTTTTCAATTTGGAGGTTAAAATAATAATAATAATAATAATAATAATAATAATAATAATAATAATAATAATAATAATAATAATAATAATAATAATAATATAAACTCATGATCTATTTTTATATATTGTTTAATTATATTTTACACGCTTAGCAACTAGTGACAGTAGTTAATTGTACAATACGTGTACTGTAGTATTGTTCAATAATTAGGACTCCTTGTAGTTCCAGCTCCATACTTACTGCGACGCGGCAGCGCTTTAATTGTACTGCTACATTTCTCCACCAGAGGGCAGAACAACACCACTTTTTTTTCCAGGCTCACAATATATTGTCTTATTAGACTTCATCTCAGCATGCAATCAGAGCCTCCCTAAAACGGTCTGCGTGGACTTAAGCCCACCAAATTTGCTCTCAACCCCATCAAAAAGAAATTGAATGTTAATATTGCATTAGTCGAAATCTTCCTTTAAACCCGCTTCTGATCTCACTCTGCATGGATTGAGATGATCTTAATGATGGTCTTCAACGGGCAGATTGTCCATCATGAGGGATAGTGTGAATCACCTCCTCATATCCAATGTAAACAGCTTGCTCTTCAGTAAATCTGATCTATCACATCCTTATTCCCACTCTCAGAGGATTAAATAGCTTTGCATTTTAGAGGAGTAATCCTAACTCTATATGCCTTGGCCTCAATAACTGAATTGGGTTGAGGTTTCTATGGAGGTGAGGACTGACTATTTATTTCCCATCCTTTCAGTCAGGCATCCTTAGATGTCTATGAGTTCCATGAGAATCAAACCCAAGAGGGGATGCAAAAAAAAAATATTTCTTGTGATGTTTGTTGCTTAGTGTGAGTCTAGGTCTTTGAAATTGAAAAGTGGAATCCAATAAACTTTAATTAGTTTCAGGGCATTTTGGGGGAATACTGCTGAAGTATCTTGAACAAGCTTTTAGGTTTTAATAAGGTTTTGTTTTGTGAAGGCCAGTGTGAAGAAAACCAGATACTACCAGGTGGTGCTTTCAGGAAATACTAATAAACTAACAGTGGCAATACTTAACTATTGTTTAGCTGATATTTGACATTTTCAATTTTCTGTGTTAGCTTGCTGCTAATTATGACACAACAAAAAGTCAGTTGAGGAAGGTGTTTTGCCACAAATTATTCAATAAATGGGTATCTCAAACTGATTCAGCTAAATGTGAAAGATTGAGGGTCACCAAAATGATTAGAATTCATCCTGGGGGACCATGAATATCTGGACAGAATTTGACAAGAATTCTTAAATTATTGTGGAGATCTGGATCAAAAAGCTGGACCCACCGATGAACACTTACAACATCAAAAATATGTTGCTATGACAAAAGTTTGAGAATCCTCTTCAGTTATCCTGATCATTTGGTAACTCGTGAATATTTTAGTGTAGCTGCAGAAAATAGAAAACAAAAAATGGAAGGAGATAAACCAAATCAACATAGGAGCACACTAGAAGTGTTTATTAGCTGCCGCTCCAGAGGTGACTTTCAAAATCCAATCTCATTGATGTATTTATAAAACACTTCTCTACCTTTTTTCAGATTTTAAAATGAAACACTTCCTTAACATTAGCATTCATTAGCATGAGTTTCTACTCACACACCGACCCTTCACGCCCAGAGCACACCAATCCTCACTTCTGACACTTACTACAGTATAACATCTGTCAAAAAACGTCAGTCCGTGTTACTTCTGTCAGTGTTTCCTGTTTCTCTGACACCACAGTCCATTTCCCAGCCACCATTAATTATTGTGTGTATACTTATCCCTGTCAACAAAGTAATTAGCAAGCCTTTCCCCTTCTGGTGTCATTATGGCCCCAATCTGAGGAGCATTCAGGGCTGAGACATGCAACAGCATACTGATAATAGTCGTCCCTTGCCCTTTGAAATTGCTCTCTGTTTAATTGGACTAGAACTCAATTGTTCAACTGATTAGGAAGCTCCATTCTCTGAGGATGAAAAGCAAAGTGTGATATAGATCACAGCTGATGCAGACACACAGACGGACGCGAGGCTGAGTCCAAGTGGCCTGATGCAACGTTTTTATGAGCAGTTTGTGGAAAATGAAGACTGACAACAAATAAAGCTGTTAGACTTTGGCTAAGTATTCCAATAAGAGGATGAAACAGCTTGAGAGACGACTGCTAATGGCATCTATTAAAGTGATTTGGAATCAGGCTAAGGTCAGACGACTTGAGGGGAGTACTTTCACTCTTCCTTCTGTCCCAAATTACCGGCCCCCCTAGTTTGATCTGAAATTGAAGCCTCTGGAGTGTGACGGATTAGAGGGACTAAACCAAGCATGTAGCTGTAGGCTCTGTTCTAATGAGACCAGGAAGCAGAACACCAAGAACAACAAGTGGCCACAAACAAGAGCGACTTCCCGCCGTGGAAGGATTAGAGTCATGCCTCAACAATGGAGTCAGTTTTACTGCGTCAGACTTCTTGTTTGAAAGAAAAGCAGAATAATTACACACCAAAAAGCCACATTTAATAAAAGGTGGTTTCTATTTTCTCCGTTGCTTTTTGAGTTTTACATACTTTGAAATGCAAACACAAACATTTTTAAAACTACAAGAAAGCAAAATGTGCCGTAGTAAGAGATACATATCAATTTATATACAGAGTGACAAAGAACAAGAATGACTTTCTTTCTCTTCCAGAGTTCTGTCAGCGGGATGATTCTGATTTCAAATGTCACCATCTAGTAGAAACAACATTAAAATGAATGCCAACAATGAAATGAGATCCTTGGACATGGTGATTGCTCATTGGTAATTGTAATTACTGTATTATAACTGTAATACTGAATTAAACTGGTGTTTTATATATAATTGTGACATCTATATACACCATTACTAACAGTTTTACTCCCTCTCAGTCAAATCCTGTCTAATGTGCATGAGCAACAACAATTTTACATTTGGAAGTAAATCACAAAAAGTGCATTGGCTTCTTCTGTGCAGAGCCAGTGACGGACGGATGCCCGTCCTCCTTGGAGACGTCCAGATGCAGCCAGACAGTAAAGTTATGCTGGGTCCTCCCTCCACATGCTGAAAGCAGCATCACTGCATTTGCTCTCAAGAACAGTCCTTTGGAGGCTGGCAGTCTCTAGGGACTCTTCTCCTCCTCTGCTGAACTTAGGGGATCAGTGGCTTTCTCCTCAGCCACCTGTCTCTCCTGTTGGCCGTCCAGCAGTCTGTCATGAGAAACTGTCCCCAGCACTTTGGCACTGTGCTCTTGAGCCTTGGCTCTGAGTGCAGCGATGCTGTTCTCCCTCAGTTCCTCTTTTGAAATGGTGGACTTGACCTCTGACCTCCTCTCTTCCTCTTCAGCCTCCTCTGGCCTTTGAGAGCTCGGCTGCTGCAGCGCTTCACACTTTCCCGTTGGCGGGGGAGCCGCTGCCTCCGAGGACTTTTTGTGCATCCCTGCAAAGAGTTGCGGGTATTCAGATTTAGAATATCGTCTGTTGATTGGTAAGCCATCTTGGACTGAAAATAGCAAGCAAAAATAGTTTTGATTTAGAAAATAAAAATAATCGGAGTGATGGCAAAGCAGACCAGCGACGTGAATGAAGGGGAGACATGTTCTGTATTTAGGACATTTCTTCAAAGGGTCATGATTAGAAATTTGGAACACTTGCCATCAGGCATCAGTCCATCACTAATGCAATACAATAATGTCATGAACAGACAAATGAAATATATTCTTTACTATAATCAATGACCGAATCATTTTATGATCACAGACAATGATCCTGAAGGTATAGAGGCATCAGGTCTCACCCAGCAGCCAGGGGGCGCAGGACTCCATGATGCCATCCTTTGCAGACTTGAGGATGGACTCCGGCAGGGGGATGGAATGCCTCACCATGGCTCCATACAGCCCATACTCAGCCATCACGGTGCTACGGCCCCAGCATTTCTCCCTCTTCCTCCACTTTGCTCTGCGGTTCTGAAACCATACCTGCAGCAACAGATGGAGAAGACAGAGATGGAACCACATGAACGCTGTGGTTCTTTCACCGCCACCATGCAAAGGCTTTGGGTTTAGCAGAATAACTCCTGAAGTTCTGAAAGGGTTTTGAATTTTTTTTGCGTAGAGGTAGGAGACACTTCATTTTGGTGGCGATCCAGATCATCATCTGGATTGTTTTTAATAAAGGATTCTATGTGGGATAGGAGCAGATAGTTATAGTAGTTAAACTATTTCATTCTGACTCAGTGGATCATTCTGGCACAGAAATTTCACAATGACATCCCCATAAGATATATCAGACACCAATGACTGATTTGGATCCAAGTAATATGTTTACCGTTTAAATCTATAGGATCAATAGGAAAATCCCTGAGATAAAAAAAATAAGGATACTAATTTATAGCGGATTTAGGTCAGGTATCATTGAGGGATCCCTGCCTCCTGTCAGAGCTCATCAGGTCTCTGTGGTTCTGTATTACAGACGCTCTGACACATCAGACCTCTTCAATGGCCACGACTAACGAATCAGTGCATCAGGCTGTCGGTCAGCTCTGACAGAAGCCAAACTCATTGTACAGACGTATAAAAAAAAACCACACACAAAAAAAAACCCCCACTCAGCTCTGGTTGGCTCCAGGAGGAAAGGGAGGGGAGTGGATTCAAGTGGGGGCACAGATATTAAATTAAAAACGATCAAACTGTTTTCAAGCTTGGTAATTCTGATGATAACCCTTATTTCATACAATATATTCTTTTTTTTTCTCTTCTCTGTCCCCTCAGAGAGCCAGGGGGGAGCTGCGAGGAGGGGTGACCCTGGGGCGCGCCGAGGCTGATTGAAAAATAAGTTAATTTCAGGCCCAATCGATGGCGGGCAGGCGGGCAAATATCACGGGAAATTAAACTACCGGGACTCCGGGGAGCAGCGCTATTGACCCGTGCTAATAAATTCAATGTAGTTATTTCATTTGAACTCCCTGCGCCTCTCCAGCAGCCACAGCTCGTCTGATTTAACTAATTACGCTCAATGAGCAAATTGGGTGTTAATTTTATTTAGGATAGGAGCACACCCTGCCTTATTTATTTATTTCTTTTTTCATTATTTATTCGCGGCTGTGCTGTTGCGCTCCCGTAATGAGAATGAGATTAAAAGGCACCCTGGCAGATGGATAGTCCAGGTCAGACTGCAATCTTCTTCCGCCATGATAGCTTGATTAGGTCGTTAGCGGCTCCGCGAGAACAAATTGTTTCACATCCAACTGCTGCCGGATGAGAGATGATCCATCCTGGCGAGGATGCTGGAGGAGACGGGCTTTGTTCAGGCTCCGGCGCGCCGAGAGCCCACCTCCCCTCCAGCATGAGGGCCACCAGACCAGGGCCAAGTGTGACAGGGGCGCACTGGTACCGGTGGAGCGACCACAGCTGGGCGACACTGTCCTTAGAATGTCAGCTTTATTATGACACAGGTTATGTTGTTTATTGTTTGGTAAAGGAGACGTCTAGTTGGTAACTCTCTTTGCAATGTAATTAGATTTTTTCAAGTGATTTAAAAGTAACGAAGTCGTATATAAATTTTAAAAAATCATATATATATATATATATATATATATATATATATATATATATAGATAGATAGATAGATAGATAGATAGATAGATAGATAGATAGATAGATAGATAGATAGATAGATAGATAGATAGATAGATAGATAGATGACGCACTCTGAAAATAAAACAGAAAAATATGCTTAAAAATACGCTTTTAACTTGAATTATTTTACAGTAAATAAAATAAATCAATTTAAACAAAAGAAAGGCCAGGGTTGTTTGACATTTTTACACGGGAAGGGATCCACGTGACAATATCTTAACGCATCACGCCCTATCCAGGGGCTTAAATGCACAGTAAAAGCTGTATGTAATTCGTATAGAGTCAAAATATCGAAAATAAATGGAAAATAGTGTTTTTAAGAAAGGTGACCGAGAAGGAAAAAAAAAAACAGCTATGGAAATGGTTAGATTTAAAAATTAAAAAAAATTAAAAAAAAGATCGAGGCTGATGCTCAATCAAACGCGTTCCAGCAGGTATAAGCGGGCTGACAGTGGTACCTGTATCCTGTCTTCAGGTAGCTCTGTTTTCATGGCCAGCATCTCCCGGGCGTAAACATCAGGGTAGTGCGCTTCATTGAAGGCCTTCTCCAGCTCCTCCAGCTGGTAGGACGTGAATATAGTCCTGCGAAAACACGGTCATTATTTATAAATGTAGACATAACGAACATCATCTGTCGCGTTCTGCAGAAATCTGATGGTTCAAATAAAAGTTATGAAAATAAAACAAAATATGCAAAAGGTAAAAAAAAAAAAAACTGGATAAATGTTCAAAGATGCTCATTTTAAATATGAAGTTTTCTGTGCTTAGATGTAAAATATGAATAACAGAACAAACCAAGACATTACATAACAAACAATAAACAAGCGTTTAGCATCTGAAATTTACACGAGTAACTGAACAGATCAGAATGGAACACATAAATTAAATAAATAAGGAAAACAATAGGTTACTGGATTATACGTGTATGAATTAATTCCAAAAAAACGGAACACAATCAGCTCTTATTAGCCATGAATCAACACTGACCGGTGACGTCTTTTCTTGCGTTTCTTGTTCTGACCTATTGACGACTTCGACAGTTTTCGCTCGTTTGACGAACAATCCTCGGAATCTGGATTAAAACAAGAGGAAATATTAAGCATTCAAAAAGCATTTTGAATTGTTTTCATTAAAGCTGCTGACACACTCTGTTTTTATGTCCTGGAGAAACATTCGTATAATTTTATTAAAAATCATGAACAGAATTGAGGATGATGATGATGATAATAATAATAATAATAATAATAATAATAATAATAATAATAATAATAATAATAATAATAATAATAATAATAATAATAATAATAATAATAATAATAATAATAATAATAATAATAATAACATGGCGGGCTGTGGGGCCATGCCGCAGTGAATCAGGCCTGTTTCCCGCCTCTCATTACATTCAGTTTTAACGGATCACCTGAGCTGGCAGACTGGCTGGTGTCCAGCGGCCCCACGGACCTGCTGTGGGGCTGCAGATGAACATCTTGTGCGTCCGACAGGACCGTCTCCAAAAATGCTGGTTGGCTGTAAAACGAAGGAATTCCACCGGGTCCGATTAATCCCATCCCGACACCCACGCTCACACCAGCGGGGCCCAGCAAGGATCTGGCCGCGATCAGGTGTGCTCCTGGCGGCAGCGAGTTCAGCGGCGTCCTGGGAGCCGCGGATGGCTCCTTGTTCAGTCCCAGTATCTCCTGGATTCCAAAGCCGGTGCACCTCGGCGGAGGATTGGTCGCGATGCTTTTTTGCTGGTGGCTGTTACTCCCTCCATTTGTGCCCAGAGAGGATTTCTCCGACAGATTTAAACATTCTGACAACACGGCGCCCTGTTTCCCCGTCATGATATGTTTGATGAGGCCCTTTTTCTTAAAACAATCTCACAAGAATGGTCCCCAGTGCATGATCCTCTGCATGGCACACCAGTCCTTTAGAAAATGGTCCTTTTATCCAACAGGTCCATCCCAACAAGAGGCAGGAGCCAGCAGCCAATCAGCTGCAAGGATTCGGGATTCCAGTGGATCATGGTTGCATTAAACGCCCTCTCGGATACATATCTGCATTTGCCTCAGGACTATATGAGTGAACGCAGAGAGGATTTAGGCTACAGAAAGAAATGGAGGAAAGAAATGACTTCCTATAGCCTGCAGGGAGAGAGGCTGAGAACAGAGATTAAACACTCTGCAGAAAATAACATGGAACCATTGAATATAACTACAATATTCCATTATAGATTATTATAAATCAACAACCAGGGCAAAGGCATCAGAGAATAGATATATCTATTTTTTAGAAGCCAAACCTGACTAAATATACTCTTTTGCTTTTCTTTGAAATGCTGTAGTTTGAAATGGATTTGGCCTGGATTTTCGAGAGTAAATCAGTGAATGAGTTACACACACACACACACACACACACACACACACACACACACACACACACACACACGTAAACAAACAAACAAACGAACGAACACACAAAGCAAGCTATGATGTCTCCCTCAAGTCATGGCTCCCACGGATGGATAATTGTTTCAGATGCTGTGGGAAACTCATCACACGCGAATCAAAGGGCCTCACACACCCGACAGCTGGACGACACGGAGCCGCTGTGCGCCCCGCACCGTCCTGCAGCGCTAATCCCGCAGCAGCAGCGGCAGCAGCACCGCACATATAGAGATTAAAGCTCAGCAGCATCTCCTCTGAGGAAAAGAGACGTAAGAGAGGAGACACATAGGTGTAGGCAGAGGATACACAATTAAAATCCTTTCAGTGCTCACAATCTGTAATAATACTTATGATTATCATGATAATGATAATTATAATAATGATAAAATATGGAAACTTTTAAACCTAAAAGACTGACTTTGTGTCATTACGTCAGAATTGCAGAACATTTATAATTCATAATTTGGGTAAATCAGAAAACATGTTTATTTTATTTTGCATCTCTTGTTTCTGTCTTTACCTGCACGCTCTATTTAAAAAATAATAATTTGAATTTATGTAACTACATGAAAAAGGAGAAACGTAAAAATTTGGAGAAATTCCATAATTCTAATACATTTTCGCCCTTTTGCTCGACATGTATTCTTGTTTTAAAGTTAATAAAAGTATTCGTGAGATCTCTTAGTCTTGAAGCGCATTTTAACATATTATTCTTTATCATACAATGACCACAGACCTACATTTTCTTTTCATATTGCTGATGGCATAATTCTGTTATTTTTTTCCCACCGTATTAAATTACATATTAATTAGTTGGACACAATCAAACTAAATAATTCATTCATTTTGTGCCCATATTTAAATGTTGCCCGTCTGAACCGTTTGCAGCAGCATTGTTAGATTATTAATACATCGACACAAAAATAGAACGAGGAAATCATGACTAAATTACACACGATCGTGACTAAAATGACCTAAAACTGCGTGAACGTGACCGGACAGACCCGACGCGCATCGGAAACGACACGCTGATGGAGAAGCAGAAAAATATCGCTGCTGCAATCGGTGTTTGGCCAGTTGAAACTAATTAGGGCCTATTTAGTGGAAGTTCTATTAATGAAGAAATCAATGTTATCAGGATATGTTAATGACACAGCAGCCTGTGGGGATCGTGTTATTTATCAGCACAGGAGGGTGTGAACGAGGCTGACCCGTCAATTACGCGCAACTTCCTGCCCCCTCTCACTCCATCATCACTCCTGAACATCCATCCCAGCACAACACGTCTCCTCTCTGCGTGGCTTCTAATAATCCATCTCCCGTGAAAATGGCTGCTTGCTGATTTACATGCACAAGACAGAGCACCTAAAAAGGCTGTAGATTAGGGGAAGATTTAGTTCAGTCACTCGTGCAGATTGGGTTGGCCATCAAAGATCTGCAGGATCTGACGACTGCAGATTAAAAAGCAAACAGCTGTTGAGAAATTTTGTTTAATATGCGCCCCATAAAAACCCAAACCCCTATCATCTCTAGTGTCAATTTTTAGGCATTTTGTTCAACTTATGCACGCAGTGATTTCAGCCCGTAACCTTCAAATAGGAGTTATCTGCAGCGGGACAAAAATTCATAAGCGGCTGTGATCAGAAACCTCCCCATTAGAATGAAAATCAAATCCTGACAGGAAACGCTTGATTATATAGGAGGACATTCTTTAAGGTCACAGCGGAACGCAAACGGATTTGTTTAGCACACACACACACACACACACACATACACACACAGGCCTATACGCATGCCTGACCACATGAGGAATAATTCCTCACCGATCATGTACGGACTGATTTTCACGCAGCATCTGTGCGTCAGAAATCTGTTTTTATTATTGATCAATGCGCACCGCACCGCAATCCGCGGTGCGCAACAGCGCGTCCTTGCTGTTCAAACTGGGTGCAGGGAAACCTGATGACAGCACACATGTCGAGCCGAGTCAGTGTGTGTGTGTGTGTGTGAGTGTGTGTGTGTGTGTGTGTGTGTGTGTCTGTGACGGGGGGGGGGGGGGGACTAAAGCCAGCCGGAGCCTCGGCCTTCCCAAAGCACTTGCAGGGTGTGATGTGATGTGACACCCCCCCCCCTCCCCGATCCAGGGAGAGTTTGCGGGACCCGCAGCTTTCTCATGGCTCCACCACAATGGCCTGTTTGGTAGCTGCCCGGCGCTTTGTTTAATTAGGCGAGGAGTTGATTAATTTGCACTAATTGACAGCTAATTTAAGACGCTCATCGGATTGACGTTTGTCGAAGCACAGGGGTTATGTTGGGTCAGCGTAACGCACTGCTGGAGGGGTGCACGGCTGGAGGAGCACGGATTTCCTCTCCATATGGATGAAGCAGCTCGGCGGGAGGCTGACCCGCGTCCTGAGGAGGCCGGAGGGCGCAGGAGCTGCGGATGACGGGCAGCAGGATGGAGCAGCGTTTTGGAGATGTCATCATCAACAAGTGTTCGATTTAGAACAGGATCACCTCTAGAAATTGTAAGGATTTAAAATATTTATCATTTAGTCGATATAGAGATCCGATTTTGAATTCCTGCGTTTTCCTGACTTTTACATGAGGCCTTCATATAAGGTCTTCACCTCAGAAAACAACATTTATTTAAAGGGCTATAAAAATGAGAAGAAGAGAACAAGTATATAAAAAGTACAATGCCACTGACCATCAAAAGATGATAACCTATAATATAACATTTCATGACATAATTCCATACAGAACGAGAAAATCCGACATCATAAATTCTCATCCTATAACTACCGTTACTGAAACGACTAATCTCGTTATTTTAAGGTAGTTTCTTTTTCCTCTCGTCTCATTTAAGGCTTTGACACCGTTTATGTCTTCTTCATTATTTAAAATTGGTGCAGTTGAAGAAAGAGGGGTTCCTTGTACTATAGACCATAAAAGCATACGGTTTTATAAATGTTAATAATCTGCTGAATATTTTGGTTTTTAAATGATTATTCTACAATATGACGTCTGTGATGTTAATAAATATGTTCTGAACAACATCACTAAACGGTTTCCATAGTCTGATGTCACCAAAGGTATATGTTCTTATTAATAATGCTTTATTAACTTCCAGAAAAGCTTCACCTTACATCCTAGACACACTTTATAACTCCCATTATGTTGGACAGCTTTATTTAGAAATGTAATTGGAATATTGGGATGTTGTTATATACAGTATGTAAAGCATATTCTGTATAAGTGTATTGAAATTGCGTTTATTTGGGTTCAAAATTCAACATCAATACTTAATACAAAATAAAAGGTAAAGAGTGACTAGTGGACCCACTTGATTATTGAGCTATTCACACTATTTGAAGTGAGGAGGAAAAGAAGAAGACAAGTGTGTATAACTTTATCTGGATCCAGTCCAAAATATGATGTCTGAAATGTTCAACTCTTCTAACTAAATTCATAAAATTACAAAATGAAGTAAAACAAAGTTGAGCTAGTTTATGAACACTACACAGAAATGGTGAAAAAGGAAAAACTGGGCTATAAATCTGGCCTTTCCTGACACATGCCTGACCCCCCCCCCCCAGGTAACAAACCAAAGAGCTCCTCCAAAGAGGGAAGTAGAAGTGATTTCTGGTCCTCATCATCCTGCAAAGAAACCAAGTTATGGTTAAATATCCACAAAATCTCTCTTGTACTTGCAGAACTGTGTTAAGTATTTTTTGAAGGGGTGAACCAGGGTATGCATGAGGCAGGGGGGGTGAAGCCACTGAGGCAATGGCGGCCTCTGTCCGTGTGAATCGGAAAGACGATTAGGGGCTTATTAGCAGCCTGGGGAGAAGTGTAACTTGTTGGGAGTGAGCGGCCAGAGCCCCAGCGACATGTCCAGCTGAGAACAGTCCGAGGCATTGTCTTACCTAATTATGGTGGATGGACTTCTTTTTGTTTCCCATTCGGCATGCCTGTCTGATTCCCTTTTTGCCTGGCCACTAGCTCAGACTAGGCCGAAGTGTGCTAATTAGAAAAGAAATGGTCTTAGTAATTATGTCAACTCTCATTAACAGCGATGACAATGAGCAATATTATTTTTATGCAATGTTTTGTGTGTGGGACCCTGCTTCCAATGCTCATTAAACGAAAATGCCCTGGCAGCCAGGAAAGCGGTCGAAGCGCCTCTCATGTCCAGAGTTTGAGAGGTGCAGAGCTGTGTGGAGCGACAGCCATGAAGTTAGAACCCTGATCACAAGCTGGAAACTGCTGCAGAAACAAAGCTAGCTGCAAACATAGAAGAGGCTTCAAACACGAGTAACAGTCATGTTTTCATTTCAAAACTTTATTATACAACTTCATAAACTGCAAAAAACTGTCAATCAAGTTTAAAACAGAAATGAAAATAAATAGGTAACATTTAAAAAGCAGGTCTAGATGCTACAAACAAATTCAGTGAGAAGTAATAAATCATTTGGAGTTTCCGTTCATCTGAAGGCCTCTATCTACAGGATGATAAGACGCTGGAGGGTCTGAGGAGAAGACCTCAGTGTACGTGAGCATTTCTGCAAAAGTCTTTTGTCATGAAATTCAGAACATCTTATGAACATATTGACAAACATACTGATCAGATTCCCTTTTCAGACCAATATCTCCAGTTGCCTGTATAAACAGTCACTTCTTCGGCCTCTCCAAGATGTTCAGAAACTTCCCTCTGGTCATTTCCCTGGCTGGAACACAAGGAGACACAACGGCACACATTCAACATTAACATTATAACAGCTTTCATTACTCGTTATGCTTCTTCGACAAAAACACTCATTTCTCATGCCCCTCTATTCATCTTTAATAAGTAGGTGAAATCTGGAAATAGCTGCTAGTCTCACACAACATTTGTCTACAGCTCAAAACACTTCAGACCTGTTTAGTAATGCAAAGCATGTATTTAATATCTGCAGTGTCACACTAGGAGGAAATTTATACTAACGTCTTTTCATTTAGGACATTGAAAAAGCATAAAATGGAGATGTAGCTACCAAAGTCCCAGGATTTGTTTGATTACTGTCTCAGTGTGGTGAAGCTCGAGTAAAAGGAGCTGGCATGACTCAGAGTGTGTTTGAAATTCACCAAGAGTGTAGGAGCAGAAGTGAAAAGCTCTGGGAAAATCCATCACATATTAATAAAATTAAATCAAATATAATAATACTCTGTTTATTATGCTTTGGTAGTCTAAAAGGTTGGGAACCTCTGCTTGAGGTAATCTTCATCCACATGGCTGAATTTGCGTTACGCTGACAACACAATCGTGTCAGGGTGTGATCTAGTAAACAAGGTCTGTAATGTGATCAATGCAACAAACGAACAGGTCTTCAGTGGGGGGGAAATCATTGCCGAGGGGTTTCTGTGTCGCTATGGAGACTGTTAACAGAGGAATAAACCCGGTAGAGGCGCCACATGCAAACAGTAATTATCCTTTGGTCATGATCAGAAGAGGATCAGGCTTTTGTCTCCAGTGCAGTTCTGAAGAGATGCAACACTGTCCACCTCACTAAAATCAAAGCACCGAGCAGGGCGGCTTTCATTTTTCATGATTCTTCAAAGACAAGTAGTGAGGATCATGACTAGGATGTAGTCCATGGTCTGCTTGTGTACCGGTGTTCATGGTGGCCGTAGAAAAAGCTGGGCAGTTAGAAGTTTAGGTGAGTTCCCCAGTGTGAAACGGTGATGGTGGATGTGGGCGTGGGGCTACGCCACCTTGAAGTGTCTCTCTTTACGTCAAAAATGATGCTAACTGGAATGGGATGGCTTCCTTTTGCACTATGCTGTCTCTTTAAATCACCTTAAACAAAGTCATCAGGGAGCGGTGGGCAAGAAGACAGTGTCTCAAAAGGAAATGAGGCCACAAAACTCCTGCCAGGGAAAGAAATTACATTGGGATGACCCTGATCCCATGAGAACCTCCGTGTCACTGTGTTATTAGGAGCAGTTACACTGGAAACGGTAACGGGCAGCAGT
Organism: Antennarius striatus; assembly: GCF_040054535.1. Classification (NCBI taxonomy): domain Eukaryota; kingdom Metazoa; phylum Chordata; class Actinopteri; order Lophiiformes; family Antennariidae; genus Antennarius; species Antennarius striatus. The sequence goes on from NC_090792.1 coordinate 9,953,022, forward strand.
TAATATTTTTGATTTTTATGATGCAATGCTTCTCCCTCTTTTCGCTGCTTTTTCCATCTACTGAGACCAACTGTAAAACCGATCAAGGATGGTTTTGCTTCTCCTCCTGAGACCCCTCGCCCCTCTGAGCGTCTCATTAATTACAGCTCAGTTGAGCCTAACCCCGCTCAGAGAGAAAAATCATTCATATCGTCACATTGGAGACCTCGTCAGACATAAATCAGAGCTCATTTTATAATATGAGGTTCTTTTTCCATTATAAGGAATAATGGGGGGAACTGCTGTGATTGGTAAGATGAAGGTGATACGACCCAAAACTTTACATCAGCAAGTTGGTAAGAATGTAACGCAGATGGTCTACCTATATTAGGTGCAGACCGAAAATATTTTCAAGCGAAAATTCGAATATGAATTGGTCGGTTCCAAATTGTCCGTAAGTGTGAGTGTGTGTGTGAGTGGTTATTTGTCTTTCGTGTGGCCCTGTGGTGCACCGGCATCGTGCCTGGAGTATCCCCAGCCTCTTGCCTGTAAGTCTGCTCGGATAGGCTCCAGCAACCCCCGTGACCCGCAGAAAAAGAATTGGATGAGAAGATTAATCCTGACTGTGGTGGAAAAAGATTGTTTGTGCGTCAATAGAATCAAAATGCAGCAGCTTGCAATGGAACAGATACAGGAAATAAACAAAAATGTACACACACACACACAAACACACACACACACACGATATTTGCTTCGTCATACACCACAAGCGATCGATACTGATTAGGGGGACTTAGAGATTTGTTTAGTTGATTAGAAAGGTCAATTACTAATTTTGCACTAAGTTAATCAGCATCTTGTTAGGACTGCCATCCATACTAAATGACACCTTATGGATTCTATGGGCCGACGTCTTGCCCTGTTGATTTGTTTCTATTTAATTGTCAGGAACCGATCTGGGATCCTGTCACAGCCGAATACACACTCCACCATTCGTGGACTAAACACATCCGACTGGATGTAAAAAGTATGACTGTATTAGATATTCTATGAGGATTTTTATTTCAGCAATTTAAAACCATTTTCACATAAAATAGACACAATAAGCACACAAAGCTTTGTCCTCATCAGGCTGAGGATCCTGAAACCCCTGGACTCCATCAGCCCAGTAATCCTTGGGACCACTGGAACCACAGAGATTAACCTTTATCTACACAGATACAATATACTACACATATGCAAATAGACAACATTTCATTTCTAAAATGTTGCTTTTATGCTGCAAGGACTAAAAGCAGACTGTGGGCAATCTGCGGTGCATCCCAAACATTTCTGCAGTTTGTCTGCAAATCATTTTCATTTGGAAATTCCCAGATGGCTCAAATGTAAATGAGGTGGTGTAACATCTTACTTTCTCCTCGCTCACAGTGGGTGTCATTGTCACGGCCCCTTCCCAATCTGCACCACCACTCCCAGGTGTATAAAATGAGAGTAATCACCTCCCTCCCCGACCACCACCACCTCACAGCCCCACCCTCCCCACCTGTCTTGACGGCCCGCTCCTCCTGCAGCCCTGCACCCCCCCCCCCAAAGACAGATGACCACTGGAGTTAAGTGGAGTCCTGCACCCCGGTCCTGACTGCACCCACTCACTTTCATTAAGAGTTAAGTGGACTGATCTGACCCCCACTGCCCATCTCTGAGAGCCGCTCAGCTATTACGGGCCTGTAAGCTTTATTTAATGGATTTAACATCCTACTTCACCGCCCTCCTCCCCGGGGGACGAGGAACACACACACACACACACACACACACATACACACACCGGAGATGAAACACGCAGACGCACAAGAAAAGACGCGCTTAGAGCACACACATTCCACTCAGCACCCCCCCGATCTACCAACACATACACACACAACGCTCATGTTTGTGTTCAAAATTCAATTACCCACTTATTGATACTTCACAGGGATATTTAAGATGCAGACACAAGCTGTGATTTCCCAGGGGAGCCACTGGTTCCTCTTTATGTCCCAACTGAGAGGGGGGCCCTCCCCTCCTCTCCCTCGCCTCCCTCTCCAATGTGTTTTCGCCTGGCTGACACACACACACATACACAGACCAAAACAAACACATCTGCACCTCCCAACCCTGGCCCGAGCCTGTGTCTGTTCAAGAGGTGTCCTTATTAATAGGCAATCAGTCAAAAATCATTCATTAAAAAGCCTAAAAGGTTTTACACCCACACTATGATTAGCTGGGAAAGAAAATCCAATGAATTCCTAATGCCTTTATGGAAATGAGGTGTCATTTCCGATCTGCTCAGGGAGGCGGCAGGCAGGCAGGCACAGTGTGTGTGTGTGTGTGAGTGTGTGTGTGTGTGTGTTAAGCTCTGTCTGCCTCTGCTTTCACAGAGCTTTGACACTGATCCTGCTGAAAATATGGACAGGCTCCATCAGATTCAGCTGCAGTCTGCTCTACTGAGGAAGGAGACATTCTGCTGCACAATGAAGAGGAACCCGCCCCCCCCTTCAAGTTTTTTCAAAACATCTCTACAGCAGCAGCACTATTTTCAAATAGCACACTCGATAATTAAAAGGCAGGTAATCAATGTGATGTCACTAAGCAAACAAGCCCCGAGCTCACGGAATAGTACGAGTACAGAAACACTTTCCTTCAGCAGAGGTGTGACCTTCAAGGAGAACCAGAACACCACTATTCATCCCAACCACACGGGCCCAAAGAGAGAGACAGGAGGGGTGGAAAGACAACAGACGAGCAGTAGAGGTGAGGAGGAGGAAGGGTGGTGGCGAAGGGTAGGCGTCCCCTGCTCCTCATTCAGCGGCTGTCAGCTCAGGCACTTCATAACCGACTACCCTGCGGTCAGCCCGCCTGATGGATTGATGGAGGCGCATTAGCACCAGCGGGGGCCCAGTGAATGCAATCATATTCAGAAGCGGCGTGCTCCTAATAGGCCAGAGATTGATCCCCAGGCTGAGGAAGAGGAGGTGAATTCGGGGGGCCATTAGGAGATGTCAAGCATGACGACCTCCAAGCTCACCTTCAAATAGGCAGACGCAACACTGGGTCGACAAAGGTCTGCGCTGGGGGGCATCGCAGCTAGAACAGGTGCTACCACAGGGACAACAGGTGGGACCCAGAAGGCTTCAACGATACAAGCCTGACATTACTAGAAGAGGAGGATGACACTTGTGTGTACCCAAAAAGTTAGATAACAGAAAGACTAGACAGATGGATAGACAGACAGACAGACAACAAGCACATGCTCCTTTAGGAAAACACACAAAAAAAAAATCAGTGTGAAGTTAATTTTTATAAGCTTGTACGTTGATTTGGGTGAGTTTTCTGATAATTCTCTTTCTCAGCAGAATAACAAAAGCTTCTTGGACCTTCAGTGTAAGGAACCATCCTAATTAATAATGACCAGAGACAACAGTTGGAACCTTTCCCAATGAACAACACATCCCACAAGTATTGGTGTTCAATGATATTCAGTTTCCTTTAGCCTACAGGTGCGCCCCTGGTAGTCTGGTGGTCAGCAGCTCAGGCCTTCCACAGCGTCCCAGAGGAACACTCAGCTTTCAATTACCTCCAATAACAGCACTTATCACAGTCCTCATCCCTCCCCAGAGACTTTGGGCTTGGTGCCCGCACTCAGCGGCCCGCGACAGGGGCATTCATCACGGGGTGGGGGAACAGCTGGGGCCTGAGGAAGAGGCACGCGTCAAACCCCTCAGGGACCAGACCGGCCAGCGTCACACAGCCATGATTGGAGGTACATGTCAGTGGAGGGGGATTGGTGGGGGGGGGGGGGGGTAAAGGGTGTGTTGCATTTCCCCTACACAGCCATGTTAATAAATATCTACTAACATAAGTATGCAGCGGTATGTGCACAGGGCACAATTTGCAATAAAATCCAGAGAGCAACCGTAGCGGTGCTTCGGTGTAATCTAGGCACAGGATAATGGCGTTGTAATAATGTTTGGTCCACTGCGGTGGGGCGGGTGAGTTTTCACTGATGATTGTGCTTCGCCCATTAACCAGCTTCCTCTTTAATGGTCGACACGCTGAAGGGGGAGGGGCAGTAAATCCTGTCCCCTGCCCTCGCTCTGTCGTGCCTCTGCGGCGTCTCGTTTACGGGGACTGAAGAGTGTACAAACATGATGAAAAAGTAGCTGAGATTTACAAGGCCTCCCCTGACAGCCAGGAAAAGGAGAAAATTAAACCAGAGAGCATTAAACAGGCACCCATTACCAGGCTGCTCCACACCAATAATAACCATCATTGTGTCCTGTCATCCAGAAGTGCATGACATGATTGCAAAACCTGCAGGCCTGCACCTGAGACAGCCAACATCTTCATTCAACTAGTCTATACGGACCTTCAAGTTAGGAAAACCACGCAGAATTTGTCCAAATAATGTGAAAAGCAGTCTATGATATCAAAGAACATGTGACACAACCTAAAGTCAATTCACACAGAGAAATCTAAGTATTTCAATTTGAGCCAAAAATTTTGTCTGTCATGTTATCATTAAAAAAAACAACTATGTTCTTATATTTCTTTCATTGTAAAGGGACTGTATATCCAAAATTCAATGCCTTCGTTGTTTTTCACTGGAAAAATAAATAAACATTTTTCTCCTAGGAAAAAAGGAGCACTTACTACATCTCTCTAATCCACACTCCACAAGGATTATGACAATGGAGGCAGTCAGGAATGGATTATAAACCAGATTTTGCTTCTATCAAATGCTTGACCACTTCTCTGTTCTCTTGTGGGTATAAATACTCTGGATATCTACCTTTATCAGTTTACATATTCGCCCGATTCATCCATAATTCGACCAATTTATGATGCTGAAGTCTGTTGTTTCACAAAAACTAACTTTCAGTCTCTACATCACCCATTCTATCACTGAAGGAAAACATATTAACCCTTTGTGCAGTCAGACTGGGTTTTGAACATCAGTCCTCCATCCACTGTGAAAGCCAGACTCCTAGCACCATCTAGTGGTAAAATCAGAATAACTCTGTCGCTCACATTAAAACTCACATGAGAGTTTGTAGCAGAGTTTTGCGCATTTGGAAAGTTTGTTTCAACATAAAAGTATTTAATAACACCTGGTGTTAACAGGTACTTACACTCCTCTAAGCCCAGCTGATATGCAAGGTTCTGAAGACCTTTGACCTTCTCCATCAGGTTGGCTGTGGTTAGACTGCCCAGTTCTATGGAACGATAACAGAACCAATGATGAAAGCTCCCATCTATATGTAACTAGTATTAGCAGATATTCTATTTGACAATTTGTTTCCACATCAAATGTTGCAGCTACAGTGAAAACATAAAAAAACAGCACTTGCCTTTCAACATTTCAATGTCCTCACTCTCTAGTTCAGCCATCCACTTGGGGGGCGAATTAGTGATGGGCTGTGATGTAAGACAAATCAAAGCTTTAGTTCCAACTTCTTAAAAGACTTTTCTTTATACTTGACTTCAATATTACAGCATACTCTATTTATCTTGTTTATGAAAACAAATTGAACCACAAGAAATCTAACTCACGTTTTTAAAAGATGCAGCAAATTCTGCTACTCCAGGCACTGCATGAGAGATTACAGAATAATCAAGATTATAACAGCATAAAACACGATGAATGGGATCACAGAATGTGACTCACGCTGCTCTGGCCACAGATCTGGGGACGCTCTGTCCAGCTTCTCAAAGCTCAGTAATGAGGACTCAAAGTCGTCACCTGCCGGAGCACAAAGATGTTTTTTAGATTTTTTTTTTACATTTTTGCAAAAAAAAAAAAAGTAAATAGCAAATTAGCAAATAACGTAATCACAGACTTCTAAACAAAAAACAAGGGTGACAACCATTTGTCAGTGGTTTTACAGTTACTTACGGCTCTATGTACATTTGGTAATGAAAAAAAGTCTAAACGTTAAAGTGTTTTTAAACCTTTGATTTGACCTGCATTTTAAAATACAAAGTTCTTATTTTTTAATTCAAGTATGTTCCATCTTATCCACATCACTCTAAAAAGCATCTCTTCAGAAGTTTGTCCTGTTAAGCCTAAGTCTGACCCAGTGCAAGTTTCTTAGATCAAGTTCTATCAGTTGTATAAATTTAGAGCTATAGAATATTTTATTTCTATTAAACAGTCTATTGAGGAACAGATATCCATGAAAATTCCTGGAAGATCCTGTTGGCCTGTTTGCAGTTTTCTCTTGTCACACATGCAAAAAAATAAATTATATATATATATATATATATATATATATATATATATATATATATATATTGTATATTAGTGCTGCCAGGCGATTAACAAAATTCATGTAATTAATTACACGATTTGTAATTAATTAATCTAATTAACGCATTTTAATCTCACATCTGCTAAAGGCCCCCAAATAAAGAATTTGTAAATAAGGAAACATCAACCAACAGGCTTTTCCTTTAAAAGGGTAAGCTAACGTTCAACTCTGTGTCCTTGACATGTTTTGAATTTAAATGATATGTTATGCTGGAGCTGCTTCGGTGATAAGAAAGTTATGTTTTACAAAAGGTACAGATCACTGCGTTTTTGTTGGTAGTCCCGTCTTTGTTCTTTTTATAAATAAACTTTCCGCCCAAAGGTCCGAGTGGGCTTGCCTCGCTCTCCTTCGTCGCGTCCATCTCTGTTGTCATTCTGTTTTTGACTAGTGGCGCAAGTACGAAGTGACGTCACTGCAGCCTACGGGTCCCTCAATGGGCCAAATTTAAAATGCTTGCATTGACTTGCCACTCACAATTAATTGCGTTTATAGCGCATTAATTTGCAGGTAATTAATTAATTTACTTAACCCGTTAAACTGACAGCCCTAATATATATATATATATATATATATATATATATATATATATATATATATATATATATATATATATATATATATATATATAATTTTAAAAAAATTTTTTTTTTATTTATTTATTTAAAAAATTTTTTTTAAGGGATTGCTGCATGCTTAAGTGGTCAGCGACAGTAAATTTTCTATACATCCTCATCACCACCAGACTGCTAGGATCGCAGACCCACTCCACATGAACACATCTCATCAAACAGACATTTCTTCATTTCAGTGGATTTTTCCAGAGCCAAAAGCGATGTCTTCAGATTGTAGTAAAAACTGTATCCGACCGGTAGCTTGTGAATTCCCCCCCCCCCCCCCCGGTGGTCAGAAAAGCTATTCCTTAATCAGTTTGATCATCAATTGTCAATTCTATTTCCATAAATTAACAAGTAAATCTGTAAAGGCACAAGCACCTTCATTCTTTCACTAAACCCAGTGAGGTAAGAAAGAACATTTCCTCTTAAATGGAGAAGACTGTTTTTATTCCTCCATGTTCTGATAAATACATTTTACCGAGGGTGTGAGGACTAGTCCGTTAATGTTAAAACTGGAGAACGAGTCAACTATAAAAGAGCTTTAGTGCAAAAACGTGGAATAAACAACAATAAGCTCTTCTGAATGACAATTCCGATGTAATGAGACAATACTGAACGGATCCCTCTGGTATCAGTAATGGGGCTTTGAGCTGTGTGTAACTCAGCAGCAAACATCAAAGTCTGTCTATGTGGCCTCCATTCTGGTGTGTGTGTGTTAAACCAGACCAGGCTTCAAAGCTTAACATCTGACGTGTTTCTCTGAACACATTTCAAACACAACAGTGCTGCTAGTGAAGGCTTCAGCCAACGGATATCTCCAAACCCTTCAAATATGGCCACAACCTGTGTATTCCGTCATCTCTGAGCGCTCGTTCAACACAGCGAATGAGTCGCCGTCGATTTTATGCCCCCAGTAATGTCAAATTTAGAGTTTATACATCGCATAGCAAGGTAAGGAATTAGAATTTACCTCCATTTGGAGACGCCATCTTCAGAATAAACATGTGACGAACAGTAACCAATCACAACAGCCGTCTGTAGGGGCGTACTTCTGTATACTAGCCACAAGGCGGCGCACAAGGGCAGAGCACCTACAGGTCCGGTGGGAGCAGAGGTGTACTGGTTTACTCGTCCACTAGAGGGCGATGTAGTTTGAAAAAAGTTTTTTTTTCTCTTTCATTTGTTATATCTTTCTTTAGTATTGCTATGTTAAGTATAATAAAAAAGTGAATGTAGAGTAAAGCTAAAATTTGAAATGACAATAAGTAGAGGCAACAATAACATACACTGAGATTCCGTTTTAATGAAAAAAGAAGACAGATTTCACTGGTAAAAAAAATATGACACCCCCCCAATTAAAGACTAAGTCAGTGAACACAGAAAAAAAAGGTCAATCTTAAAAACCAGTTAAAAGGAAAATGTATTTTCCTTTTTCAGATTTCCATTGTCTCCTTTCAGGCACTCTAACTTATTCTTTTGAGACACACCATATAAATACACACACACACACACACACACACACGTCATCTCACAAGAAAGTGAGGTGTATCTTGAGTTAAGGCAACTCAGTGATGCTTATTTTTAAGTCCACTAGTCTGGCTTGCATATTGCACTGATTTGACTGTATTATAAAAAATTCTTGACAAGCGACAGACTGATAGTGTGAAATGTGGAGACACACAAACAACCATACAGGTAGATTCTACAGCCGTGTTAGTTACATCACTGTTTCATAAACACTTTAAAACCATGAGTCTGTGGAGGGTCGACTAGAATTCCCAGGTGTCCATCCACTTCAGGCCGGTCATAGCGTTGCCGGGTTCGTGTGCCAGAGGGCCCGTCATGCCATAGGAGAGTGGATGGAACAAGTAAAAGCTGGCAAATAGAGAATATAAAGTCCTTTAAATAAACAGGACATTCAATTACAGAGTTGTTTTTAATAATAGCTGAGTAATAGTCAAACAAAAATTTTTTTGGTCAAGCATTAGGTAAGACTGATTACTACAAACTGAACATTAATTTCTAAACTCCTCTAGTGAGGTGGTTTATTCAGGTTAGTTCAAAAACTATGAGGTGGAGGAAATGGGTTGTGTAAACTTCATCCAAAGGTAAAAGAAATCCACCATTTTACTGTCGCTCAAACATATTCACTGTTTCTATATAATATATAAATGTCATAATTTCTACAAAGCCATACTGCTTATTGCCTGATGGCTTTGTTTCATATTTCAGGTATCAGCCTTCAGTCAGGAAACAATAAAGTATCAAAATAAAGAATCCTTACAAGATAAACGCACAACTGGTAGGATCCTCATTAATGCAAAAGACCATTTTCTGAGCGTGACAGTGAATGACAGACATACAGTCGTTCATCTCACCTGTAAAGGATGATAAAAAGAAGCACCATCTGGCCGACCTTCTGCAGCCAATCACAATAGGGAGGGTGGAGCAACAGGTCCGAGCTTTTCAACAGAATGTCCAAAGTAATTCCTGTGAAAAATAATCACAATGCTTTACCAGAGCCCCTTACTAACATACCTAACATACATGAAGAGTTTTCAGTGTCTGACTACAGGTCCCCAACAGATGAAACTATAGAAAATAGAAAATGTAATTGTGCATCATAGATCTCTTAGTTAGAAGATGAATGTTTTTTTCATGTCAGGTCTAAATTGGTGCATCATGTGTATGTGTTCATATGTGTTTTATTTAGGATGCAGAATTCCACCCCCCTCCCCTAGAGGTTACAAGTACTTTAAGAGTTAAAGGAAGCAGTGATGGAATTCAGTACCTGTTAGCATGCTGTTGAAGAGCATTGCAGGGAAGTAGTGATGGTAATAGAGCACACGGCCCATAGCATAGAAAGGTGCATAGTGCAGCAGCCAGCCGAGGAGCAGCAGTCCTCCATCCTTCCTAAGAACACGACAATGCTCTGGAGTAGACAGAACAGAGGAGTACACAATGTCATTGCAACCCTGATCAACAATGGTACAACATGATTAACCATACCTCGTCTTTTATGGCCCATCAAGAAACCCCTCTGGAGGGCTATAGATGCTACCGCCACCATGACGAGATACAATCCCAAACAGGCCAGGTTCATCCACCACACAACCTGAAAGGCAGAATTAAGTCAAGAAGGGATTCAAATGTGTCTCAGACAGGACCTACAGCAGGGAAAATGAAGCTTAAAACAGACTTACAGGGTTTCCCAGCAGGTATATACGATAATCTGTGTCATTCACTCCAGAGAACCTCAATCCCTTTACACAAACACAACAAGAATGTATGTTGTCATAAGTCTTTATGAATATAATCTGATTTCATACAAAAAAATCTTTAGATCATTCAAAGCACCTGATAGTTAATGGGCCAATGCCAGGGTTTGGAGTTTATCTCATTGTCTTTGGGTTTCAGGCCACTGTTACCCTAAAAAGACAAAAATAAGTGATTTCTTCTTATATTCATCCTTAGCAAAGATTTAGGTCCACGTCTTTTATATCTTACTCTTATCATAACAATGTGGGACTCCAGTAAGATCTCCAGAAAATGGGGCTTCAGCACAGACAAACTAATGTTGGGCACTGTTAAAATACACAAGAAAAGAGGTTAAATGTGTGCTTAGCATCATGAGGTGAAGGTACACAAGGACTGTGTTGACTTTACGTTTGGGATTGATGTGATCTTCGATGTTCCACTGAGAGCTGGGGGTCTCCTTCAGGTAGGGACTACAGGTCACCTCCACCTGTTCCCAACCCCTGGACACACACACAACATGAGAAGGTGAGTGTCGGCACACATGATTAAAAGGAGATGAAGTCAGAGCAGAGAAGAATAGTTTTACCACTTTGGGAGAGTCTTGCCAGAAGAGAAAAGCATACAACCGGTAGCTCGGTGTCGGAAGCGGACTTTGCTGCGCAGCACCTTCACCGGGTCCCCTTTCCGACCTCCACACACCTCCACCTGCCACAGGTCATTGGCGTCACCTGTGCCATTCTAAAGAAAGGTGAAAAGATGAGGTGACATGCAATCAGAATCAGTTATTGGTAACAGTTTGGCATGTCCTCAATGGAAACCCGTTTTTCATGCAGCTTTATTTTGTGAAACTACTCACAATGCCGTATCCTGTAACCTGGAAATGTTTCTTGGTCAGAGGAGCTTCATGTAGGTGACTGTGAAGATTTCTCCTTGTCCTGAAAGGACCAAAACAAATGACACAATCTAAATAAAATGCATCATTTGCCAGTGAAGGTCACTGAATAATTAAAATCTATACAGTATATACATCATTATTTTAATTTGTGGTTCCATCAATACTCACTCCTTGTGCTCCAGACGAATGATATCACCATGACGAACCAGATTGGGTGTCCCAGATTGAGCTTAATAATAAGGAATTATAAAAATCAACAATTAAAAGACGTAATGTCTTAACGCTGCAAACAATAAACCCATGTCCTCTCACATTTAGTGTCATCCTGATTGTGAACAAGCCACAGGTTGTTGTAGTCCTTATGCAGATATGCTGTCACCTGTGTGGAAAAAGACAAAAATGATGTTATATCACGGGTATTTGAATATCTTAATTATAGCTGATAATGTTTTACACTTATCGCTCTGGTAGGCTGACCTGTTGCTGTTTTTCTCCCACTCCTTCTGGGTACAAGTGCCAATGAGAATGCAAATAACCTCCAGCAATACGGAGGTTTTTAACTGTAATAGTGGAGCCGTACGCCAGGTCTGCATTAAAACAATTAAACATTTCCTTACATTAAATACAAGAAGCTATTACATTAAATATAAAATGTCTCTGGAAAAATAAAGTAGCAAAAATGCCCAGCACATTGACCAATTATAGGAGTGAATGTAAAAAAGTCATTTTGTAAAAATAGCAAAGTATAAGTAAACGTTCCAGTCCATCGGTTGTCATCATTATCGAGGAGAATGCCAACATTTTCCTTTTGACCACCTTTCAGGGTGAACTACACACATCTGCACAGCATGTGAGCTCGGCCTCACGTGTTTCAGACTCACACTCAGGCATAGATGCATTGTGTAGGTTGTTCCCAATTAAACGGGACTGAAAGGCTGAACTGAAGAAGCCATCTCCTGGACCACTGGTGAGAGAAAAACGGCTATTATTTGTCATCATGCAGTAAGGTGGAGTGAGTATAACTGTAATATAACTATCAGGTGCACCTTTTGTTCAACACAACAAAGTGGACTGCAAAAATTGTAATGTAGAGGAGAAATGGAAGCAGGATAAGCCCAAACACCCGAGCCAGGAAGTGTTTGGTAATTTCTCCCTGGGAAAGAGGAAATACAGTCACAGCTCTGTCATTACTCATCAGCGCCATCAGTTAGCATTGAAAGAATTATGCTGCCATCTACCAGTGAGAGACTCAGATCTCCGAAAAGTCTCCAGAGGTCCCAGACTGTGTTCAGTCCAACCAATAGAATGACAAACAAACCCACAAACTTCACCCCCAACGCTCCAGCGAGGTTTACCCCAGTCAGTACCAGCCAGAGCCACCAGGGGGCAGTAAAGGGCCTGAAAGCAGTGATAAAACAACTCTGTATGTACTGCTTAGAATGACTTTGCTATATGCGACACACTCTATAAACATAATTAGCAAAATTTGTTTTTGTTAGAAGATAGACAGATTTTTCCACTGAGAGTGTGATTTCAATTATTTTTATGATGCTAATCTTTTTCTCAGCAACCGCAAATCTTTTGGAAAACAAAATCTCCTAAATAAAGACAGATGGAAACCAAAAGAATTGAAAGAGATGTCTTGAATTCATTTGACAAAAACAACAACAGCAGCTCTGAACTCACAATGGTGTGAATCAGGAAGTAAGCAAATCATCACATGAGAAGCTGCAACCAGCAAATATGTCACATTTTACCAAAAACATTAATTGGTGATTAACATTCTGAAACTATCAACTACTGCAATACTGCTGATCACTGCACGGAGAAAAATAAAAAATAAATAAATAAAGGTTTTGCCAGTTCCATACCTGTACATTTGTTGGTTGAACTTCACCATGCTCAGCACTGCTGCTGTGATGAAGAACATGAGTATCGGGTCTAACAGGATGTACTGGGAGATGGTGATGCAGCCAGTGTCTGTCAGGAGGATGAAATTAAAGATGAATGTACATCAAATATTCAATTTGAATAGTAAGAGGCAGATAATAAAATAAAAGAAGTCCTCTGTTGGAAAAAGACATAAACATTACTTTGAATGTGCGCAGATTCTATTCATCCAGGGATGTATGCGATTTCTTTTTGTGCTGTGTAACTATGATCAATTAGTTGATAACTCACCAAATATGAGCAGGGTGGCAGTGATGAAAGCAGCAGTATGAGACAGAGACAACTCCATCACTATGAGGTAGCAAAAGACTGGGAGAAAGGAGCCCATCATAGCACAGAACTACAAGGAGAAAGGTAAAATGGAATTATACATCTTCAAAAACCAAGACTAACGGAAATTGTAGGTTTTCAACATACTCCTCTCATCCCCCAGTAGTTGTGGTGTTCATATTTATCTCCTGGCTTTGAGAAAGGGAAGGTGCCGTCATAACCAGTGGAGTACCCAGCCAAACCGATCAGCATCTGCAGGAGTTAGGAGAAAGGAAGGACATCAACAATCATAGGTCTCCATGACGATACTGGAGCCGCCACAGAATCTGCCTTCATACTTTTCCCAGAGGAGGATGAACATCAAAAAAGAAGGTCCTATTGATGTAGTAGCTGCCCATCTTTCCAAAATGTGTCTCATCCCAGCTGAAACATCAAAAACAGATAAAATTAAAAATAAAATAAAAATGCACAAAATGTGTGAGGCACGGATGCAGCGGGGGCTTCGTACTCACCACACATGAGGGGGCTCAGAGATCTTGTAGAAGCGTGTAGAGAAAGACATCCCCATCACCAGCATGAGCAGCAGCACACCGGCCGGATCCCCACCGACACGTCCACCGGCTGCAGACCGACCACACGTCCCGTTCGAGGACCGGGGGTCATCTTTGGATACGAGTCCAGTGGTTTGACAGTTTTTGTCCTTCAACAAAGTCGTGGATGCTTTCCGTTCTCCGGTGGAGCGGATGTTTCTCTGTCGGACCTTTGGAGTGTCGTCTGTTGTGCTCCATTGTTTCATGGATTCTTCCTTTGCCATTAGAAAACAAGATCAAACCTCTTCCGGAGACAAGTAATATTAAAAACCAATAATTTGGTAACTCTTTCTAATTCCTAACATGATAAATATTTACCTAAGTTAATAACTATGATGTGGAACTCAACTTTCTGGCTCAAATAACTCCACGTACCATGGATATTAATGCCCATCTAACGCTAAGCATATACTCTCAATATCGTGACATTGTTGTTGTCACATCTCTCAAATGACGTATACATAATAATAGACAGATATGGCGACTTCTCCAACTTTACATACTCATTCTGGTTACTAAACTGTTTTTGTCATCACGTCAAATGGCAGTAATCCAAGCAGTAGTAATTGAAAACTCCAATGGGCTCTGTTGTATCAGAAAACCGTTCTATAGCCCTAACAATTTACGTTAGCAGCACAGCGACAACGCGAGAGCTTAGTGGCTCACGTCCTCGGAACAAGCGAAATCACTTCTGGGAGGTGTAGTACGATGTAGAAGTTATTCGTTCTTGGTGTTGCAGTGAGAAACGTCAATTCCCAGAGTCCCTCGGTACAAATCTTCTTCTGTGGTTAACCAATAGGAAACAGGAAATAGTGCGGTATCGCTAGACAAGTACAAACTGTAGTGTACTGCTCTGTCTGTACACTAGATGGAGACATTATTTAATAAATCCGCTTTTCTTAAAGTGCGGTTTCTGTTCTTCGTAAATACTGTACCATGTTTTAAAACGCCTGGTATGAAAGTACATTATATATCATCATGTTGTATGAAACTTGCGTTTTCCTAAAACATTTAAGGTAAGTGCCAGTTCCCAATTTAGATTTTTATATAAAATACTGTATTTTTTTAAAACCAAAGAACATTTACTGAGATTTGATACAACTGTTTAAAAAAATAATATAATGACAGCAACATTTGAAATGTTTTTCAGTGTAGTAAATGATCAGAATAAATAAGTACTTAGAGTTTCTGGTTTTAAATTTTCATTTTTAATGGAATACATTTAAAGAAACTGAGAAAAAAAGTGGAGCATTACTATATTTACTGAAGTTAAATACATTAGTATTTATCAATATATAATCAATATAAAACAATAACATCCACATAATAACATCCACACGTAATGTGCCAGCTGTTAACATCTGCACCAAACTAACAAGAACCACACTGTCTGGTGTAAAACTATTAACAATTGTAATAACAAATCAATAATCTGTGGGATTTTCAGCATATACTGTACTCACAGATGCTCTCATTATTGTTAAAAACTAAATTTGTGCTGATGTGGATCAAAACAAACAAATACAACATACACACCTTTTGTACTTGACGAAGCATCTGTTAAATTTTAGTGAATTTGTAAGCTGTGTATGTAGACTATTCCCCTTACTACACCTATGACATACGATTGAAAACAAGAACAACCATAACCTTAGATACTCTCTTCAGCAAGAGCACAAAAATGGAGCTCCTTTGGAATATGCTATCAATTAATAAGTTGTTCATGTTAAATCCTTTATGTTGTTAAATGTTTATGCATATGAATGTGGTAAATGCAAGGTGTATTGGGTGGCATTTTACAGAGGAAATTAGAGAGACCGATATTTTTTCTGTTTTTATTTTATTGACTGACATTGATTACAGTCAACAGGTAAACAAAATGAATGAGCATGATATTTCCATTGACCACAGCTTTACAACAAGACATTTATCTCAACATATTTGCAGTTTTGAAAGGCATTAAATATTCCATCCTTGACCAAATGTTAGGTGTATTGTGCGGTACATTTCGGTGTCACAACTGTAACACATGGTTATTTCTCGGTTACCTTCTTAAATCTGTATTTAATGTATTTAAAAACAAATAAGTATGAGTGGTATTTCAGATGACAGATGTATGAAACAATGTTGTCTCATTACATTCATGACAAGAATGCAACGGAGACAATTACTAATATTTTGCCATGAAGTTGCGATGCATGGTTGTTGCTTGCATTTCAAAAGCATTGTCTTTATAATGAATTTGAAGAGACAATATGTCTGCAATTAGAACAGTGCTGCACCTTCCAAAAATATATATTTCATTGTCTGCTCCACAGGGCAGGGTATACACACAGTTCCTCTGGTACAGTGTCAGCCACTCTCCGCATACATTAAAAGATATGCTTTAAAAAACATTTTTACAGACATGTATAAATCTACAAAGGTATAATGCCAGACTTTTCTTACATTTTATGCTCTATGTTAATAAAAATATTGGTGCTATAATGCATTAAGAGAATACAAAACAAAAATAATACATAGTACCAGATCTGTACAAAATATACCAAACCTCTCCAACGAAGCCTTTGTCTTTACATGCATTCAGAGATGCACACATGGAAATTGTCTGATGTGGGATCAGAGATTTGACTGCATTGTCAAATGTAAAAAAAATTATAAATAAAACAAATCTTTCCTTGTGGAGAATTTGAACTAATTTACCTACCTATGTTTCAGATGTTAGGCAAAATCATAGAACAAATTTAATCAGTCATGCTTTTTTTTAAAGTACAACAATAAAACAAATGAAAACTAATTAAAAAACCTGCAGTAAGTTAGCCCATGCTTTTTTTTTTTAACTTCATTGCCGGTATTCTGATTGAAAAATAGTGTGAAAAATAGGAAAACAGATGTGTTACCTATAGTAAGAAGATTACACTGAGCATCATATACACCTAGGGTCTTTTCAGGTCCACGTTAAAAGGTGAGGTTTTAAATGTTACCTAACCTCCCACTTCTTGCTCCACATATTTCTCATATTACAGTTTTTAAAAAATGAAAAGACAGCAGTTAAATAAGCTGTTTCTGGAATTCTGAATATTACATACATACATCCTCACCATTCATTTAGTTGGAAGTCCATTCCAATTATAATGACAGTGTGACATAATACTGGGAAGAAGGTTTAACCTTGACGCTTAAGTGGATTTTTGAGTGGCTGATTTCTGATGAAATTTTTACTGAAAATAACATTGATGTTTTCCCCTCATTGTCTCTGTGATCAATTGGCGAGACAAATAAAGCAAGAGGAATCAAGTGTGCCCTCTGAAATAGATGCTTTCTTAGATTGCAGAGGCCGTCATGTGATTGAAATAAATAACAACAACAAAAGTGACAGAGAAAATATGTGAAAAATACATTGCATATTAAATTGCCTGGGGTAGGTGAATAAAAAAAGATCAGTCCACAAAATCCCTTTAAGGCAAATGAATATCTGGTTAATACTTAATCCCATTTTAATACATTCAATGCACAATTCCTGGTCCTCTTGTGTATGAGGGGGTCTGACTGTGTGTGAATGTGTTCTAAATGCAAGTGTGTATGCTCGTGTGTGTGTGTGTGTGTGTGTGTGTGTGTGTGTGTGTGTGTGTGTGTGTGTGTGTGTGTGTGTATAGAGTTAAATGACTTTGCATGTCTCAGCAGTCCTGTTGGAGGTTTAGTGCCAGGTCCTTGGGGAAAGGAGATCAGGAGAATGCGGCGCTCCAACGACCAACATCTCAGTTTCCTGTCTTCCTGAGTTCAGACTCTGGGATAGCTGGGATGCATTCGTGTGGCTTGGCAGACGCCACAAATCCAGGCAAACAGGTGCACTTGTACGATCCCTCTGTGTTGGTGCACTGCCCGTTCTGACACAAGGGCACCTTGTCGCTGATGTCTTTGCACTCGTTTATGTCTGCAGGAAAAGAAAATATGAAGAGTCAGGGACACAGGAAAGCTATCCTTCCTTCCTTCCTTCCTCCCTCTCTCTCTCCCTTCCTTCCTTGTTCTGATGATGTTAATGTCGAGGTGAGATTGTTTAAAATATCATACAACATCATAAGCACTTTAAAAAACATGGCACACAACATTTGTTCCAGAGAAGTTCCCGTTTGTACAAGGTTTTCCCTCAAAACTGATTATATGTTGTAATTTCTCATCTTGTCTGTCTTTAATCAAACGTGCCATTGTGTTGTGTGCTGGCAAGGTTAGATATAAACTTGAAATCCCTCCCATCTCAAGCCCACTACTGCTCAGAATGACAGAAACATGAACAATGCACTGGATTATGTTTCCTTCTCCCCTTCAAGGAACTGTTTGCCTTTTTCCAGCAAGAGAGGTCTGATTGTCATTTCATGGCAAACAGTCTCAGACGACTCCATCTCATGTTCTACCAGGGAAACACTCTTGGTGACATCATAAAAAGAGAGATGGTAAAAATTACACAGTTCCCATATGTATGGAAAAAGCATCTAGCCTTGGAGATGGAGAGTTGATTTTCAAGCAGAACATTGTAATCATAGCATGTTATTATAAAAAGACAGTTTCACATTCTTAGAAAACAAACATAGAACAGATAAAGGATCTAATATCTCATGTGGGTACTATTCAAGGCTTCCTCACGCTCAATGATAAAACATGTTGGTTTTGAGTACGCTGCTTGCATTAGTTTCGCATAAAATATATCTTTATGCAGGCTTGTTAAATTCAAAGCTTCTCCTTGAGCTCGATGATGCACTGTGAGTCACCTCCCTTAAATTAACCCAGGATCTGGCTCCACAAGGCTTAAACATGACGAGAGACTTTTCTGTGGTTAGATTTCAGGATTCATCGTATTTTCAAACCAGATTACATAAACTGATTTAATCCTCCTTAATATGAACATTATTCATGAATGTTTTTACTTTTAGACATAGGGTCTTCATGTGGGTGGTCTGTAGAGGAAGAAAGAAAATTCCTGGAAAAACAACCCACCAATGCAGGCCAGTTTCTTTATATCAAATTCATAACCATCGAAGCAGTCGCAGGTGTAGCCTTCTCGCACACGGACGCAGCGGCCGTTTTCACATCCGTTCAAGATTCCACATTCTTCTGCTCGGAGACCCTCAAAGCCCTCATAGCGCTCTGGTTGGTCACAGAAAAATGCACAGAAGTTATTCATTTTATTATATTTATGTTGTATGATAACAAATGGATCAGATCAGGTGAAAGATGAGGAACTATTTTTCTGTCTTATCATGAATAATAATGCCTTAGGATATTGGTCAAATATAGACTTTACTAACCACCAAAAAATTAGCGAATGAAAACCCTTACACTGAGCGCCTGTCTGAGAACGATGCATAAACCCACCAGGATGAGAATCCACTGGTTGAGGCAGGTGCTCCTGTGGTCGGTGGATGGGAACACGAACATGCGGGTTTTGAATGTTGTAGTCATTGTCATCAAAGAGAGGGACACTCTCAGGAAAAGGGCCTGCAGGGTTGCCATACGTGTCAAAGTATGGCGGAACAAAAGGCTCCTCGGGTTCCTCAAGGCCGTACTCATATCCCGGCCGCTCGCGCAGACTGTCTGAGCCTCCCCTCCGAGGCAGGTTGCACATCACTGCATAGTCCTCTGAACACAGCAGCACACACATAGGTTTATTATAAGTAGTGATTAAAGACAATGTGTCTGTTACTATAATGACTGCTGTTCCTAAACCATGCCTCTCATGTGCATCCCGCTTCTCACCTGAATCTCTCTGGGGACAGAAGGCACACTGGCCGCTCCAAGCAATTCCGTACAGGCAGCAGCACTCGGTGTATGTAGTTCTACGGCCATGGAGAGGTTCCGCACAAATATTGTCATTCTCCAGACGTTGCCAGCATATGGCCATGTGCACATCGTGGTCTGGTTCTAGAGCATCTGGGAGATAAAAGTTGGGGTGAGCAGGAATTAACAAACAGAGAAACGTCAAATAGGGATACAGCTGTCTACACATCCTAAAGCTTGTTCAGTCAAAGAGAAGAATATCTTCTGTTTCTATCATTTTTGTTGATGGTTGTGTTTGTTTTAATGATGATTTTGAAGATCATCAATGAAAATTTCCCCCATGGGATAATGAGGACTATGATGAACTGGTAAGAGAGCTTCAGCTAACAATTATATTAATTACTAATCTACACGTCTATTTTATTGCCTTATTTATTAACCTCCTGATAAAAAAAATTAAAATTTACAGAATGCAAAATCTCTTATTCAGATCGTTTCATTTGTATTAACAACAAGCTGACACGAGTAGAATGTTGTGTCACACCTTCTGTAGTGTTCGTGCTGATGCACCGACGCCGTGTGCCATCCAGAACTAATGGCGGGCTGCAGAAACAGTTGAAAGATCCTGCGGTGTTGACACACACTCCATCCTCACAAGCATTCCCAAAACCACATTCATCGTAATCTGAGAACACATTTGCAAAGAAAGTCTCATTAAAATAAATAAAGCATAAAGCACTTTCAAAGGCGATAAAAATTCATGACATTTTTATGCATCGATATCATTACTAAACTGGAGGATAAACATGATGAAGTGATCAACTGCCTCTGAAGACTTTTCAAAGAATTTCCAATACTTTTTAATTCTTTATAAATATTTTCATTTTTATGCTAAACAGCTGGAGGTTATTTTTTGAGCGTATTGAATGGATGTAATGCAAAATTAGAATGAAGGCTGAAACATGAGATCCATAGGAAATATGAGCTTCATGAGAGCACCCAAAACACTAGCAGGAGACACAGATACTTCAGATTAAGAAATAAATATGATCACCAGCTAAAATAGAAATAAGTGTAATTTCTTACCCACACACTCAAGTCGAATGTTGTCATAGTAGAAGCCACTGCGACAGTAGCAGGTATACGTAGAGAAGAGATTTGAACACTGTCCATTCTTACAAATGTCTGACCCAAACATCTCACACTCATTCGCATCTGAGGGGAAAGAAATGTTCACACCTTGGTGTTAAATAAGTCAGACGGAAAGGAAACAACATTCTAAAGCTAGCGCTGTTTCTCTGCTTGAAACGTCATTTATTCATGTTGTAAGAAGCAGTTAGGACACACCATTATTACAGTAATTAACTGGTTACGCAGGCACGTGTCCAATTAATCTTGGCTAGATGTAGAGACACACTCATGAATGAAGTGAAATGCAAGTGGAAATAAAGCAGGCTGACGCTGCAGCTTTCTGTGCCAATGCAAATGAATATCAATAAAATAAATTAGTATATACAGTATAAGAGAAATAGTACCTATGTAAGGACGCTGGTCACCCAGGCTGAGCAAGGAGGACGAAGGTGGGGACAATAATCCACTGCCATGAGGGCAAAGCTGATTATAATCTTCTGAAAAATAAAAACTGGCTTAATTCATATATATAAGATGCAAAAATAGAGAAAAAATGTTAAGAGATTTACTGAATAAACTTAGATTACTATATTCTGACATATCAGCTTCTTGCTGTTATACCTCTTCCTTGTAGAGGACAGGCATGAATCTCGCAGTTGTCCCCCCAGCCCGCCCCCACCGTGCAGCAGCACTCTTGCTTGGTGGTATTTCGAGATAAAACGTTGTCACAGAAGTTGATATCATTCAAATTGTAGTAACACTCTTTCCTCTCTTCGGATGAGGGTGCGTGTGAAGGGGCTCCGGCCGATGGTTTTAGGGTCATTTCAGCTGTAAATGGGGAAAGAAAGCAGCGATTCAGGCTATGTGAGGTCCGAGGTCATGGTTAGCCACAGAAGTTTGATTTTGAGAACTTTGAATTATCACTCATAAAATAGCTTGAAACCCAGAATTTCCTATTGAAGTGAAATCTCCCGGTAAACAAATTAAATCCTACACTTCACTGGGACGTCACCACACATCCTCCGGCAGATAGTCCGTTACCCACTGCCGCCACTGCTGAGCCTGCTCATTTGTCCAAAGGCATGGGCTCAGGCATTTCACCCTTAAGCTGCTGGCTTAGCCAAATGGAAACACTGGCATGTGAGTCAACACACCATTCACTCTCACATGATTGATTAACACACGTCAAAAGCAAACAGTGGAATGTGGCAAAAAGTTACACAAAGGCATAGCTGGGGTTTAGCGCCCAGGAAGAAGAAAAAACATCCCCACTGAGGGCGCGCCGCTTAATAATGTAAATACGGCCAATTCATGTACACATACGCCTATCATGCCTGGAGACGTGATGGTATTTCACCAGTCAAAAGGCCTTTTCTGTCATTCTGAAATTGCAGTGGATTGCACATATGTGACCTCTGCACTTAAGATCATTTTAGCAGGGAAGAGAGCAATGTGTCTTCAGCACCGATGGCCAATAGCTACGTCTTATCCCTGTTTGCCTCGGTGGAGATATGGGTTTGCTATAACTAAGCTCTTGGGGTATTTCCCTCGACTCCAGTGGGGGAGTTACTTAATGAGTCATTCAAAGGATTAGGCTAATACACATTTTTGAAGGCAACACACCCAGCCTATAAAATAAATGGAAACAGCAAGGTCAAAAGATTCTCTACGAGACGCGGGGCAAGTCATATCCACCTCGTCACCCTTGTTGTTTGGATAATGAGAGACAGCTCATTAAATCAGAGAAAGCTCCATCTCCCGATGATGGGATTGAGAATTAAGTCCTATGAGTCACTGTGAGCGCTGGTCCTGCTCTATTACCCAGGGAGCGGCACTGGCTGGTGATGGGATCAAATTCCTCATTGTCGTTGGGGCAGATGCACAGGAAGCTGCCGTCGAAGTTCTCACACAGGGCCTCCCCGCACAGCGCCAGGCTCATCTCACACTCGTTCACATCTGAGAAAGACATCACTTCATCAGGCCACGTCTGTATGTAATGATGACTGATTCATTTTTCTTTGAGTACTATGATGCACCCTTCTCAGACGCTTCCTCTGATTATCACACTTTGGAACAAATTACTTTATCTCTGTATAGAAAACGACTGAAGTAAAAAGCATCTCTGGTGATATTAAATATTGTTTGTTGTAATATTCTGAAGTTATTGTCTAAAAATGAGGATGTCAATCCTTTAACAGTACTCTCATTTTCAAAATAGGCTTAATAATAAGAAAAACAGCTGGGCACGGTTTGTTTCAGCAAACGAGATACAACATTTGTGCAGTATGAACTTGAACTTGTGTGCTGTTTACAGCAACAAGACTGTAAGTGTGGCATTGACTCAAAAAGATATGAATTCCCAGTTTGTTTTGCAGCAGTACTGTGCAATACATATATTTTGGAGAGAGGTTACAAACCAATGCATTTGCTCATGTCTCCTGGCGGGTTCGTGTAGCCTTGGTCGCACTGGCATCGGAAGGAGCCGTCAGTGTTCTCACAAAAGCCGTGTTTCCCACAGATGGTTTCATTGACACACTCATCAATATCTGCAAGGGGCGAACACACAGAGAGGACAGCACAATGATAATATTTACAGCGATGCTCAGCACAATAGGCGTTCAAACTGCTGCAGTAAACAGTGTGGGGATTTCCCACAATAAACATAACTACCATTTTGACTTACAATAACAACAGAAATCACCGACATCATAACATGTCAGAGAGGGCTGCAGATCAGACAATTCATTACAACAGTTTTCAAACTCTGGCACTTGTGAAGTAATTCAGGGAGAGTTTCTCTCTGCATCAACAAAGTGAAATTGAGTGTAGCCCGGATCTGGAAAACTGCAAGTGAAAGTTCTTTGGTCGTGTCAGTAGAGTGAGAAGTGACACTGGAAAACTGTGTGCGAAATTTAAGACATGGGGACTTTACGGCATACAGCAGCACTCAGCTTTTACCCACTTTACAAGAAAATGGAGAAAGATGGCTGGGAGTTCAGGCTTGGCACAAAAATATTTTTTGACAGCTTCCTCACAGGGTCGTCTATCCCAATCACTGTTTGAACCAGCCTCAGTCTGCATGACATCAGCTGGAGATCTCATTTGGAGTAAAAATTGTACTCTGAAGGACTTTGAGAATTTATTTTAGGGCCTAAATGGTAGTTAGGGATCAAATCTGGTAGGTGGCGGCCTACAGTAGTTCCATGACTGCATAGCAGTAAATCGTAAATATGTTAAAACCAGTGTAGCAACTATATGGTTATAACCCAGATTATAAAAGAGTTGGGCTGCTGTGTAAAATGTAAAAAAAGCTCCATGCCATCTCTGCTTGTTTGACCCCTGTTATAGTCACGATCAGCCACTACAAATAACCAAATAGGTATTTGTGTCAGCCTTTTGTTACCCCTGTCACAACATACTTATAACGCTTTGCTCGCCTGATATTCTGAATCACCATGCATTTACAAAAAAACGGCGAAATCGATGAGGTGAAACATTAAATATATTCCTCTGTACTCTTTCCATTGCAGCATACAGCATGTCAATTAGGATAAGTAAAGTCAGATATGGTTGTGTTTATGGTTTACACAATGGAATGTGTAAAAGCAGTGCTGATTTCCTTCCATTCATCGTTTTAAGGCAACATTTGTTAGCAATTTTATACGGAGATGACTTAATAATTCTTGGCATCTTGAGTATAACAGAAGGCCCAAAACCCAATACCGTTGTAAAGCTAGGCTAATTGTAAAGGTTTAAAGCATTACTAGAGTTTAATGTTCTTTCTGTAGTCATATGAGATGTTTTTTTGTCAGTTTGTATTACTGCAGGTCAAACTAAACTACATGTATGTAGAAAATACAGTTACTTAATCACAATCTACTGGTTTTCAAGTGAATCTGTTTAGTCTTGGCCTCAAAGGAGCATGAAATACCCTGTTCTTTCATTCAATCCAAACCTGGTGTTTCTGCATCTTTGGGGGAAATTTGTTCAGGAACTCATGTGAAAAACCACATCTTGTTCTTCTCAGCTTAACTAGAGTCAGCAAAAACAGTTAAGCCACAGAAAAAAATTGAGCCTTGTGTTGTTTCTGCAAGTCATTAAGTTGGGTACTTTGGGACAGAAAAGCCGATTATCTGACATGAACAACGCTGATGTTATTGAAGAACACATCACTATGTCTGTTTTATTTTAAACATGATTAGATTTCTTTGAGTTGACTTTGTAGAATTATGACAAATCTCTGTGAACATTACATTCAAGCTTGCCATGGCAGAAACTGCACTAGTGATCAAAAAACTGATTGATGAGAACACAAAAATGTGAAAATGTGATTCAGTTTTTGAATATTTTTTTCCCCCCGTCTCACTCTTGCAAAGTCTGCTCATAAGATAAATTTGGACAAAAAGTCAAATCAAGACCGATGTTTCACATGTGTAAACCACTTTTATTTTGCCTTTGAGCACTCATTGGTGTGTCAACTGCAAAAAGGAAGAAAGTGAGCCCTAGGAGCTGCAAGTCATTTGATCTAAACTGAGCGCTTGGCCAGCGTCCTGTCATCTCAGACAGGACACAGACATCTTCTTTTTCATGCTTGCAAGAGGGAAAGTCCTCTGTCACTGATCCTTTCCTGATTTGGCATCGTCTCCATCATGCCTTTGCGGTCAGCAACAGGGGGCTTCCACAAGCAAATAAACCTGTGTACACAACATTGTCTTTGTCATTTGTTCCCTTTGCACAGGAAAGACTGAAACTTTAAGACTCAAATGGCTGCAAGATAACCAAATGAGACAGGACAGAAAACTGTTAACCTCATAGATTTGCATTTTGCAGCCATGAATTGAAATGACAAACTGGTGCGGAGTTGTTGTTGTTTTTTTTTTTGGATACTTCAAGATGTAATGTACAAATTAAAAATACGTTTTTCAAAAGAATATTCCCCTGGCTAAATCAGAAGCATTCTTAGAATAAGGTGAAAAGTATCGTATATCAGACACTTGAGGAAGTATTCCTGATGTGTGTTGAGTTTAACTGGAGTTTGGTATGCTGGAATGACAGCAACCTCCGGCTGGGAGGTCTGGGAAGAATGCGATGAAAGCCTTCTTTTAATACACGAAATGATCAGTGTCTGCAGGCAGATTTTCATTCATGTGTGACATGGAACAAAATATGCTGAAAACCACATGTTGGGATGAGATGCAATCAAATTATCATCCTGGGGAGAGATGAGAGCATTGAGACCAAAAATAATTTAATGGCCTTTGCTTTTTCTGTGTATCTGGTTGTGTTTCAGTGGCAGCAATTCTTGAGCAGCCATTTGGATTTATCATCAGCCTTCTGATCGTAGGAGTAATGGTTTGTGGGGGGAAAAAAAACAAGTAATGCAAAATGAGATAACTCCACGAGCAGCACCTGGGCTTGGCTTTCTTAGTTTTTTTTCCATGTAATACCAGTTACGTCAGAACACAAGAAGAGGTAAAAAAAACGCCTGAAGGGAAGAACTGCGGCGAGGAAACACGTGAGGAGAACACTTGAGATGGGAGGAGCGAAGATTAGGTCCCAACAAGCACCGATCATAATGAACAGACCCAGGAGGACCTGTTTCCTCGATCAGGTGATGCAGTGCAGGGGGTTAAGTGAGGGTCTCTGTGCCGCATGTTAATCTGAAGCACATGGTGGCAAGTAAAAAAACAACTTAGGATCAGTTCCTCTACAGCCCCCGTATTTTCATGCAGATGATATTTGACACGCTACTCGATGAGGATGAGGAGCATTTGTTTTTGGGGAAGTGTGTTTGTGCACTTTGTTTGACATTACACCTACAAGTGGTCATGGGCTAACAATAATCGAAGTTGACGTCATATCATGGGGTGTACTTCGAAGACAATATATCTTACATCTGCACCGCTGTACGAGCAATCATACAGATTTCTATACGTTTAAAGGGTTTGGGACGTTGGCAAGAGTGTGACCACATGCAATTTCCGCCCTTCGGAAAACCTTTTTAATAGACAGGGCACAGCTTGAGGGAATTTATGAGCATTACAGTGAATAAGAGTTAAAAAACAATGAGCTGTGAATATATACACATTGACTGTTTCCCAATCCACCAAGAGCCTTCACAGCAGAGCTGCAGCTGACGTGATGCTGAGGAAAAACCCTGTTTTTCCCTTTTGTATTATGACCTCTACATCTAAATCAGTGCTACAAGCACAGCCAAAGACAACCGCTGCCCCTCGAAAGACCGGTGCATAAAAATAAAATGTCCCTCACAGAAATGGTAAATTACAGTGTCGGGCCTCTTCTTAAATATTTGTTGATTTTTACAAGCAGACAAAAATGCGGCGGAGTAATTAAGCTCCCTCTGTGGACTTTTATTGGGGTGACGGCAGCATCTCCCAAACTTGCCATCATGAGGTGAAACAAGCCACTATTGTGTGTACCACTGGGCTTCTGAGGGTAGGGAGTGAACTGGTGCTCAGACTGGGACTATGAATCAGTGCTGAGTTGTACAACTGTTTGTTTTGGGGTCTAGAGAAAATGGGAATAGCTGGCGTCATCATGGAGCAACAGGGGAAAGACATCACATGCAATCATACCGGGATGCCCATTCAAGTAAAAATTTTGTGGCACCACAGGGGACAATGGTTCTTTAATCTGGTTCCATTACAGAATGTGTCATGTAGGAAAATAGCTGTCAATATTATTTTGCTTCCGTGATGGCAGCGGTGGTAGTAACTGAATCAGACATCTGTGTGAATGCATTACATGGAGAGGTGGTCGGACAGGATGGGAGTGTGATGCCTTGGTGACAAAAGGATTTAAAAAACAGCTAGTAATAAGTTGGCGGTTAATTCATAAAAAGCAGAAAATCAAGTACTTTTTTTTTCAGATTTAGGAGACTGCATTTGTTGCTGGACATGAGATCAACCGCTGTGTAAAGGGGAAAACTAATGTCACACATCTCTTGAAAACTGCAACACTGATTACAGCCACACACTGTTCTGTTCTGTGTAATACATAAGACCTACAAGGCAAAGAGGGGTCTTAGCTGATCGCTGTGTGAAAAAGGCTTCTGATTTGAACCTATGAGCTGCTTAGCAGTGTTTTTGACTTTGCATCATATGAGTGGAAAGGTGAACAGCTGGTTTCAGTCTCCCTTCTTATCACACCATAAGCCCCTTCACTCAAAAAGCTGACAAAATCATAAAGTGCCGTGATCAGGCAGCCACACATAACTGGGATTAGGGTGGAGGGGGGAGGGGGGGCGGATGTCTGGAGTGTCACCGATCATCACTGGAGCAGCATATTCTACCCCAAACTCCATCTGTTGATAGTCAAATAAAAACTAAGGGTCATGAGAATATTTGAAGCCGTTCTGCAATCCGAGTGCAAAGGTTGCAGTCTCTGCTTCTCTTTCCCTAACACAAACGCACAAACAGCGATGCAAAAACCCACATTTAACCACATGCACATGCACACATACACTCTCGCACACACATACAATCACCCACAAACACCCACAGCAACCAACTGTGGTCCAACACATCATTCCATTGTTATGCTCTCAGACTGCTTTCCACTTTTCGCCTGTCTCCCTCCAGTGACTGTTTGGACCCCGTCCTAATATGAGGAAAATATTTGGCCGTTTGTTTTTGTCTCTCATAGTCCTCATAAACCAGACGTGTTGTTTTATGGCGCTACGAGAGCAACAAAGACACTACAAATATAAAGACTAATAAACTTAATTCTTTGTGCAACAGCCGTGTACATATCTGAAAGCCCACTTGTCTGATCCTGCCAGTAAACACAGAGGGCTTCATGTACTCTGGAGGTCAAAATGTTGTATCTGTTACTGTTGGCTAGCAGCAGAACCAGATGCAGCATAAGCAAAGGCTGGCCAGTCAACCCAGACTGACTGGCAAGCCGAGCCAGGCTCTACCTTTAGCAGGTAAAAGATTAAATGGCCTGAAAAACCCGTCCACTCTCAGAAATGATCAGGTTCCACCTTGTGTCTCTGCCAGACGCATTTCATTAGCTCTGTTTTCAGGAGGAGACAGTTATTAGCCGCTGGCCTCACACGCTGCCTCCAACGACAATGAACTCCTCCTTCTGAAGTCACCCAATTCCAGGGGCCACTTGTCTTCATCTTCCCCTTGGCCCCTTGTGTGGGAAGACTTTGAGTACCTTATTGCTTTTGATTCACGTCTGCCTCTTTGTGACTCCAAGCCAAACAGAAATAATTATCTATGCACAGAGGGAGAGTCCTGTGGACTATTCAGAGTGATGAGTCAGTTTTGTTATGCTCTCCCCTTTCTTTAGGTTCACACAGTAAATAGGTTGAATTAGGGTTCATTTATGGTGCACCATGACGCAGATGTCATTTACTTTAGTCTAAACGCATTTAGACTCAAAATCTGCCTGTTTTGTCTTCATATAATTAACTCTAAACAGACATTTTGACCACTCACCACAGTCTGCGGTGTCCTCTCCTTCGAGGCCAGGCTGGCAACCCATGAAGCACCGATAGGAGCCGATGGTGTTCTCGCAGCGCCAGGTACCACACACCAAGCTTCCAAAATCCTTGCATTCATTCTGATCTGATCCAATGAGAAAGTCAGAGACAGATATTGGTTAGAAATTGGCAAACTGAGGAACAAAGAAAGAGACATGCATGCACAAACACACTCTCATACTGTAATGGCAGTCCAGCAGGAGTCGTCCAGGAGGCCTGTGGTGTAGCTGTCCTCAGTATAATGCAGTACGTAACAGTACAGGCCAAGAACAATATTATCACAGCAACCAAAGAACTTGTCAAGGAGCTAAAGGGAGACGTTCCAGAGGGAGAAACACCTCCTGCTCACAAAGGGGTCATTCATACTTCCCTCTGGGGAGAGGGAGTGCAGCGCTCCAGTCATGTAATCCAGGCACCCCTCAGTCCTGGGACCATGGAGAAAACTCTAAGCCAGGTTGGGACAATCTCATTCCAGCCCTGTCCCCACTTGTTATAGATAATCAATCACAGCCACCTGTACTGAGTACACTCCAGTCGAAATGTGGCGTGATCATAATTTTGACAAATTGGTTGCCTGAGAACGATCAAACCCCGAGACAGTCTGAGGTAATAAAAAAAACCCCACTTTGTCATGCATGAAAGAGCATCTCAAGGCATCCTCACCTTCACAGTCAGCCGTGTCAGTACTGAACTTGAAGCCGGTCTCACACAAGCACGAGAAAGAGCCATCGGTGTTTAGACACTGGCCGTGGATGCACACATTGTCTTTACTGCATTCGTCCACATCTAATGCACAGAAGAGAAGAAAAAGCGAGAGTAATTAGACAATTAGAGAAAGGATAGGCTAAGATTTATTACACATTGATTATCATTACATATAATCATATATCCTCTGTGCTTAATAATTCCGCAGGGAACAGCCCTCCCTTTAACAAGTTTCACAAAAAGAACATGTAATCAAGCGCTAGTCCAGCACAAGATGCATTGGCCACTTGGAGCACTTAACAGTACGCTGGCAAACAGGAAACAAGGAGGAAAAAAAACATTTACCTCAGCTTTCTTGGCTGAGAACATTTCCCTCCAACTCTTAAAAATTCACAATGAATGTGATATGCTTGATTAGTCGTAGATTGGTGGATAATTGCAGCATTACTAAATAAATTTTAAAGTGCTTCAACCTGGGTTTAAAAGTGGAGGAAAGGCAGGAGGAGAAATTCATTGCGGAGGAAAAGACCATCTTTCTTTTCCAACCTTTGAAAGTCAAATAATTTTCTCAGAGACGAAAAGGTAAATACCCGTTTGTGGAGACGAAATAAAAACAGCACCTCAGACTTTAAGCAAACACATAAATACACTGTCACCGGATGACTGCATTTCATTTAAAGGCCTTCAAGTCCTGTATTGAAAGGTAGAAACCCGGCTGGATTGAATTTATGCCTTTTTCATTCTTTTATTAGTCCTTTATATTGCATTTGCTGTTTTTGCTGAGTGACCAGTCCGGTCAGGGCCAGGCATCATTTAGTATCACCTGACTAAACCCATATGTCATTCCTATAAACCTCTATATACTAATCTTCCGTTCACCTCCCCGCGCAGGATCATGTCAGAGGAGTCTGGTTTTTATTGTGTCAGCACTGTGCACACACAACAGCAGACTGCAAGAAAATATATGACAACTGCTGATTTATTGGATAATTAGAGGCCCATATTTGTTGTGGCGGGTAGCCAAAGTACCTGACACAGGCTGGGCAGTTGGCTGTGAGCCTGAGGATGATATCTAAAGCTCTCCAAGGCCAGAATCTCAGTGGAAGGATGACCATGTTCAAGGACCGTTCCTGGTTCATTAATATAAGTCAAATCCAGAGATCAAAACCTACCTGCTTCACATCACCGTCAGATATTTCACTGACAGACAACATTATCTTTACTTCACTTCTTATTACTCGTGCATGACATACAAGCAATAACACTGATTCAATTCTGACATCCCTGCCAAACTTAGATCATGTATTTTGACAGCAAATACTTAATTGGTTGAAAAGAAAAGCTGATGATCTGGTTTGATGCTTTTCTCCCATTGCAAGGTCATTAGGTGAGGCTGAAATAACATTAAACCGATGTCCAAGCAGGGAGAGACTGAGCTGAGATGGCTAATGAGGCCATGGCTCATTTCACAGACTGGTGTGTGCTCATCCCTGGGTCTGACCCCGACATCCAGGACAGTGTAGACAAGATGCTATCTGCCAGCCTGCATGCACTGAATGAAGATGCACAAACGACTACTTTAAAATGAACTGAACCATTGTATCATTTTGACATTATTACCAATTTAATCCACTTTTGACTTATACAATGGAAAAAGCCCATAAATTATGTAAAAAATAGTTATCCATTGATTTTAGTGCTTTATCATGAGTATTTTATACCTTGACATTATTATTAGTGTGTTGTACCTTGACAGCCTGTCCTTCCATCAGTGTTGATGTATCCATCAGGACAGATACATGTGAATGAGCCCTCAGTATTCCGACACTCTCCTTCTCCACAGATCCCCATTATGGTTAAACACTCGTTGATGTCTGTTGCACACAAACATAAACACACACCATGGAAACAAGCTGTGGATAAAGGCCAACCAGTAATGTGTGTGTGTGTGTGTGCGTGCGTGTGTGTCTGTGTGTGTGTGTCTGTACCTCTGCAGGATGTCCCATCCACCAGCTCCAAACCAATGGGGCAGGAGCAAGTGTAAGAGCCAATGCTGTTGGTGCACTGGCCTCCCCTACACAAGCTGTTGTCCTTACATTCATTCACATCTGCAGTCACACACACACACGCACGCACGCACGCGCACACACACACACGCACACACACACACACACACACACACACACACACACACACACACACACACACACACACACACACATATTGGTTAAAATGATAAAATCACTGTCAGAGGTCATGTATCATTAAGTTTATAATGGGTTCTACAGCACCAGAACAAAATAATGAAAGGAAAACCCTAAATTCAACCCTAAATATCCACTTCTTGTACCGTCACATGACAGGCCATTGGCTGCCACTGTGAAGCCTGGGTCGCATGCCATGCAGGAGAAGGAGCCCTCTGTGTTGGTGCAAAACCCAGTGGGACACACATCTGGGGTCTGGCATTCATCGATATCTAAGAGACAAGAGAACATGGAGAAAATAGATTTAGGAAAGTTTCGTGATAAATGTATCTGATTTGTCAAGTAACATGTTGTGATGTGTAACTTCGTCCACACTTTTAACAGGCATTTTCAGTATTAACAGTTTAATGATTTTTTGTACTCTCAGGTTAGTGTTTAAAATAATGGTTAGAGGTATCAGCATGAATTAAGTAACAGATGTTCTCTGGCCCTCTGTCTGGCTCTAACCACTACCCTGGAATTTAGGGTTCCACCAGCAGCCAGATCCCCTTTAACCTCTGGATATAAGAAATAACATTACGCAAAGTGACCTCTACAGAGTCAAATCAATTGTTCACTTTCTTATCTGTTTAACATTATTAATGGCTGAGTGTGACTCAGCCCAATTTACAGCAAGCCATGCCCTCTTTATTAGATCACACTGACAGTGTTTTATTAAAAAGGGTGGAGAGACAAGTATGCAGGACAGTCACAGAATCCAAAACAGAAAGCTAAGACAGGTGGTGTACAATTACTGGATGTACAAACAGTCGCTGGCTCGCTGATATGCGATCACTGGACATTCCTTTCGCTTTCACAGACTATATTTCTTATGGAGAATATAGTGCAGGCCATTGTTAGGTGATTCAGATGTAGTTGCCTGTGGGCAAACAGAGAGAATTCTATAGAACAAATCCAATGTTTGAAAGGCAGGGGAGTGGCTGACTTCCAATCAAACCCTAAATATTTTCCATGGCATCAGAGGCATCCATTAAAATCCTATCAGGGGCTGACTTGGACTCTGGCTTGTTTTGTAAAACTTTTTTTTCCCAGAGCAAAGGCACATATCAGTAGGGGATCTTCCTCCTGGGCTAGATCCACACTTCCATTCAAAAACACACCATAGTAAGTCTAACTAACTGAGGCCATGTTTGAATCCATTTAAGTAATCATTTTCCCATGAAGTCATGGCAGATCTAACCTCCTTGGACTTGTCAAAACAGTCTTTCCACCACACTTGTCTCATAAATCATGTCACCATAAATTACTGAGCAGTGTAAATATTTTTGATAATAATGTTCTGAGTCTAACTATGCCTTTTTATTGTGCTCTACTGTTTACCACACTGACAGCTCAGATTGTTCCACACACAGAGGTAATCATACCTTCACAGTCGTAACCATCCTCAGATAGTTGCAGGCCAATCCCGCAGCTCCTGCAGGTGTAGGATCCTGGATTGTTCAAACACAACTGGCCCGGGCACATGTTAGCCACCAAACACTCGTCCACATCTGGACGCAAAAACACAGACACATCATAGCACAGATTAACATCACTGGCTTCAAATAAATAAAGTCTGCCACTTGTAATCAGTTAGACTGGTAATCATTGGTTGCTGGAATTGCAAATGTCGACGCCTCTTTCTTTTTAGTTGAACTATCTGCAGGACATTAGCCTGACATCATCTCATTCTATTTGAGGGCTGTTGTCTCATTGTTTTGAGCGAGGCTTAGATGAGTGGTGCCAGAGGCAGATGGCTCCAGGATCCAACTATGATGTGATGTCTAGAAGGAGTATTTTGGGACTTTTTTTTAAGTGAGATGATGGACCTTTGGGGCCAGTGCCATCACACCTGATGCTGTTGACATGGTACTTCAAACAAGCTGGCAAACACTTCTCGTGTATTATGAGGAAGTCTGGCATGCTTGAATAGAAGAAGGCAGACACCTTTGTTCAAGGACACTACTTCACAAAAACACATTTCCAAACTAGTACAGCCAAAACCTCACCGTCACAGTGCTGTCCATCCTCAGAGACTCGGAAACCAGGTTGACAGATGATACATGTAAAGGAACCGTCTGTGTTTGTGCATGTTCCCTGGGGGCATGTAGTGGGCAGTGCACACTCATCAATATCTGTGTGGAACAACACAGACTCTTAGACATTTATTGCACATCAGGGGCATCTCTACAGCCAAGAACAAAACAGTCAAATCCATGATGACAGCTAGAACTCATCAGAGTTAGTTCCTTCAGACTGGGCTCAAAACCAGGGATAATGCATGGTTTCCATGAATGGTGTTGAAAATACCAACCTTGACAGAGCTCTCCGTCATATGATACTCGGTACCCTGTGGGGCAGTTCTCACAGGTGTAGGAGCCCTCCGAGTTCAGACAGATCCCATTGGCACAGGTAGATAAGGATTGGCATTCATCAATATCTGGACAAAATACATGCACACCAGCACAGCCACACATGAATATCACTTTAGATAATGAATTACATGTAGAGAGAATTCACAGCAAACACATCTTAACTTGACACAGTGCACAGATACACAGAGTAAGTTTGAGGACATGTCCACACGGTGATGGATCTTTTTGAAAAAGCAATTTTTTTCACCCAGCATAGAAAAAGATTTGTGTCCTCACGACGGTGTTTTCAAAAAAATCTCCGTCCACACGTAACCGCATCAGTGCGTTGATCAACACTTATATAAGCAGAACAACTCCGGGAACGACTGGGGAGGACCGGGACGTGTGGAAATTCACGCCGTTTCTCCTGGAGGACGACCTCCATCACAGAGTTCACCCACCAGCAGGCAGTGCTACCCGGTCCAACCCGGAAATGGCGTCGGCATCTTTGGCGAGGAACGTGAATGAATGAATAAATAACTATATATATAAACTTTATGACTCATAAAGAAAGAAACAGACAAAAAACTATTCAAGTGTCAAGCATGTTTATCAACGCGTCTTTGACGTGGAGCTGTTATACGTCAGAAAATAGCCGGTTTTAGCTCCGTCTATTCTGTGTGGACATGCAGACACGGGTCACTCACGCTAACGTCACAGCGGTTTTCGGCGCAGGGAGACGCCCCTCAGATAGAAAAAGTCGCGGATACAGTGTCCACAAGACAACGCAGACCGTTTTCAAAAAACTTCACTTTGGCCAGAGTTTTCAAAAAGTTGCATTTTCATCCTGGATATCTGCGCTGTCGTGTGGATGGAAGGTGTAACCTCAACAAAAAAATTTGTATATTCGAAAAGATCCCGCACCGTGTGGACGGGGCCTCAATACAAATGCTTTTCACTAAATGAGGAGCCCTGCTAGAGATTTTACCTTCACACCTCTTTCGGTCTTTAGTCACTCTGTAGCCAGCATTACATCTGGTACAAGTGTAGGATCCCTCTGTGTTGGCACACACGCCATTAACACACACATCAACGTGGGCACACTCATCTACATCTGGAAACAGAAAGAACAAATTCACCCAGAATGTGATGAAACAATCATCACCACCTTCCAGTGCCTGTCATAAATTGTTAATCAGCCAATTTCTCACCTTCACATCTCAGTCCGTCAGCAGAAGGTCCAAACCCAGGCCCGCAACCCTGGCAATCGTAGGATCCTGCTGTGTTGATGCAAATTCCCGCAGGACATACATTACCAGTTGCACACTCGTTGACATCTAACAAAAAAAGACACAATTTGCAGACCTTAACCTCCCGTTGACAGAGCTACATGAGGAGAGAAGTATGTGGTGGTGTATTACGCCCGACAGCTCTAGATAATACTTTACAGACCTTCACAGTTCTTGCTGTCTGAGGTGACTTGATAGCCATGGTTACAGATGCACTTGTGGGTGCCGTCCAGATTGGCACAGCGGCCATGGAGACAGACTCCAGGAAGTAAGCACTCGTTCACATCTGGAAGGGGGATATAAAGAAAGAAAAAGTGGGCTTCAGAAAATAAAGACCGTTACCTTTCGTAGACATTCTGTAGAGAACTACTGAGTCGTTGACATGCAATGTTAATAATGACTGTCTGAGCTGCTGACTGACAGCTACCTTGGCAAATGCTCTGCGGTGAGATTTTATATCCATGGAAACAGTTGCACCTATAAGAGCCCTCGGTGTTGACACACCTACCACGACCACATACTGTTTGGTTCAAGCACTCGTTTACATCTGAGGACAGAAGGGGACAGGACACAGCATATATGAGATGGTGATTTTTCTTTTTATCTTGTCACAGTGAGACTAAAGGGTCCATGAGAATAAAAGAAAGGTCTCTCTCTCTCAAACTCTGGTGGTATTTAGACACGCAGAGTCTTTTAAGATGTTCATGAGATATCCCAGCATGGACAACTTTGGGTGGAGATCAAAATTAGAGAATGATTTTTTCCTGAAATAATATATCGGTAATTTCACCGCTCTACAGTTGAAGGATCTTTCGTTGTGGCTGTACTTTGCTACTAGAACAGTCATGATCAAAATTAGAGAACAACAATGACTGTAGAGTAGAAAAAGATTAAAACTAATTTTTTTGAAGGTTACAACAGGCAACAATTAGTAGGAAGTATGTAGATCATTGCTTTGAATGACTTCAGCACAACTGTGGCCAGAGGACATCACTGGTCTCTCACATTATTCCGGTGTGAGTTTGGTCCAGTCTCTTTCACGGTTCGGTGACTGTAGTGGTTTCTTGGCCAAGACTTTGTTGGCAAGGACTCTTCAGTGGTTCTCTATGGGGTTTAGTTCAGGATTATTTTACTGTTTTCAGTTTCAAGGAACTCTTTTCCCCATTTTGCTGTGTGACAGGGAGCATTGTCCTACATGAATATTTGGTGATGAATGCAGGGATGAAAGTTCTGGTAAACATTTGCATTCACTCTGCCAGGTAACTAAAAGAGGCCCAGTTTCTTCTGCTGAAACCATGACACTTCCTCCTTCATCTTTCACTGACTTCTGTACACACTTTGGGTTCAGTCTTTCCCCACTTTGTCAACAAACGTAACCTGTTTTGCTATTGCTGATAGGGTCATCCCTTTGTCCTGCATCTGGACAACCTGCTGCCGGAGGGTTTCTGTCCCTGTAGAACGGCTCTTCGTCTGGCAGAGTCAGTGAAACTGAATGTTAAGCAGCCAGTTAAATAGGGGATGTCAGATAATCGAGGATATTAGCACCTTCCTTCACTGGAAGGTATCTGAAAGTCGTCTCTAATTTTGATCAGTCTTCTTTGTCTAATATCTCATTTAAGTTTTTATACTGTGCTTCAGGATATATGTAACTCCTGAAATATGCTTTAAATCTCACTCTTTTAC
This sequence comes from Antennarius striatus, assembly GCF_040054535.1. Taxonomy (NCBI): domain Eukaryota; kingdom Metazoa; phylum Chordata; class Actinopteri; order Lophiiformes; family Antennariidae; genus Antennarius; species Antennarius striatus. The sequence continues at coordinate 9,990,614 of NC_090792.1, forward strand.
TCCTGCCTGGATAATTTCCAATATGACTATACAGTGGTCTTGACATTTAGGAAATTGTAGGTTCTCTAATTTGATCTCCAGTGTATATTGCATGATTTTGTTGAAGTTGGAGCAAAATGCATCCGGATTCACTCAAAACCTTCTGGCTCAGAGGCGACAATGCAAAGCACAGCTCCACTGTATCAACAACACCTAAAATAAATGATTGTTGCGACTGAAACAATGCCAAATTAAAATTTAAGTAGCATTGTTGTAAAATAACAACAACAATAATAATAAAAAAAAACAGTAAAGGCTAATTACTAGAATCTCAAAGTACATTTTAATGCTGTTAAATATAGAAGGAAAATTCTAAATTCCTCCATAGGTAAAATGCAGCGAACCCAAACAAACAACTAATGTATTTGCATGACAAGATAAAACTGGAGGTACAAAAAATATATTATTGTTGTAAGTTTGGTCAATTGATGACGTGATGTAAAATAAACAAGGCAGTCAGAGACTGCAGCATCTCGCGACTTACCCTGACCCACTTCCAGGGTAGGTCTGTGACCATAGATTAAAGCTAGAACATAGGTATATCAAAGCACTAGCTTTGATCTATGGTCTTACTCATGCTGGCCTTCTTCCTTGTCTTTCTAACTTATCTGGTTCCTGAGTGTACAAAAGTTGAAATTTGACCTTGAACTACTTTTCCCAAGGTCAAGGTTATCATCTTATTTTCATCCCCTTTGCCGCCCGAGTAATATGCTTTTTGTTTCATCTTTCTATCTGCAACGGTTGATTACATATTTGGTGGAAATAGTAATGGGCGAATGAACGAACGGACGAACACACGAACACTGACAATTGCAATACATCACCGCTTTGAAGCAGGATGTAAATATGTGAGGTTGTGTGTAATTGCAGCAGGAAGCAACAATAAAATACAGACAATAAAAATAGAGCCATGTGTACAACTTAAGGGTTGCTCTGGCAGAGTACAGCAGTAAAGGGGAAACAATCACAGCATAATTAGCGTGCAAAATGACACAGCAGTCATTAAATTACATCACTGCATAGACCCAAACCTCATTCATTGCCCTTCAGTGTTTGATGCAGTAGCTGTCTTTTCCACCTCAGGAGCTTTACGTATAACCAGGAATTACATTTGTAGAGATGCCCATGTAGATTTTTATTATATAGTGGAATTTATCAGGTGTTAAAAATAGAATGGAGGTGTAGGAAAATGAAAAAATTCTGATTATGTAAGTATAAATTAAAGAAACAGAGCCATTAAAAGAGGAAGGGAAGGTGGTGTGAGGAAGGAAAAATATTTTTATGCAGAGGAGGTGGAGAGAGGACACTTAACTGGGGTGACAGAGAGGCTGAAACTGAGGGCTTTAGCAGTAAAAACACAGAGTAAATCGCAGACTGGATTTTGTTTGCCTAGCTGCGGGCACTGCCAGACATCTGTCAGTGCGGACAGTCGCTTTGTCTCTTCAATCATTCAGCATCTCCCAGGTCTCCATGATAAGCCCTGACAAGGGAATGGAGCTGTTTTCCCTATCACACCAGCAATTAGGCTTATCCACGATTCGGCTAATTGGGCTCAAACCACTGAACCACCTTCAATTGACTGAAGCAAATACTGGAAAGTTAGCGCTGGTGTTGCCAGTTTTATGTGACTCCCACTGCACCAGGGTTGTACTGTAGGCCCGTTTGCTCCGCCTGTGTGGATATGCAGTTGTAAAATATTTACCTTTATAAAGTTATACCTCATTTAATGGCTTCCTCTAAGTTACTTAATCTACATGACAGATTTACACAAAAAAGAATAGGTTCACTCACAAATAGAAATCCTCTTTAGAGATGTTTTCTTTGGAAGCCAGGACATAATGAGACTTTTATCATGGACATCAATGTTTTGACTTTCTGACAAATCAATTGTAAAGAACTCCAAATTACTATTAAATTTAAATCCCATATTTTCCATCTTCATTCTGCTTTTCAGCTCTTAGTGTTTCTGGAATACTCACTTTAGGAGTTCAGGTTCCCAAACAAATTAGATGGGTGTAAGGTCGTAGAGAGGGGATGTGGAAAGTAACACCAGTTCAAGTTCTAATGCAATAGGGTTGCTTACAGATTGGAAGCTCCTAGCATGTTAGCCTACACATAACCCACACCAAATGTAGTTCATTGGCCATTGGAGTATTCAAATCTAATTATCAGCAATAAGAGTTTTACAGGGGACCTCAGAGAACACTATAGGAGAGTGAGAAAATTTGTTTGCCTATAGGGACCTCCTCACAGAGGGGAGCTGACCCAGCGACCTTCTCAGACATCTCTTGTGACTGCTCAATTGTCTCACCTGGCCCTGCACTGATAATAAAGCCTTGCTGGCCTCAAAAGGACCCGGCAGTACAGTGGCCAGAGCTCTCCAACAATAACAAGCTGTTTGCTCAAGGCTGGGACTAAGACAAAATATTATGATTTTCTCCTAATTAATGTATTATGAAAAATCTTTTTACAGGGGCCAGTGATATCAAAAGATCAGAAATAACACAGTGGATGTGTTTAAACAATATTGGGGATATGCAGAGGCTGCTGGGTAGAGGAGCTGATATATCATGAGTGGAAACGCTGACTGCAGAGAGAGGGCAGAAGGTGGTGCACAGCCCGCCAGCAAAGTCCTGTGACACAGTCAGTGAAATCTAGTGTCTTGGTACACTGTACAGGGAAGCATCATATGAAGCCACTTGGTATTTATTATCACTTGAGTTTGACATGCAACTTGTTGTTATGGTAACTTGATTATTTTGGGTGATGCCAAGAGTGACCAGCAGTTTAGTCTAGATAATTAAATTCTAATACAGGAAGCATTTATAGCTTAAGAGTTGAGGCACAGCTTTTTTTCCATGTGGTGGTTAAAAAAAACAAAACTTGAGGAGTTTGGGCAGTGATGGTGTTCACGATGTGCGATCATGGGGTGTGGGTTGCCTTACCCACACATCTGTCATTGACAGGCCTAAACCCTGGGTCGCAATCCTGGCAGTGGAAGGAACCCAGAGTGTTGACGCAGACACCTTTGGGACAGGAACTGGGATCTCTGCACTCATCTTCATCTGGTCGAGGAGAAGGTGGGACATGAAAACAATCATTGAAATTAAATGAGACTCTGTTGAAAGTTCACTCAGTCAGTTATTACAGTGTACAGTGTCTTATTTACACTCTTTTTCCATAGTTTAGTCTCATACCATTCTGTCATTCACACATCTCGTGTTCTTTTTTACTTTGCTACTGCCATTGTCCAGGGCTATCAATCAACATATCAACTGTTCTCATTGGCCAGTACCCTATCTAATATCACTGTCACTTTCATTAGGCATTCATGTTAACCAGTTATCTTGCACAGTAGTTAATTAATTCAAACTGTCCTTATTCTAGCAGTCTCTCAATGCCTAGGTTTTTTTTTTACAAATCTACTAACTTCATCATTTCAACAGCGTCATCTCTTGACAGTATCATCAGCCACCATCACCACCACTCTAGACTCACACAGATGCTCAGCCTTGACCCAGTTAAGTCTAAATGCCATATAATTTCTGACGGACTAATTATCACAGTCTGCAAAAAAAGTTATCTTTTCTTCATTTTTTGTCTCTACTGATTAAATTGTTGAGGTCCCACCTTAAAAACCTACAAACAGATTTAACTGAGTAAAAAACTTTTTTCTTGGCTCAAACTACAGGAAAACACTTTACATGTGTTTTGTTACCTGGCTACACGTTGACTCATGACAGTAAACAAATAAGCTTTGATATGATTGTTCTGTTATACAACATTTATTATGTGCATTCAGGTGCTTGTGTTATGTGTGTTACCTTCACATAGGCCTCTCCAAGACTCGCTGTAGCCACTGTTACATTCACATGTGTACGATCCGTCTGTGTTGCTGCATTTGCCATTCTGGCACTTGTTGGGCATGCTGCACTCATCAATGTCTGCCAATTTGAAAGAAACCAAGGAGAGAGAAAAAGAAAGTAGCTATTGTCTTTCACAGAATTAATTCAGACAGGATGCTTTTTGAATGAATAACGTTGACAGAGTCAGTGTTGGAGAGCTAATGGCAACCTTGTGTGGCTTTCCTCCACTGGAAACACTGTGTCTCCTGCTGTCTTTTGACATTGTGTCTCACCTTGACAAAACTTCCTGTTCTGGGTGATCACTTGGCTGTAACCACTGAGGCACTGACAGGTGTAGGATCCATAGCTGTTTATACAGCGGCCCTTTCCTTCACATGGGTTCTCCAAACACTCATCCACATCTACAAAAGGAGACAGAAAAAGACAGCATAGGCAGAAGTCAGAGAAGGAGAGTGGAAGAGACTGAATGTGACATAATATAACAGCTCTGTTTCGCCAGCATAGATTATTCCCTTTCCAAGTCATGACTTTGGAGCTCCTCTAAGGCACATGCATTCCTCAGTGATGGCTGGAGACCAACCGAGGCAGAGCAGAAGCCTCAGCCAAAGCCTTCATCGGGAGGTAAGGGATCACAGCACAGTGGCAGCTCTTTGGATGGCCAAAAAAGTGTTGTCAGGCATCACGGAACAGGTCAACATTAAGTAACGGATCCCTTTCATTTTGGCTTGTTTCATTTCTCAAGCCTTCAGTGCCGTGTAATGTTTGGTGCGTGCATTCGTTTGAACAGAAATAGTGACAGACAGCTGCTGGGGCCTCTGTGTGTTTGTGTAACACCACCACACACACCCCGCCCTTCTTTGAGCATCCCACTGCATGACTCCATCTCACCATCGTCACTTACCAATGCAGTTGGTCTGCAGTGCGCTGAGCTTGAATCCTGGCTCGCAGTGGCAGGTGTAACCAGTCTGTACAGGAATGCATTTCCCACGGCCACAAATGGCGGGAGCAGTGGCACACTTGTTGATACCTATGAAAAGCCATAGATGTGCAACGTCATTACTCAGGGGGCAGACAAAGTATATTTCTGACCTAGGGTTACACAACATTAAAGACACTGTACAAATAAAAAAAGACAACATTCCATTGACAGATGTTGTTTTCCATGGTAACCCATCTTGCTGTTTTATAGGTTGGGTCTTGGATGAGAGGACAGTTTTTACAGCAGTGTAGTGTTCTAACAGGTGGCTTGGAGCTCTTACAAAAGGGTTGCAAGGAAACCAGCTACGCACAGTAGAGTCTGATACTACTGTTGTTGGTGTCTTTTCCCTGTCCAAATAGATTTTGGTAAAACAGAGAAATTGAACTGGTCACTTTACAGGATTACCGTTAATTCACCTTACTTCACTTCTCACCCTTTTGTTCTTTCTCTCACTCTCGCTGCCAGCCGGACTGACTATGACTGAGACTTGCACTTTCCCTCCATTTTTCATAAACCTGGCCCTCATCCACCCAGAGGATAGCTTCTCCTTCCAAGATGCACACGGATGTTTGGTTTCTCGCCATCTCACCCTCTGTGCAGCACGAAATCTTCAACCCAAATTGGCTTGGAGAAAAAGGGGTCAAACAAAAGCCTAATGCAACCCCGCTTGGCTTGAACCTGAAAAATCACCTTATGAAAAGCACTGCTGTTTGCCAGCAGTTCACCAAGAGTATAAAATACTAAGATTTGAGTTTCTTTCTCCTTCTTTTTGTCAATCGTCAGATACTGCTGATATTAGATGTTTCCAGTGAATATATCTTCTTATGCATCTTTTACCTGTGAATGAGTCTGTGTGGGTTGTGTCCTGGGATTCTGGTGTCAGGTTGATGACGGAGGAGTCTATAAGACAGGATGAGAATGAACCAATAACACTCTGAGACATAGAATGAATTCTCTGTTATCTAAACGAGACACTGCTTGTTTTCCAAACTACTTGTGGTTCAGCTGTCACTCAATGGGAAGCTGTATAAAAATGATTCTATTTTCTCTGGGCGATAAACAGTAAACATTGAACAACATAATTCATGCATGCTCATTCAATGTAGTCAACTGTCAGATTTAATGTCAATGTTATTCACAGGCATGAAAACAGAATGGAAGGCTGAGCCTACAACCTCTTTGCAGGAGCGAGCAGTTTATAGGAAACACATCACATGTCTGTGCCTGACTGAAAACTATTGTTTACTCCGTGCTTACTCCGTGCAAACCACAACAGGCATTAAATAAAAGTGCAGAGTCTGTTACTCAGAATGAACAATTAGAGGTGTATTAACTCTGTGAGTTAAGCCAAAAGAAAAATACCTGGATATTTCAGCGGTGAGTCAGTCACAACAGCTGGCTACAAAACAAGTAAACAGCGCTTGTCAAAGAGTTTGGTTAAATTTAATCAACATATTTATGTTCATATATTTTGTCTGCTTTTGCTGTCATAGTCAGTGCTAATTAGATGAGTATTTCTAGCAAAATGTGGTCTGAATAAGTTATATAATCATAGCAAACCCTCCAGCTGAGATAGCTGGAACGTATCTTTCTAGGATAAACATTTCAAAGGTATGTGCCAAGAGGTTGACAGGCAGGGAGAACTTACCGGGCTAAGAATTTCCACATCTGCCATGAGACAAAAAGAAGAGGAAAAGTTTATCAGTAGCAAAAGCTGACAATCTGTTTGCATTAACAAATACCATTACTGACTACAGACAACAATTCACCATCTCTCTTGGCATTTGAGTTGCAATCTCTATTTCTAATAAAACAAAGCTTATGTCACGTTTATCCTTTAAGCTACTCAGAAAGGGTTCTGTCAAAGAAGTAGAGCAGACTTCAAGCCAAGGAGAAATGCAAAGAGACAAGGAAATAAGATATTCCTGATAATGAAGACAAAAATCCCTAAATATTTACAGAAGCATCCTATAATGTAAATCAAAATGTTAGAGCTTTGCCAATAAAGTATCTTACAAGTATTAAATTGGGACATATTTACAGAAACTTCTGGCGAATTAGATGTATGGCCAGTGGGGTATTTTATGTGCTGTTGTGATGCTCATAGGAATTTTTTTCTGATGGATGGGGTCATGATTATTATTATTATTATGAACATGTTCATTAGATAAGTCATTTATTTATAAGGATCAAAACATCCTGTTGATGTTTGACTTCTTGCAAAAAAACTACAACTCTTATCCACTTTCATCCTTTAGGAAAACATATCCTATAGTCGGTCACCCAGCTGCCCTGCATTGTTTATGCTGTGGGTTGTAGTAAAAATATGCATGAGGTTGCCATGTTTGGATAAGAGCATGGCTTAAGTGCATAAAATGTGCAGACTATCGAGCTACATTCAACTATTGACCTCTTTGCCATTTACAGCAAATAACCTTTAAGTCCAAATGGCAGCAATTTAATGTTCCAAACATTTTTTGCTCACATTCCGGATGTTTAGGTGATCCTCCTGCTGGATGAGATGGTTGGAGAGGTTGCTGTGGAGTTAGAGGGTGCCTTGGTGCTTGAGGTGTCTCGTGGTACTCAGGGTATTGGGGTACTTGTGGCGTTTGTGGGTAGTTGGGATGATGTGGCCTTAAAGTCAGTGAGGGCTGGGAAGATGGAGGCTGAGGATAAGTGTAGCTCTGCTCCTCCCATGAGACTCCTGTACTCTGCAGATCATCTTCCTCGAGCTGTCTGAGAGAAATCTGTACATCCGATCTTGAGTAGGTATATCCATGGCCAGCTGGGCAAATCTCCTTGAAATGATCTGTGAGTAGGCAAAACACACACAGCAACACATAATGAGCCATAGAAATCATCACCTCTGAATTCTTCTCTCGGGCTAATAAAGCCAACATAAAACTCTGCCAGAGTCTAATCTTTGTTTCCTGATGTTCAAAGAAAAATGAAAAGCCATCCATGTAATACAGTAATGCTGAGCATGTTGCGCTATGAATGATGGGACAGCTGTCACAGACATGGACCAGCAAAGGGATTTGGAAAGATGGATTATATCTACACTCTAAAACAGATAAAGTCATGGCAGTAGGGGAAGTAGAAGAACATGTAATACTGACTGACCTTTGAACTACTCGGTGTTCAGGCATGTGAGTCAGACACTAATGGAGTATTGGTTAGTTAAATAATAGGCAAGAGACTACACCTCTTTGTGTTGTACCCAACAAACCTAAGCAATGGTAAATCCATTACAAGAGAAAGGTTCTCTGTCCCCTGCGTGACCTTAAACCACCAACTCTAAGCCAAAAGGGTCTGGAATAGAGATATGAGTAATGACTGATATGTGGTTTCTGTAAGTGCAGGGAATGTGGATATGATAGGCTACTGGATGATGAATTTAAATTGGAAGGAAATAGGTCTATATGTGATCAGGAGCCACATCAGAGGAACCAGAGCAAATATGGAATGAAACTCAAAGGGCTCTTGTTACCCAGTCACAAATAATAGACCTGGCTGCTTTGTTCAGAACACAGCTCAAACATTTTGTCCAGCCTTACAAAAGCCAGCATCCGAAATAATAAGAGGCTGTGTCTGTGCTCTCTGTCAGTCCGGATTGAGCAGCGCCATGGAGGTCTGTGATATCTGATCTATGACAATCCCCATGAATCACAGCCCAGCACAGACACTCCATAAAACCAGTCTGTTTCTTTCAGAGACTTTGAAGATTAAATCTGTATGGAAAAAAGATGACAACTACTTCCCATGTTTCACTTGGCCAACCTATTTATATCTGCTGACAACCTTCGCCTTTCTATTAGTAAGGTTTCTCCCTGAGGATTGGAGTGATAACCCCACGCTGACTCCCACTGATTTGCAGCCTCCAAAATATGAAAACTATTATGTTTTTGGTCATTTTCCACTCCTAACACATTTGGATATTTTGAAATGCTTTGCAAGCCTGACACACATCAGAATAGTAACAGAGTGGTAAAAATTCTTTGCTTGCATTTTCATTTTTTTCCTACCATTGCTGGAACTTGCATAAGATGTGCATTTTAACTTCCCAAACACTTTAAATGTGCCAAGCATGTAGAGTCCTGGCAGTACCTGATCCCGGTAAAGGACAGCGATCGCATCCAGTGCCCCAGGCCTTGCCTACTCGGCTGCAACAACAGATCTGCTTGGTGATGTGTTGAGCAAGTGGCAGAGAGCAGGAGCCACCGGACACCGATCTGTAGCACAATGCCCTCTGGTCTGACACAGCTTTGTCCGCTGAGGAGAGAAGTTAATACATCCCACATATTCAGATGTAATACACAAAAGAAAATGTCTACAGAACCAAAAGATGATTGAGATGAAAGGGGTTGGTAACTTACAGACACAGTGCTTGCTTTCAGGGTCCAACATATAACCTGGTTTACACGTGCACCTGTAGCTTCCTTTGCTGTTAAGACATTCAGCATTCTTACAGATCCCAGGCAACAGGCACTCGTTGATGTCTGTGAAATATGCAATATGTCAGTCCTGGAGGATGTAGTACATTTCCTGATAATGGAAATGTTGTGAAGAAACATTTTTCCTTCGACAAGAAACTCCCAAGTGAAACCAAACTTAGTGCAAGTATCTATTACACCTTGAAAGGTGAAACAAATATAACTGTAGATCATGATGTCAACCCACCAGCCGCTGTGAGGTGATGAAGTATGGAAAACTTCATAAGAAAGCAAGGTGAAGTGATGACATGAGGAAACATTCTATATTTGACAGCTGTAAACCAGAATACACTCATGTACTCCACTAAACATTCAGATGTGGGTGGCCACAGCAGAATGCTTTATTATCTTCCTCAGCATCTTTCTTTAACGGTGTTCTGTAAAGGTAGAATCATTCATAGCCTCCCTCAGTTATTTAAATTTAGATTTTTTTCCCCCTCTGCCGCGCCTGAAACGTGTGCTGCAATGATAGTTCAGGTGAAGGCAAGCTAGCCTGCTAATGTGCCAGGAGCGTAGGGGGATATATTTCGGGCACTTAGTCATGCGATCACATGGGGACAAGGCCAAGTTTGTAGTTCTACCACGTTAAACAAAGAGTGCATCATTAGGTTTTTTCCAGTTGCCTTGATGACTGGAACCTGACAGCCTGCCACCACAGATTTTCCCGATTCAAATTAATCTGCTCTTGTTTTGTTGATTTGCTTCCCGCTGGAAAAAGTGAGTTTATAGGGGATTGAAGTTGATAAGTTTTGTGAACTGAAGCAAGTCCAGGGAATGCCTCAGTGTTCTTTGTTTGTTGATATTTTTTTCACTGTTGCCCACTGTATTTTTTCCATTTCTCTTTGTACTTCTCCATCTCTCTTGGGAGGAAGTAGTTCTAATGACAGTCAGCCTTGTAATAACAAAGCCTCCAGGCTCTGTGTTATGTCACTTAAAACAAGCCTGTGTTTCTGTTAGCAGGAACAACCTGTTTGGATGAGAAAGGATGAGACGCATGTTGTGAAGACAATGGAGCAGACCACAGGCATGCTTGAGGTGATATTGATGCTGAAAAGACAAAAACAACAATTGTAGTCTGCATAGGTACTGTGGGGACTGGACTTAAGTTTAGATTAAGCAGCATGCTACCTGGTCAGAGTTCAAGTCAGTGTTATGCTCAGTCTTCATCACATGGGGTTGTTAATCCCTGGTTCATTTGACATTATTACCATTGTTATAGTCTGCTGGTGGGTTGAACAGGATTACGACTGACTTCTATGACAACTTGTCATGACCAGCATGAAAATCAACATCTGTTTCATGTCTTCATCTGGTTTGATCATTGACAAAAAGTTCTTGTGATAAGAACTCATAAGCATCTATCTTTCACAGTGGCTGTTTTCACTGTCTAATAATACAGAAACACATATGGAGATCTCAACTTGTCAAATAACAGTGTTTCAGTTCTCTTAATGTGTTGGTTGAGCCAATCATTGAAAGAGTTAAAATATCCATCATCTGTACTTTGAAGGGTATAAGCAATTTGACGTATTCCCAGATTAACACCACCAACATGTGCCTTTCATTTATGAAATTCATGATGCAAAAGGACAATTCATCTTAGTGTCCAGGAAGCCGCTTTTGAAGTTAAGGCTAAGGTAATCATACCTAAAGCCAACTCACTCAGATGGGCATCACTGGACATCACTGACACAAAGGATCATTGTACAAAGAAAGGGTGTAGGGGTGCTAAATTGTAAGTATAAGTTCCACTTGGTTTCCACTAATATGACTGCAAAAAGATCAGACTCAGGGCTGCACTTTTGTGACCTGGACACTAATCCAAAAATCATGAGAAATTTCCAGACAAAAGTTTCGGCCTCCTTGGCTGTCGTTGTGAGACCCTGATTTAGAAATAACTTTTGGAAATGGTGCAGCAGTTGAACAGGACAGAGGCTTTAAGGCAATCCAGTAAATATTGTGGCTAACTGTCAGGTTTGCTTTTTTGGAACTCCAGAAGTGAGCGACAGAAAACGGAGGAACATCTTGAAACAATCACAGAAGAAATGCATGAATAATACACAGATACGTTTCCACAGTTGTTGGCTAGTTGATACACTATTGGAAAATGAGTGTCTCCCTGTCTACAGGTCTTTGCTTTATTAAAATGTATTTCCCAACTCAATTATTACCAGAAAGCATCAAAAGGCCAATAGCAATACTGAGATCACAGAACAGGTTGAACTTGCTGAACCTGTGGATGATGCCGATAGTTTTCAAAGCTGCCTGATGGACCGTTATGTTGTTACTCTCCATAGGCTTCAGTAAGCATTGCCCTTTGGATGATGACACCGTGAATCAAGTCTGACACTCAGCTCAAGCCAGCTGTCAGAAAGGCTACGTTTAGCCATTGAGAGCATCAAGAACAATTGCATTATTCACAGATTAGGAATTTCTGCTTTGGATTTTATTCAAGGTTTATTTTTTTCATGTCAACAAATTCTTGTGCTGTATACTAACA